>NW_027142394.1:4732198-5264655 GCF_026170545.1 Melanerpes formicivorus | reverse complement strand
AAAGGAAAAAAAAGAACAAAAAAGACTAAAGAAGGAAAGAGCAGTGGTTAAGCAACAGGACAATTAAAAATATAGATATTTGTTTAGTGTGGAAGAAGGTGAATCACTTCAAAACTCAAAAAGAAAACAAGATGAGCACATCTGAACAGCTAAATTCCTGATTCTAAATCCAGTTTTCACAGGTGCTGTGGATTTCTGGTTTCCACAGAGGCAAAACTGGCACCTCTGGGCAAAAGCCCACTTTTTCAGTACCCCTCTTTCTTTTATCCCGGTTTGAAACTGGGTCTTCCCTATTTTCTTGAGGCCAGTTTTGAAACTTGCAGCTCTCAGCAACACTTCCTCTGGTTCATCCGCAGGTTTTTAAAAGGAAGATTTATAAGTCAATGCAGTGCTAGTAGGAGTATGAGCAGCCAGATTCTTAGCTGGCATAAATCAGCATCATTCCACCAAGGGTATATTGTGCAATGTTGATTTACACCAGCTATGAAATTAGCCCACAGTGCTCTGCCATGAAAAAAAAAGTATAACTCCCGGCAGCAAAGGGGGAAAAACCTTCAAGCTAGCCTGATATTTATCTGTCTGGACCAGACAGATTTTGATCACTGTCACATTCCCCTTTCCTATGTACTGCTAGTGTTACTTGGCTCCAGAGGTGAAACATTCAGAAGAGACTAATACTAAACTGCAGTGGGACCAGCATGAAGCTGAAGCTGCCCATTGCCAGTTTACAATATGCACTGGCCTGGTTTTGACAGAATGTGATGCACCCAAAGAAAAGTGGACTTCCAGGGAAAAGCTGGACTTTCAGGGAAGAGGCTGAGGCTGGTGGTGTGTATGTAAGGGGATGACTGGGAAAATAAGAAACTCAAGAGTTTCAGTCTCACTGTTCATGTTCTCATCCTTACCCATTGGCATCTGAGAAGCTGGTAACATCTCCCTGGGTCTACCATCGCTCCCTTGTGATACTGGCTTTGAGCTTCAGAGAAGCACAAACCTTTGGGAAATAAACATACTGCATTTGACACTTTATTGGCAGCACTTGAATAATCCAAAAGCACCTCTTAAACAGAATTAAAATATTGAGGCAAGCATCAAAGTTCTCTCTCTTCTGGCTCTAATGTGTGCACTGAGGTGCATGGTTTCATTTGATCAAACCATCTGCAGCAACAAGGAGAAACAACTTGATTGTAAGTTCAGACTTTGCTTTGAAACAGCCACAGATTTGCCAGAAAGCAGTCTTTTGAATCAGCCACAGTGTTCTCAGACGCTTTGAGAGTCAGTGGCAGATAAACCCTTTCAAACAGTGATTATTCAAGCCTTGCCAGCAATATCTGTCTGCAGCACACTTTCCTTTGCTGCACTGTGCGATCAGAGAGGACTTTCCATAAATAGTTTTCCTCTTGATGGAGATCAGAAATTATGACTTCATCACTTTACTCTCAGGCTTTCTTGATACCTTTTTTCCCAGGGTCAAAACTCTTTAGCGCACACACAAAACCCAAACAGTGCTAGCACACACTGCTTTTTCATGCAGTCTCACCTTTTCTTTCAGCTTGTGTTTGTTTGTTTTTCCCAAAAGGCAAAGCAAAATACAAACCAACAGTTTGCTGCATGGAGGCACAGGCAATGAAAAGTGATTTCAGCCACATTTCCAAGCCTGTGCTTCTCTGTCAGCCCTGCTTGAGCTCTGCTGCACAGCTGTGCACACCTGCAAGGTGGTGTGTGCAGCTCGGGGAGGTGTACGTGTTAATGTGAGTGCCCTCCTGTGGTACTGTACTGTCAGCTGAGGCTGAGGAAGCAAAAGTCACTTGTTACCCTGCAATAACCTGTTCCTGCAGAGAGCATCAGGTTTCACAGCAGGTTAGCCTCCTTCCACTCTACCAGGAAAACAATTAGAATAAGCTGTTGGAATCACCCTTGGTAAAGCCAATCTGGAAATGCTCCTAGGAGCATGGGAACTAAATGATGCAGCTCTTCACAGTGCTGAAGCTGTCATGAACAATGTCATTAAGGGCTGGGTTCAGACACAGTTGTGAGTTATTATGGTTTGTTTATTGTTAGCATTGCCTGGCCAGGTCTTTGAGGCAGAGGAGCTTAGTGTGTGAATGGCAGCACCTGTGTGAGAGTCACCACTGCCATTCACTTCTGATTTCAGCAAATCTGGATGACAGGGAAAGGGATGCCCAAACATAAAAATTACTTCTAAGCACAGTAGGGGCATCAAAATTCATCAGCTGGCTGTGATACCCTGAATTAATCTTGGACAATCCTGTAGCTGTTTCTCTAACTGAACATAATGGCAGCAGAAACAAGTTAGAGTGAAGCAGTAAAGATCAGGGCCATGCACTTCTCCTTCCCTAGTATAGTGGGGAGCCATCCCATAGTCTTCCTCAACAGAAGGATTCTTTAGCCCATGGATAAGACTCCACCAGAATCCTTCTCTTAATCATCATAGAATAGTTTGGGTTGAAAGGGACCTTTAAAGCTCATTTAGTACCAAGCCCACTGCCATGGACAAGGACATCCCCAACTAGATCAGTTCGCTCAGAGTGCCGTCCAACCTGGCCTGGAATATTTCCAGGGATCTGGTGTCTGCCAGCTCTCTAGGCAACCTGTTCCAGTGTTTCACAACCCTCAGTGTAAAATATTTCTTCCTGATCTAGTCTAAATCCACCCACTTTTAGTTTAAAACCATTTCCTATTGTCCTGTCACAACAGGCCAAGACCTTGATGCTGAGTGGAGCAGAAAGGGAGGAAACCTGAGCCCTTACAAGTCCTGGCTGTGACTTTCTGTCTTTATTTCTATTACCTGCTTTGGGAACCAAGGTACTCAATTCCCCTTCTTTCAGAAAAACAAAATCACTCAAGTCTGGGTCCATGCTTACCCTTTCTGATCTTCCCACACACACACTAGTGCTGAGATTGGCTGTGGGTTTAGGTTCTGGTTCACAGTTGAGGAAGCTGCAGAGGAAGAGTCAGTTCTGCTCACTTTCCTGGGATGTCTTGGTGATGATGTTCCTAATGCCGCTTGTTCAGCTGCTGACCTTTTCTTTGCTACTAACAGTCCTTTAATCCATGTCTGCAGTCAGGAATTTCAACAATAAGTTGGATGTTCTCTGTCAACCATGCAATAATTCTATTTTCTCTTGCTTTCAGAAAAAATGTGGAGGTTTTTTACATATACTACATTGCAGTAAAGAATAAAGGGGAGGGGGGGTGGTGGTGGTGGTGGAGCACAGAAGGGATTAGCCTACACTTTTAGCCAGTTCAGTTCTTCATCTCAATGATTTCCTGAGAATCAGGGCTGAGACCTTGAGCTTTCACTACTCTTAATGAGAGTCTGTGTAAAAACCACCCCGCCTTTTTCATATCTTCCTTTGGATATTGTGTCAAAACTTTCAGAACCCAGGCTTGAAAATGTTGCCCATACCGATTTACTCATCCTTGTAATTAGATAACAGTGATGGGAGGAGCTCGTGTTTCTTTTACATGATTCAAGTAAGGGCATGTCCACTACCTTTCTCTGGAAATTACTCAGCCTAATAGCCTTGCTTTTCACATCTTTTTTCTTGACAATCAGATGACTTAAAATGCTTGCTCTCTTTTCAATTCCAAAGCTATTTCATTCTCCCTTCTGAGCTTTTATGAGAAGCATCTCAGCATCTAAAGAAAATGTCAGACCCATAAGTCTGGATAACGAACTCCACAGGGCAAGTTTCCTGACATTGCCTTGCCACACTTACCTCAAATATGACTTGTAGAGGTTGCTTTAAAACTCTTGTCCGTTGTGTCCAATGTTGTTCTACCCCTTTTTAGCACTTCAACTTTCCATTAGGCTTGTGAAAGGGAAAGGTAGTTACTGGCTATTTTAGTACATGTATTAGGATGTGGAGGTCTCCTCAGATCTTGACTGCACCTAGTTCCTTACTGGCTTCATTGCTAGAGAGCTCCCAAATGGCAAGCAGTGTATTTTCAGTCACTACTAGACTAACATCACTTTGAACAAGTGACCTAGAATGGTATCTCATCATCAATCCACTGAGCCATTCTATCCCCATAAATACAATTTCACTTAACAAAATTGCATTTGATGAGTAGTTAATCCAGTTTATGCTTTAATCGCTTTTGGTATTTCAAAGAAGCGGGGGTGGGGAAAGGCACTAAAGCAGCTAAATATTGACTTGAAATTCACAATTCAGTACAAAGTATTACTGCTAAGGATTTCAGGAGAAATACATAGGAGAGGGAGAGGGAGAGGGAGAGGGAGAGGGAGAGGGAGAGGGAGAGGGAGAGGGAGAGGGAGAGGGAGAGGGAGAGGGAGAGGGAGAGGGAGAGGGAGAGGGAGAGGGAGAGGGAGAGGGAGAGGGAAAGGGAGAGGGAAAGGGAAAGGGAAAGGGAAAGGGAAAGGGAAAGGGAAAGGGAAAGGGAAAGGGAAAGGGAAAGGGAAAGGGAAAGGACTACTTTTCTTCTGGTTTAGGATCCCAGGATGGCAGACACTCTTGAGTAACACTGACTCTATAGGACTGGAAAAGGGAAACCATTAAATGCCAGACACCACTCCTTCATGTGTATGCTCAAAGAGAGTGTAGCTGAAGGTACCAAATGTACACATCTATTCTAAGGGAGCTTTTCAAAGGAATAAAGGAAACCAGATTGCCACTTCCCTCTTGGAAAATCAGTTGTTACCACCACTTTCAGCCAGTAATGTAGATATCTAATTTAGACTAACTTCCTCTTCCACCAAAGGAGAGTAAGTCTTCCAGAGGGCAATTCACAGTACCATGAATCTAGGTCGCTACTCTGAAAAATCTAGGAGTTGGGATGGAAAGCAAGCAGGGATGAGAGTGACTATCCTTTAGGTGTTCATATTTTTTGAGAGCCCTAATCCAGTATTTCTATGTACAGATACTATCTATACACACACCAAATGTGCAGTGCTCCTACCTCATTCTTGTCTCAAATGTCATGCTCTTGCACATGAAACTAATCTTCTCCTACAAAGAGTTCAAACACAATCTGTTGTTCCACAACTGTGTCTTTTCTCCACAAGAGAGAAAATAGAAGCACACACTTACTGTGCTAGCGTCTAGATAATCTTTTTTTAAGGAGGACTAAGTAAGAGAATAATAGATAAAAGCTGGATTTTCCCAGCAGCTGAAAGAACAAAAAGAAAATATTCTTTTTTTATTTGTCATTTTTTTGGAAAGGAGACCATGACAAGCATGTTTGATGTGGAAGAAAAGCTTGTTTGTAGAAGTTGGAGAAATTATTCAAGGACAGTTCACTCATATAAAAAACGACCCCTGCGTTACTGCCAAGGTCAATGAGACCTAGAGCGATCTGCCACAAAATCGTAATTTTGTCTGCTTGTTTGGGCCAATTTATTCCTTTCCTCTATTTCCTTTTGGTGCTTTGGAGACAACCAACACTCCCACACTTCCAGTGTACTTGGCACTTTCCCCAAGGCGCATGAAAATCCCACAGGAGGATAATGTAGACCTTATGAGGTCTTTTTTCCCACTCTCTCTTTGGAGCGAGGTATGAAACGACGATGATAGATTGCCTCTACATCAGGTGACATCTTTTATTCACTAGTTCTCCTCATGTCTTTTGCTAACTTCAAGTCTTAGTATTTTAGCCACTGATGCTTCATACAATCACAATTATTTGCACCCTGCTATGGGTTTATCTGCTGCTGGCCTCTTAAAATCTGTTCCCCATCTCATGGGTCTCAGATCTTACGCCTGTATAAAATGTCAGTGACATGGACAGTGGCATTGAGTGCACCCTCAGCAAGTTTGCTGATGACACCAAGCTGTGTGGTGCAGCAGACACGCTGGAGGCCATCCAGAGGGACCTTGACAGGCTGGAGAGGTGGGCACAAGCCAACCTCATGAAGTTCAATAAGAGCAAGTGCAGGGTCCTGCACCTGGGTCGAGGCGATCCCAGGCACAAATACAGGCTGGGCAGGGACTGGCTGGAAAGTAGCCCTGAGGAGAGAGACTTGGGGGTGCTGGTGGACAAAAAGCTCAACATGAGCCCTCAATGTGCACTTGCAGCCTGCAAAGCCAATCAGATCCTGGGCTGCATCAGGAGAAGTGTGGCCAGCAGGTCGAGGGAGGTGATCCTCCCCCTCTACTCAGCCCTGGTGAGACCCCACCTGGAGTACTGTGTCCAGTTCTGGAGCCCCTATTACAAGAGGGACGTGGAGGTGCTGGAACGTGTCCAGAGAAGGGCCACAAGGATGATCAGAGGGCTGGAGCACCTCTCCTATGAGGACAGACTGAAGGAGTTGGGGCTTTTCAGTCTGCAGAAGAGAAGGCTCCCAGGTGACCTCATTGTGGCCTTCCAGTATCTGAAGGGGGCTACAGGAAGGCTGGGGAGGGACTTCAGGATCTCAGGTAGTGATAGGACTAGGGGGAATGGAATGAAGCTGGAGGTGGGGAGATTCAGGCTGGATGTGAGGAGGAGGTTCTTCACCATGAGAGTGGTGAAACCCTGGAATGGGTTGTCCAGGGAGGTGGTCAAGGCCCCGTCCCTGGGGGTGTTTAAGAGCAGGCTGGATGAGGCTCTGGGCAGCCTGATCTAGTGTGGGGTGTCCCTGCCCATGGCAGGGGGGTTGGAACTAGATGATCCTTGTGGTCCCTTCCAACCCTGAATGAAACTATGAAACCATGAAACTATGAAACTATGAAAATACTGCTGCTGAGAACAGTAGGTATTATAGAATCTTTATGGTTAGGATTCTCATGATAGCACTTTTATTGCAGTACAGTTGTGTTCTTTCCCCTCTCTTTAACTGAAGGGAATTGGAAGCTGCTCCTTGAAAAATCCTCAGGCCACATAAAACTACCAGTGACATCAACCGGAGCCAGTTAAGTACGTCAGAAGGATTAAAAACCGATAAGAGAGGGAAAGATTAGGTCTGCTTTTTCATTTCTACATTAATCACACATTCCTCATTACTCATATTTTTTTCAGTTCTTGGTTGTAGCCAAATAACCTTAATTATATGGCAGTCTTTGTTATCCAGGAAACAAAATAGAAATAAGATTTTGTAAGAAAGGATGAAGGCAACATGGAAAATAATAATCAGGAAGCAAAGCCAAACCTTCTCACCACCCTCATCACAGCTCAGAGACAAAGATCACGGAATCACCAAGGTTGGAAGGGACCTCAAAGATCATCAAGTCCAACCTGGCACCACAGACCTCATGACTAAACCATGGCACCATGTCCAATCCCCTCTTGAACACCTCCAGGGATGGTGACTCCACCACCTCCCTGGGCAGCACATTCCAATGGCTAACAACTCTCTCTGTGAAGAACTTTCTCCTCACCTCCAGCCTAAAATTTCCCTGGTGCAGCTTGAGACTGTGTGCTGTTGTTCTGCAATTTTATTTACATTGTAGACAGTAAGAATTAGTGGGTGAAAATCAATGGAATATGCCACACAGAGAGTGAAGAGAGAAGAGCATCTTCTTTCCCTTTGTCACTGAGAACTATGAATGTCAAATTAAAGATGTAGTCTATAATGCATATTTTCATTTTCATGCAGGATTTTAACCTTACTCAAAGCACAAAAATCTCTTCTGCTGCCCAGAAGAGATTTGCCCACTTATTTACTCTTCCTAACATTGAGTACTTACTAAGGGGAAAAAGTCTCACAAAGGGATGTGTGCACGCATTTAAGTGTGTGGACATTTACCAAGGGCTTTGGCTGCCCCCCTTAGCACTGATCACTTCAGCCTAACTGTGCATTATGTGTTGGGGTCACAGCTGCATGGCCCTTCCCTGCATTTCCACTCCAACAGATCTCGTTGCTTCAGCCTCTGCCTCTGAATGCATACATATACACACATCTGGACATTTAATGCATGCACATATCTATGCATATATATATCTCTGTGTACATATACACACACACATTGTGCAGACAGCTCAGCAGAATCCACCTGAACAACTCCACTGTGACAACACATGGTTAAAAGTGAGCAAAGTGAAGTAACAGCCATTTGGAGCTCCAGGAAAACTAAGGGTTTCATATAGAAAGGATGGCACAAAGCATATTTTCAAGTCACTAGTATAATACCAAAGAATCTTAGCTCATTTCCTTAATTAGCCTTTTCCCATTGCACTTACAACCCAAAAGGTTTACCTACTTGAGCTCAAAAGGGTGGAGTGTTTTGACAGCCACATTAAATTGCTTTGAATTCAGGTTTCTGGCTCTCTGCTTACATTTCTCTACTGTACCTAATGTTGTGAATATTACATAACAACTTTGGTCCATCCTTTTGTTTTCTTTCTTTCTTCTTTTTGGTTACTATATTCAACTAAATTCAGACCACTGAAAGGATGAGAGTGCTACAAAAATGTAAGTCATACTTTTGTCCATATGAGCATTTATAATTCTTGCAAACTTAGAGTTGTTTGGTTTTTTTTTCCAGGGGACTTAAAATTGTAGAGATGGTTCTAGACTGACACAATCCAATTGGGAAGTAATGGAAACACAGCCTTTCCCCTCACTGAAATCATGTGAAAAAAAAGCATGAGGAGAGCAAAAGAAGAAGGCTCAAGCAGTTCAAACAAAAGTTTCAAAATCAAAGCCCAGTTGAAGTTTTGTTAAAAGTGGTTAGGTTTTGGGGGAGCTGAACTAACACTGTTTGTGTTATAGGACAAGCAAAAAAAGAATGATTCCTATCAACACAACCATTCAATGAACATTCAAAATGTCATTGGAACACTTTGTAATATCAGCAATCCATATGTCTCTACAGTATTACAAAACAAGAACTAAACTGCCTTTACAAATCTCCAGGGCCATGTATGGAACACTTTTAAGACTCCAGAGAGAGAGACAATAATGCTTCATGTTAGCTGCATCTTTGAAAGGCATCAGAAGCAACTTCATGCAAGCTGACAGAGTTAGATTAGTGTTAAACCAGGTTCATAGTTAATGTTTATTCATAGTTAATGTCTATATAATGCAGATGTGAGAAGATAGCACCAAGCTCCAGGTCCTGTGTAGACAGAGCTCAGATTTGCAGCTAGAGTGTGTACATACAGCTCTGTGCTATCATAGGAGTGTGGGCTCTTTCTGCACACAGTTGGAGTGGCTTTAAAGAATAAAACCTAGTCCAGTTGCAATACTTAGTTCAAACTCATCCTGTGCCATATAAAACATGCCTTAGACTCAGTACAGCTGCAAAAGAAAACTTCAGTAGTCACCATCAAGTTTTATCAACTGGGTTTATACTGTGGGTAGCTGAGCCCTCCTCGTGGAGTGAAAAGCATTTTGGAGCTATGACATAAAACGTCAGCTAAAGGTTCTCTGACTCCTTCCCATCATATCCCATCATATTTATTTGGTGGGTTGGTCTGGGGCTCTCATTTCTTGAAAGATAAATCTGAAAAACACGGAGGGCCTTGTCAGTTAGAGAGAGGGGCATGGCTGGGGGGGGCACTTCTCCAAAAGAGGAATGGGGAAGGGACAGCTGCTTCCTCACAGGTTTCCTGTCTCCATATGACAGTCCAATCAGGCTATGCCAAGCCTTTTCCCCAACTCTTTTACAAGGGCACAAACACAGACGTGTGCAAACATCTGCAGAGGAGAAGAGATAGAGCAGGATGCAGAATAATGAACTGATCTTACACATCTTGGCTCTCCTCTTGGCCATAGCTTCACAGAATTGTCAGGGTTGGAAGGGATCTGAAAGATCACCCAGTTCCAACCCCGCTGCCATGGGCTTCTTCTAAACAAACTCATCACTGCTTTCCTGCTTGCTGTATATTTGTTTGTCTGCCTCAAATGGGACTTGCTCTCCTATCACATCATCGGCTCCTGGGGCTTCTATTTTTATTCCCCCTCCTGCTCACTCCTCACTGTTTTTATTAAACATGTATGAAACCACACTATTCACCTTTCTTAGGTCCCCAGTCTCTCTCCTAGTGACACAGCCTGATTTCCTACCCCATGTCTCCAGTCCTGCTATGAACAGCTGCTTTTCCTCTTATCTTTCCCTTCATGCCTACTTCTCCCCGGTGTCCCTCCTGGGGTTGTCTCTTCTGCCTTGTGTCCAAAGCCCACAGGCTTTCCCCTGCACAGCAGCTGTGTGTGGTTGTACCCCATATATAACCACAGGGTGGTTTGCAGAGGGGTGCTTGCAGGCATGTAGTCATGCTGGTGATTTTGTAAATGAAATAAATCAAATTCAATTTAATAAATAGTTTCATAGAAATCATCCCCAGTAATCTGCTCCACAGTAACCACTTGAACCAGGGCACCCAGCCTACCACTGATGCTATCCTCCAGACCTTCCTGCTCCAAGTTCAAGTGATAGTTGGGCATGATTTTTTTTCTTTCTGAAGAAATCATCACACTGTAAAAGTGGAGGCTGTGAAGAGATAATGCTTCTGTCCCTGAATCTTTTCCCAGCTGCTCCTTGCTGTGGTTCCTAGCTTCATAAATTCACTTCTAAATGTCATATCCTTCATTTTTTTGCCAGGCTGAAGTTTTCAAAACAAATCTGAGCATATCTGGACTATTTACTTGCTATATATAGACCAAAATAAAATCCCCCAGCTACAGTGTGAGTTAGTGAGAGCATATGGAATGCCTCACAGACTTTAGAAAGGAACAGTGGAAAAGAGTAATTAACTCATACGCAGGCTAATGTAATGTGAAGGAACAATTTCTAGCAGGTTCTGCTACTGGATCTGATTTGGTCATATGGAAAACTAGGATGAAGGGAATTTTTGAAACTTTTGGAAACTTTTACATATATATGTACATACATTTATAAGGCATAAAGGATGAGAATATTAGAGGTGCTGGGTTTGATCCATGTTTGTGGATGATTCTTGGGGAGAAGAAGGGAATACCGTCATTTTGGTGACGTTTCTGTTTAAATTAGCAAGTGAAGTCTGTCAAAATTCAAAGTACAGGAATACTGAGACTGATGGATTTTCTGGTTCCTGTACTGAATCAGGTCTGTCTGGTTTATATGAAATAATTACTTTAAAAAACCATTCCTATTGCAACTAAAAAGTTTAGTAAATACTTATGGGAGTCCTGCTGGATGAGAGGTTGCACACGAGCCAAGTGTGCTCTTGCAGCCCAGAAGGCAAATCGCATCCTGTGCTGCATCAAAAGAATCGTGGCCAGTAGGCAGTGAGAGGTGATTCTGCCACTTTGCTCTGGTGAGACCTCGCTTGGAATAGTACATCCAGTGGACCTGGTGGACCTGATGGAGTGGGTCCAGAGGAGGGCCATGAAAATGATCAGGGGGCTGGAACACCTCTGCTAGAAGGACAGGCTAAGGGAGCTGGGTTGAGGATCAGGGGCAATGGGTTTAAATTAGAGAAGAGTAAATTTAGGTTGGAAGTTGGAAGAAGTTCTTTACCATGAGGGTAATGGAACACTGGAACAGGTTACCCAGGGAGGTAGTTAAGGCCCCACTCTTGGAGATATTCAAGGTCAGGCTCAACAAGGCTCTGAGCAACATGATCTAGTGGAGGATGTCCCTGCTCACTGCAGCAGATTTGGACTAGATGGCCTTTGAAGGTCTCTTCTAACCCAAACCATTCTATGATTCTACAGTCACATCATTGTCATTTAAATTATGTTTCATTGGCTATGGTGCAAAACAATGACTCTAAAATGGGACGGGGTGGGATGGGATGGGATGGGATAGGATAGGATAGGATAGGATAGGATAGGATAGGATAGGATAGGATAGGATAGGATAGGATAGGATAGGATAGGATAGGATAGGAAAGGAAACAGCAGGATAATCTCAACTCCCAGAAGCTCTAGAACAGGTGGCTACACATACTGGCTCTAATCAAACTCTTGGCACGGATGATGGAAGCAGTTGAGACAGTATGAAAAATCGGAAGGGCTTTGAAGTGCCCTTTGAAGTGCAGATTTTAAATACCACTGCTACATATATGGGAATCTTCAGAAATGTTGCTGAAGTTTGGCATAAGGTAAGGCAGTGTATTCATATTGGGAGAAAATCTAGGCACTGAAACATGGATTAGTCATTGAAGAAGTTACAGCCAGCTTAAAAGCAAACTAAGCAAAGCCATCTAATGCCCCACACATTCTCAGCTGTGATACATTACTGTGCAGCAAATAGGTATGAGAAGAACCACAGTATAAAGAGGATTTGATGAATTAGAAAAGATCAGTGACAAAATTAATTTCACTCATTTCACCATCATCCCTAAACACTCTGAGTAGCTCCTCAGCAAACTTGCAGCAGCTGAGGTGATGCTCCCAGATTTTGGATACTGGGCACTTCTCTCATTTAATCTAAAGGCACTTCCTATTTTATTGTTAATAAGCAGTCACAGCCCATGGGCCACAGGCTAGTGATAGGTGAAAAGTCAGCAGACACTGCAATATGTTTGTCCTGTTTCAGGCTAACGTTTGCAGGCCGCACCTTGCAGGAACCTTATTATGGGAGTTATTAAAAAAATCTATTTTTGCTGAAAACAATGCAAATGGAAGGAAGTGAGCCTGTCAGGAGACATATTTCCTATTCAAGCCGACAGGTAGTTGGAGAATGGCCATCTGGAGGTTAAAAATTGCCAGTCAAGCCTCTCAGATTTGTCCCTTCCTGGATTAACACATTCGCTCCGGAGTGTTGTCATGGTATGACAAACAAGAAGCGACTTTCTGGGGGGAAAGGAATCGAAGGAAGTTAGTAAACCATGAGAAAACTTGTTTGCTCTCACAGTGCTAATAGCCAAAAGGCAAACACTTGGACAAGATCCATTCATCTGGAAACGCTTTTGCGTTGTGGGAGCACTGAGGCACTGAGCTCGAGGAGCCATGGAGCGAGGGCTCAGCCATCGGCACAGCTCCCTCCCTGCAGGCTGCCTGCTGCCCAGCCCCACAGCCAGATAAGCCAGTGGCCCAGCTCCTGCTGCTCCTGGCAAAACAGATTGTTTCTCCTGCCTGTAGTTTCAGACTGCTAAATCTTCATTTCCTGAAGACTGGAAAACTCTCTGCCTGAAGCCAGTTCCCATCCCGAGTCGTGCTGGTCCTTCTTCAAGGAGTGGCACAAGGCCCTATCCCTTCGGTCAAGTGGGTCTAATGAAATCACAAGCAATCAGCTTGGAGAGCAAGTGGAGGCTTCAGGAGACAAAAACTCAGCAGCCTTCCAGCACCTCCTCTCACAGCTGACCCTTTTTGCACTTTGCTCTGTTAACAGTGTCACCCCACAGTTTCAGGCTTAAAGCAACACAGGACTTCTGAGATGAAGTTAATTTTCCTCACTGATGAGTGAATAGGAAAGTACCTGCAAGACTCCTTAACTTGGCTTGTTCCAGTTCTTTCTTGTCTTGGCTCCAACAAGGTGCCACGGTGAGGAGAAAGTTCTTCACAGAGAGAGTTGTTAGCCATTGGAATGTGCTGCCCAGGGAGGCGGTGGAGTCGCCATACCTGGAGGTGTTCAAGAGGGGGCTGGACATGGCACTTGGTGCCATGGTTTAGTAGTCATGAGGTGTTGGGTGACAGGTTGGACTTAATGATCTTTGAGTCTTTTCCAACCTTATTGATTCTATGAAAATTTCTTTTCACCTTCAACTTCATTAGCATCTTGACTAAGAAAACATCACAAACTAAGGCTCTATCACCAGAGCATGGTTTGGCAAATGGTTATGTTGCAAAACATTGCCTGACCTCAAAAAAGCTTTTACCTAATAATATGGTGTCACACTTCATGGTCATATCTCTCCCCTTCATATGCATTGCATGAACACTAAGTTATAGAATATACATACCACAAAGGCACTACTTGGTCTGTAGAAGTTAGCAAAGAGGCACAACATAAAGGAGCCAGAAGATTATTTTTCTTTAAGCATGTCCATTGGACAGGGTTGAAAATTCTAGAGGCTGGAGGGGTTTTTTTCCCCCAGCTTTTAAAAACCATAACATTCTGGGGGAATATTAGCAACTCTCTTTGCTCACCAGAAACTTCTGTAAGCAGTCTGTGTATTTGGGGGGGGGGGGGAGGAATAAAAAGAAAGAAGATCAGAAAAATCTATCTTTGAAAATGTTGAGCAGCTCCATGAGAAGGAGCCTGCTCTTCCCTATAATGAATTTTTGGACCCTGTTTCAGCACCCTGCTGAATTGGGGCCCTCGTGTGCTGAACAAAGGCAGCTGGCATGATTGAATATTAATGTGGTAAGGTAATCCCTCAACGATCCATGACACTTGAGTTTTTGGTTTTTACTTAGGTTGTAATTTGCAAAGTTGGACATGCTGGGTGGGGGGGGGGAGGTGGGAAGGAAAAAGACAGAAAAACCCACCTGGCAAACAAACAAGCTTCAAAAATTAAAGGAATTTTCCAAGTTTGCTGGGTTTGTAAGCCTAGGAATAGTGCAGCTTCATTACCAGTCAATGAAAGAGAAACAATTACACACCGCAAAGTAACATTCGAGAGCTCATGAAATGTGGCCCCAATGTGTTTCTAATTTACTTTATTTTTCTTAATACATGGACCCAGCTGCCATGGTGATAGGCAAAGAGAATAAATAATTATAACAAATATTTCCACAAATTGGAGTTGTGAAATCTGTGAACAACATGTTATTTTCTCTTCCCCCCCAGTCCTCTTTACTTCAGTTTGGAGGGAAGAGATGGTTGAGTGTGCTACTTGGAGCCTAAACTTGTCTGTTCCTCTTTTATTTTCTTCGTAGCTGCCCTGATGTATCACAGAATCATCAAGGGTGGGAGAGACCTCAGAGATCATCAACCTGTCACCACAGACCTCATGACTACTAAACCATGGCACCAAGTGCCACGTCCAATCCCCTCTTGAACACCTCCAGGGATGGTGACTCCCCCATCTCCCTGGGCAGCACATTCCAATGGCTAACAACTCTCTCAGTGAAGAACTTTCTCCACACCTCAAGCCTAAACTTCCCCTGGTGCACCTTGTCCTCTTGTTCTGAAAAGTACACTTTGAGCTAGAAGGGACAAAGTGATGCAAGGTGAGAGTCTGATCTCAAAACTGATTTTGGAGAACACTAGGAGCCAGGAATCCTCACAGCATCACAGAAATATGCATGAGGCTTACAGAGGCAGTTTCTTGCCGCCCAAAGCTACCCTAAGAGGACTAAAGATACTTAGACTTGCATGCAAAGTGTGCACATCTGATACTCTTTATCTAATCCTGTGAAAATGCATGCTGTCAGGTGGACCTCAGACTAGCCACCTGATCACAAAATCCATTTTCTTCCTGTACTTGCAGCACAGAGACTCCATGCTGAACGTTCCTTTTCATTTCAGTTGCCCTGTTGGATTTCATGTGTGGAGTTTCTACCTGGGTTGTTTCAAACCCTGTTTATTGTTTTTCTTCTTTTGAACCTTGTTCTTCACCCCAGCTGAATGCTCATATTCACTGTTTGAATGGCATGTTTTATGCTCAGCCTTGAGTTCTTGGCAAACCATATACTCGAGTTCTACTAAAATTATGGCATCCTTGTGGAGATAGTAAATTCCCTTGAGCTTTTTCTGTAAAGACAGATAAGTACCATAATCATTTGCCTCAATTACACCTGCTATGGCATTTGCACTTTGATTTTGAAAGGTGAATTTCTGCTTTTTAATCATTATTAAGAACATGTGTATTCCCTGCCAAGGCAGCCTTATAAAAACATTGGAGGCATATGAGGAAAATTCCTCTGAGGCCTCAGGCACATTGAACTGTCCTGAGAATGTGAAGTGAGGAGAGATTGATGCATGGACTACCTGTCCAGGAATTCAGTAGTACTGGATTGGATTTTCCATGGTTTCTCTCTCTCTCTCTGTTTTACTGAAATCACACATCCCTCACATTCATGCATCCGTGCACGCACACAAATGCACTCACAGACAAAGTGCTCCCCTATAGCAGTGAGGATAATATTGGACCACATTTGGCTGCAGTTTAGTTAGAGGGGAAAATTAATTTCCACACCTCCATACATATTTTTCAGAGTGCAATTTCTGGTTTAGCTATAAGGCTATAGCTATTTGCAACTTCAATATTACTTATGTCCCCTCCAAAGCAAACTAGGTGAAAGGAATGAGCAGCTACCACTGGAATTATACCTGTCAGTAAAGCATAGGGCCAAGGCAGGCAATTCCAAGGAGATTCTTTGGTATTTTTGTTTTTAATAAATTAAATCATTCCATCTATTTATCTTTTTTTGTTGCCTCCTGGAAGACACATGCTGAAGGGCACTGATATTTGTTTTCAGTGATGTGAGTGAAGATGTTACATACAGTGACATAAAAGTATTTCAAGGTGAAGTCAGCTACTGTTCCAAAAGCCCATCTTCTATTTCTGAGATTCTGGCATGGGGCTGTCGCCCCTTCTCTCTGCTGATACAAGATCTAGAACATAAATACCTCTTCTCCATCAACAGGAATTATTAAGGTCAGAAGACAATTATGAGCCTTTAGTCTCATAACTCCTGCATAAGACCAGTCTTTGAATTTCACCCAGTAATTCTTGCAAACCCATAACTCCAAGTAGACTTTGATCAGAGTTCTAGAAAGATGTTCAGTTTCAACTTAAAGATTTCAAGGGATGGAGAATCCATCAAGACCCCACAGTAATTTTTTCCAATGGATAATTACCCTCATCATTAGAAGTATGTTCCCCTTTTGTCTGTGTTAATACAAATTCAGCTTCCACTCATAAGATCTCTACTTTATCTTTTAAAATTTAAAAGTGTTTTTCTATGTAGGTGATTAGAGACAGTGAACAAGCCTTTACTTTATAAGGCCAAGAAGAAAAGGAATATCTTTCTTACCCTAGTCTCAAAGGGTTCCCCTTTCCAGTTATGCTGGAAGGAAGGAGTAAATGCTCATTGGAATGACTGTGAAAAGATTAGACTTCTTTCAAGTCATTTTGCTTGTACAGGCAGAACTTAGGCATCAAATCCATAAGGAACTATACCAAAATCAACAGCATTCTTTGAATTTTATTTCCATGTCCCACAGTCTTGGCTCCAAATTTCTGCATTAGACTCCTAAGGTGACTTTAATGGGATATTTCAGGCTAACAGCAGCTTATCCTGACTTCCTCATTTCAGAATAAAACTACTTCACTAGGCACCATGGCTTCTCAGGAGACATTTGCTTGAAGCCAGATTGAATCCTAGGGGGATAACTCCAGCACGGCCTTGTAGCTTGCACCACTCAAATGAGTGGTGTACAGAATATACAGTAGTACAGAAGTTGGCCTACAGGCACTGAACTTTCTCTGTGAGCATGGAAAGAGGAGGGACAACACCTTTGACAAATCAGGTTTTTGCCTGACTAGCCATTTATAGTAAAATTAATTAATGACATTCCTTTTTTTTCAGCTTAAATTCTCTTTGCAGTCATCATGGCAAAAACACATGTTTTGTAGTTCACAACCTTTTATGGCAGAGCTGAAACATTTTGCATAGCTCACTGATTTATTGTCTTGATGATCTTTTCTTTTGCCTTAGCAGCTCAAGATGTCTCTTGTGGTATGGCTCTTGTCAAGCTGATACCCGAGTAGAATTTGTTCCTCTTTAGCCACTACCAAAAGGTAAGGATATCAATGACAATTTAATGGTTAGTGATACACACATAAGCCATGCAGACCAGATCAGGTGACATCCACATGAAATGTTAGCCCCAAAACTAGGTCCCTGAATCCCTGTGTAATTACAGCTATCAATATGTTTAGTGCATATGTATCCACCAGCTCCTATATACAAAATTTCAGTGTTCAGCTTGATCCTTTGCATGTGGATTTGCAGCTCCTGTGTGGTAAAGACCGAGCTCAGGTACTGTGTGGAGGAATCCTAAGGTGTTTGAGCAGAACACAGTGGGCTTCTTCTGATTAATTTTTTTGTTTGTTTAATTTAAAGAGCATATATACTAAAATGTAGTTATGTTTTTTTCCTCACTGGTAATTTGGATAGCCTAAATTTATTGCAGATGAATTCTTTTTCACTCCTAGTTAAGTTTGCTTTTGTTATCACTGCCAGGTTTGCCAGTTAATGTTCAAAAGCATCACAGCCTTACAGTCAGTGGATCAAGAATAGGTCCCCGTGCTTCCTTTTGTCATTGAGTTCAACTACTAGCAAAATGCAACCAGTAATCCACAAGCAGACTCAGGAACTGCTCCATTCTAACATCATTAATTGGTTTTCATTCCCTTTGCAGCATTTGCTTATGAAGATGACTTCCTACAAAGCGACACGATCCCCCTGGGAAGCCAAACAGCTAGAGGCATGTAGACCAGATCCAAACATGAAAGAATTCACTCATTTGCACAGTTTGTTTCTGTCTAGCATACCTCAACATGCTGGTGTTCCTTTCTGCAGCACAAACTGATGTCTCAGTGCATTCTCAGTCTCCCAGCTTTCCTGACAAGCAGGAATACAAACCATCTGCTTTTCAGACAGAAAAGTGAGGGCTCTGCCTAATGTCATTGCCCTACGGACTTTTAGGTTTGTGCCAATTTATTGAGGGGGCAGAAGGGAAACCTGTGCTCCTGCCTAGAGCCCTCACATGCCAAGCTGCAGCCTGGAATTTTTACAGCTCCATCCTGAACCTCTGACAAGAAGGGTTTACAACAGAAATCTTGCCAGACCCTTAACTATAGCGACGCCACTATAATATTTATAAGTACATTATACTCTTTCCAAACACATGTGCTTATTACTTATGTCTCTGCTCCTGCCTCTCTTCTGGGGGACTTTTCTGTGTAAACAAAACAGATTCTCTTGCTTATACTTAGAAAATCTAATTGCTCAGAGTCTCTAGCTGTTATGCAAAAGCCCAAACAGCCAAGAGATTCTTTCGGTGCATTTACACAGCAGCGAATCTCTACACAAAAACATAAACTTCCCTTTCCACTTTGCTCTTCTTTGCTTTCATAAATCTGCCCATTTCACTCATGTTTGGATAAGGCTCTTCTTTTTCTTTAAAGAAAGAAAAGGAGGTAGAAATGAAAAATGCAAATCTGAGGTGGACAGTCCATCAGTTATGCAGCCCAGCCTTACAAGAGCTGACAATTCTGTCCCTTTAAGTAAACAGAGGAACAGAAAAGATACATAAACAGAAAGACCACTTGCAGGGCTGACAGCTTGTCTGCTCCAGCAAAAGCAGGTTCCCAGGGAAAGTGATTGCTTAATAGTAATAGGGAGTGACAGGGATTTCCTAGCTTTTCCATGAGCATCTCAAAGCAGTTTGGTCCTGGGCACAGATATGCCCATTTCTGTTGATGAGTTAGACAGCTGTGGCCTGCAGGTGAGAAATTGCTCGACAATAGCTAACCCAAAGCAGTGCAGGTTTCCCTGGACAAGATTTTAGCTGGAGTCAGCCACCAGAGCTTTTAGTGAACACAGACTGGGATGTTCTTAGCTGCTTTTGGGTTGGGTTTGCACCAGGGGCTCAGGTTTGGAAATCAAAGACAAACTGAGGAACAGATCTCAAATAGGATTTTACTTAAGTAATCATTCTTGTGGGAATTTAGTCATGTTTCAAACAGCACCTAAGAGAGGTCTTGTCCAACTCTAAATCAGTAGGAAATCAACTGGGTAAAGATACAAATACGTAGCCTGATTCTAGTCAGGGGTGCCAGGTAAGTTTATCACTTCAGCTGCCTTTGTACCCAGTCTAAAAATATTTT
This sequence comes from Melanerpes formicivorus, assembly GCF_026170545.1. Classification (NCBI taxonomy): domain Eukaryota; kingdom Metazoa; phylum Chordata; class Aves; order Piciformes; family Picidae; genus Melanerpes; species Melanerpes formicivorus. Next base: position 5,244,981 of record NW_027142394.1, on the reverse strand, counting down.
GGTTGTGCTGCTGTATCCATTTGAATAATTAAATAATTCAGAAATTAAATTACTTGGAATTGTGGTATGTATATAGCCTGGGGGGGAGGGGGGAGGAAGAGGAGATGTTTGAGGGCAAAAGACTTTTAGCAAGAAAGCACATTACACACAGGAATAGACTAAGTCAAATAAATGAGATCCTGTAGAAAACAGCTTCTCTGGTGGGTCTGATGCTGACTGGTCTCCTTTATCAGGATAAGGATCAGGACAAAAGTGTACTGGTCAGCATTTTTCTCCTACAGTTTTTCTGCAGTCATAAACAGATCATAAAAAAAAAAATGCAAAACAATGCTTTCAAAAAAAGCTACTAGCACATAACAACAGCCCTCTGAAAATATTCTTTCCTGTTGCACTTTATACCTTCTGAGCTTTCATTTTCTCAAATAAATGGCTCAGTTTTTAACAAATAAGCTCTTCTGTCTGCACTTCTATGACATATGTGATATGGCAGCAGAAACAGTGGGGAAAGAGTGGGCTTAAGCTATCCTTACATTTTGTGATGAGTTGTCTAAATGATTGATCTGATCAGAGCAACGAGAAGATTATGCAGCATTGGCTGAACATCTTTGTTTCTAATCCTTACAGTTCTGAGGACAAGAAGACAAAGTTACCTATATGAAAAAAATAATCCCAAACCCCACCACATTATGGAAGACCAAGTTCAAACCATATGTGGGAGGAATTGCATTGAGATTGTTCTGTAAATATATCACAGTATCACAAAGGTTGGAAGAGACCTCGAGGATCATCGAGTCCAACCTATCAACACAGACCTCATGACTAGACCATGGCACCAAGTGCCACATCCAGTCTCCTCTTGAACACCTCCAGGGATGGTGACTCCACCACCTCCCTGGGCAGCACATTCCAATGACGAACGACTCGCTGGGTGAAGAACTTTCTCCTCACCTCGAGTCTAAACCTCCCCTGATGCAGCTTGAGACTGTGTCCCCTTTTTCTGGTGCTGGTTGCCTGGGAGAAGAGACCAACCCCTTCCTGGCTACAACCACCTTTCAGGTAGTTGTAGAGGGCAATGAAGTCACCCCTGAGCCTCCTCTTCTCCAGGATAAACAACCCCAGCTCCCTCAGCCTCTCCTCACAGGGCTTGTGCTCAAGGCCTCTCCCCAGCCTTGTTGCCCTTCTCTGGACACATCCCTCTCTCAAAATATTTGCATTAAATTCTGAGGATTGACCTAAGTGGAGTCTCTCCTAAAACACCTCAGAATTCAGTGGCTAAAGCTGAAACCTGGCATTGAGAGCATCTGAAAATATTTCTGATCATTCCTCCTGAATTTGGAGAACTCGAGAATTAAACTCTACACAGAAATCATAAGGCATAAAGTCTAATAAATTGTTTTATTTTCCCCTTATTTTTGGCAAGGATTATGTCAGAACACTTTAGCCTTGGATGAACTGTATCCTGACAACCAAAATCAGGAAGTCAGGAAATTCAGAGACTATTAAAAAAAGAGAGAGAGAGAGAGACTGAGGGGGAAAAAAAACAACATACAAATAGGTTTGATGACAAGCAACAAATTTCATTAAGAAGAAACCCACATGAGGAAAACCAGCTTTTACTTTGCTGTTTTAATGGACAAAGTCAGCAATATAAAACAACCAGGTCATCCATCTATTCCTGCAGGAAAACCACTGGAGCCTTTAATATCATAGTGTCAGCTGCTTTTCTATAGCCTGACCTCATGAGCTAAGAAGCATGAACCCTGCTAAAAAAGATTCCTTTGGGTTCAGTAAGGCTGCCTCCTGTTTTTAAGGTTTCTGTCTGTGTGTGGGTATTGTGACACCTGCAGTCTGATAGAGCTGTTATGGCTTTAACTATGCAGACTAATTTAGGCACCTCGGTTGTTTTTTTCTTCAGTCGTGCTTAAGTGGCTGATTTTAGCCTTTGAAAACAGGAAACAAGTGCTATAATTTAAAAGAAATAATCTGGCAATCAACCCATTAAGAGCAAGAAATCAAGTAGGGGAGGGAAGGATTTCAGGGGAGGGTTGTTTGGTGGGTTTTTTGAGTCAGAAGCTTAAAATTGGATACAACTCAGACACAACTTTCCTTAACTAACCCCTGATTCTGCTCAGAGCAGCGAGGAAGTGGAGGAGGAGCATGATTTAAATGGACTGAACCAGAAAATAATAAAAGGAAAACAATGCAACTCTCTGGAGGAAAGCGTGTCATGATGAAAAATCAGTTTATTCTCAGCTAGAATAAATTTTGAGGGAAAGAAAATACAAGAAGATAATTTTCAAAGGAACTGCCCTCATAAAAAAAAAAAAACACTAATCTGTGTGTGTCATGGGGATAGCTTTAAAAAGGAAGCAATACTTTTTAAACATCATTCCCTTTCCCAGAACCTTTGCTGCAAGTTTGTAACAGAACAATCAAGTACAGAAGGGTTGAGAAAAGCAGTTAGACTCACCTGAAAATTCTTTGGAGAGTTTGGGGGGGAGGGGGTCCCCTCCTTTTGTTAATATCTTTTGATTGACAGCTAAAATGTATTTCACTTATAAGCAGCTCTATGTTGTCAAGTCACAGAATGATACAGGCTGGAAGTGACCTCTGGAGATCATCTAGTTCAACCCCAAAAGTCAGACTTAGTCAAGGCAGAATGATGACCTGAAGGAAGACTCACTTTGCCCTCTCAGTGCCCAAGACATATCAAAATCTCTGCTTTTACAGTCCATGAGTCAAATCTTGACCTCAGATACACCTGTAACTGAAATACCACTGAGAACTGTAGGTGAATAGCAATGAAGGTGGCAATGAATATATTTGGTCCTAGGTGTCAGAAGATGAAGCAAAGTTTCAGCAACTCTCACTCCTGAGAAACTGAATCTTATTTTGGGCCTTGTTTTGAGAAACAGGATGACAAATATATGCAGCCAGCTACGTAAATCCATGACTTGGCTTGTCAACAACGACATTAGGCAGAGTTCCCGGGCAAAGTAGGGATACAGCCATCCTCTGTTTGATGCTTTGGACTAGAAGAACCTAATTTGACTGCCATAACTGAAAGTTTTTAATTCAGTCCTGCCTTTACTGCTTATTTGCTGAAGATGATGGACAGAAGCTGCCACTAAAGTCCTGCCTGTGTCCTGGGGCGGCTCACCTGAGCCAGTGTACTTTCACACACAGTGTCACCTCGCTGCTACTCAACAGACATTTCCACCCACAGAACCGATATGAGAAGAGACCACATGAAAAGGAACAAGTCCTAAGACATTGAGCATTTCCTCTCCCAGTCCTGGATGTTTATAAGCATTCTTTGCTGTCAAAACAATATTCGTACAAACCAGTGACTGTGCTGGGGTATTTCAGTCTAAGCATGTGGCTAGATATATAGAGAAACACTCAGAAAACAACTTTCTTAAACAAATAAACAGCTCAGCTCTTGAACTTTATGCTCACAGTAATCTCTGTCATCATTAATCACATTCAGTGTTTGACTTAGCAGGCTAAGGGGATATGGGGGGGGGGTGGGGGGATATGGAGGGGAGGTGGAGCAGGAGAGGAGAGTAGAAAAAAAGTCATGAGTGTGTTCAAACCAGCTGAGAACCGTCTTCTCAAACCTGGAATATACACTGGGCCTGATCCAGTTGCTGAGGAGCACTGATCTTGTGAGGAGACAGAGCTGATATCTTCGGCATCAGTGTGACCACAAGAACACAGAGGGCATTCATAGGTAATGGCTAGCAGCCCCAAAGTCCCTTCTGAGAAGGCTCCACAGACCAGCACAGTGTCTGGGGCTGCGTATTAGCTGTTCAGAGTTTGCTTATGTTTAATAAATAACAAACACACAAGCCAGCTTCTGAGAAAGACACTTTCTGCATTAAGAAGATGCTTAGGGAATACCATCACTTCAAAGACCTTGAAGAAAACTAGGATAAGGAGCTCAAAAATTACTCTTTCCAAATGAGTCTCTCTCCCCTCTGGTCACAAATCCAGTTGGAGAAGCTGAAGTAGTTTCTGTCATTAACATATATTACTCTCCTATGACACCAGAATATTCTTGATTCATATACAAGTTACTGGAGCCATCCAGAACCTTTTCTTTGGGAACTGTGAGGGAGTGAAGATGGCTGCTGGAGAAGTCAAGCGAGGAATGAGTTGTGGGCAAGGAAAACTGATTACTGTAGCTAGCAAAGATTGCTTTTTGTCCCCTCATAGTCAATAGTGGTGTTCAGCTGATGAAAAGCAGCTGGGCCCTCAGACACTTGATGAAGCAATAAGGTCCACATGCTGAAGGCTAACTCGAAGCAAAGGTGCTAATTACTGGCTTGTAGGTAAAAAAAAAGGCTCCACCTGCACACTATAACTTCTCAACCTTCATTTTCCCATGACCAAGAAAGCTGTAATTTAAACAACCTGTCCCACTCATTGTTCTTTTATGAGGGAAAATTTGAATTTTAATACAGATTATGACCCTGAGTGACAGAAAAACTATGCAACCAGGTTTGCACACTGAACTGATTTAAGAATCAAACAGCTTCTAGATGGAGAGATTAGCTGATGCTCAGTGTGGGATCAGCCATGTCCCTCATTATAGCTTCAGCCTGGATGGAAATAGAGTCTGAAAATCTTTAGTCTCCTGTAAACAAAATCAGCCAGGTCCCACAGCCACAGCAGATGGGCCTGATTCCCAGCTGCTGTAAATCAGCCATGGATCCTGGTATGAGAGCATGGACTTTTGTATGTGCTAACTTGCTGCTGCTGTGGAGCTTGTTCTGCTGCTGATATGCAAGGATTGACTTGTTTGCTTGCTTTCCCAAACACAGGCTTGCTGAGGAAGTTGCAGAAGCTGGGAAAGTCACAGCCCTTCCCTCCCCATCTTTATTATTATGTCCCACAATGCCACCATGTCACAATTAAAGCCTGAGTGGAATAATGTGCTGTTGGCTCCTGCTCACATTGCCTTCCTTGCCCTGCTCTCTTTCCACACTGCCCCATTCCTTTCTTCAACTACCTTCTCATGCCCTCCTTGAATTTTGTTTCAGGACAGATTCCCACCTTTCTTCATCACTATTTTTTCTTTTCTGATGTCCCTACACCACAGAGACCTAGGTGTGGCCCAAATAGGAATGGTAAAGACATGGGACCTGCTGGATGTGAGTACAACCCTGCCTTCAAGGCAGTGCTTGGAGATAAGGCAGCATTGCCTCTGGCAGGCAGCAGTGTCTTGCTCCTGTTTCTGAAACACTTCCATTCAGCAGACCTACCTGATGGGGAAGGCAGCAAAGTGTTCATAAGATGTGCGTGTCTAAAACGAGCAGAGCGGTGCTCGTCAGCTTTTGTCAGCCTGTACCCAGCTTCCTGTTTTGATGCATGATTCCCTGACTGCTCTTTAATCCCAGTTTGGCTCTGAAAGATTACAAAATACATTTCTGGCAAAGGCTTTCTGAGATTCCTAGCAGACAAAACTTGGGTTTGGGAGGATGCCGAATTCTAACGAAGTTCTTCGGGAGAATTGTTTTCTCTCTATAGCTACTGCGATCGCTTACTGGTTCTCATACCTGGTGTTGGAATTAAGCTGGTAGGAAAGGAATTTGTACACACTTTTCCGACATTTCTTAGTACTGTTGTCACTATTACCCTCTGGAAAGGCACAAGCCCCAAGCTGAAACAGCTCTTGTATTTGATTCAGAGAATTGTGTCCTTTCACAACTGAACCTACAGTAATAAGAGACTGTGAAGTAGCAAGTAGAGAGTCATTGGTCATTGGAATGGGCTGCCCAGGGAGGTGGTGGAGTCACCATCCCTGGAGGTGTTCAAGAGGGGATTGGACGTGGCACTTGGTGCCATGGTCTAGTCATGAGGTCTATGGTGACAGGTTGGACTTGATGATCCTCGAGGTCTCTTCCAACCTTAGTGATACTGTAATACTATGAAGTGCCACCAAATAACTTCTCAGATCCTAATAACTTGGAGATAATTCTATAATGTATTATTTTAAGCCAGGAATCATATGGAGTAGGTATCTTCAGTCTGCAATAGGCAGCTAATGTGGTCTCTGAAACTAGGGTATGATAAAAGATTTGAAGGTAGGATTAACTAGTAACAGTACTCTTTGTGATAGAGTCCTAATAACTTGGGGAACAGGAAAATAAATGGTATTAGAACACTTCTCCATGGTTTTCAGTTGCACCAGAAATTTCATCTGGTTGGTATCATTATCAACTTGAAGGTGTGTGTGTGGGGGGGGGTTATCTTCCTTTTGTTTCACATAGATCTGTGTTTTAAAGAGATGGCACATCAAGAATTTCTTCTGATGTTCCTGAATTTATGGATAAGATGAACAATGAATGTAAGAAGTAGCAATGGACAACTATGGAGGCATTCAAGAGGAGATTGGACGTGGCACTTGGTGCCATGGTGTAGTCATGGGGTCTGTGTTGATAGGTTGGACTCGATGATCCTCGAGGTCCTTTCCAACCTAAGTTATACTGTGTGATACTATGAAAGACCCCACAGGGCATAAGTGGACTCAGGCTCAGTAATTTCTTCATTTCACAGATTTCCAAAGTCCATTCATTATACATGGTCTAAATTTTGCTGTAACCCAAGAGGTGCTTTTCAATCAATTAGCAAGCTCTCACAGGATTGCTCAGAAGCACAGCAGTGACAAACAGACCTCAGATTAGTTGGTACCCTGTTAAAACTTTTAGAAAGTGAATGTTTTGTGTCCTAGCTTTATCATGTCACAGTGTTTAGGCCATAGAGTAAACAAAATCAAACCAGAGCCAATACATGGCATTCTGACTTTACTTCTAGTAGAAAATGCTAGGGGACCAGTTTGGACCAACTTCCACTTTGCCCCCAGACTGTTTCTTTGCAGTGCACTCTCTCTCCTAGGTCAGATCTAACAGAAATATGGTTGCATGGGAACCATATAATATAAACCCATAAACATTCTACCTGGATAGCTAAAGGCAGGCTTTTTTCTTTGTTCTTTTTCTACTCAGAAAAATCAGACTACTGATTCCTACCAAGGCATGAGGCATGAGCTTCAAGTTAAGCAAGAAAAGGTTAGCAAAGGCTTGGATAATTTCCATCTTAAAATAGAAACACAACACAACACATCACAAATTGACTAATTAAATCTTGGAACCCCTGACAGATATTATTGGAGAGATGTCTCTGAGGTGGGATAAAAGAAGACTGGGAAAGGACAACACAGTGTCCATCTTTTTTAAGGAATCCAAAAAGGCAGGAGAGGAAAAGGGTAATTTTTACACTGCAGCTCCAGGTTGCCAGAGAAATGTTAGAACAAATAATCAACAAACCATCTGTAAATACCTAGAAAATAAACAAGGCGATAAGCATGAGCCAGTTTACAGCTGCCAGAACAAACTGTGCAAAACCAAAGCAATTCCTACAACCACATAACAGAACTTGTGGATAAAGAAGTCATAGTTGTTACATAGCTCATCTTAAGAAATGTACCAGGCAGTGTAACATGATGTGCTCCAGGAAAACTTATGGACTAGGTGAAAAGAAACTACAATCCTCCTTGCAGGAGGCGCCAGCCAATGGTTAAAGCATCAGCTACGGTTATAGCATCAGCTATGTTTATAGCATCAGCTATAGCTCTGTATTTTCAGTAATGATTCAGGAGAGAAACAAAACAAAACAAGCCACCAAAAAGACAACAAAATATTTAGCAAATATGAGTAAGATCTGAACATGACACCAAGTAAGACAAAGTAAGACACTAGAGGACAGAAAAGATACCGTATATTGGTGTGAACAGTCAGAAAGCCATAGGACACTGCCCACAGGGGAGAGGACTATTCATCACCCTCTGTACAGGAATAAACTGCTGCTTAAACAACAATTAGAGAATAATGCCTAAGAAGTACTTAAGTAGGAGAGAACTAGGGGTTATGTAGTGGATCACAGGGTGAGTGATGCCATAATTCAAGTGACACACAGGAGCAGCCTCCAAAAGAAGGTACACAGTCTGTGAGAGACAAGATTCTCCTTCTTCCCCTTTCAGAGCTTGCAGGCTTTCAGCTACTGTCTCTGAGTAAAATTACTGCATATTGAAGACTTTGCAGGAGGACTACAGACTTAAAGATGAGAAAATATGCCTTAGAGGAAAGATGGAAAGATCTGAGGTTGCTTACCAAGAAGAGTATGATGGGGCCATGGTATTTGTCTTAAAATAGACACAAGAAAGCTGCAAGAGGAAGAACATGTTTTCCACATTGTTGGTGTACAGGACTAGATTGATGAAGGATTTAGATTAGGTATTAGCAAAGGTTCCCTCATAGTATGAACTGTGGAGCTCTGGAGTAAACATGAGGCAATTGTGTACTCCATCATGCTATGTCCTTAAAAAGTGATCATCAAACATGTGGAAGACATGATTCAAATATGCTGAGCCTGTCTTTCCTTGTCCATCACTTTGAATCCTCTTTATTCTTGTGATCCTATGAACCCACAGTTCACAAAAAACTCAGTGGCCCTGAGCAGCACTGTTCTCAAGTAATAGTTTAATGGCAACAGCAGAGACTGATCCCTGTGACAGGACAAGGAGCAATGGACATAAGCTGCAGCACAGGAGGTTCCACCTCAACACAAGGGGCAACTTCTTTACTGTAAGGGTCACAGACCAGTGGAACAGGCTCCCCAGAGAGGATGTGGAGTCTCCTTCTCTGGAGACTTTCAAGGCCTGTCTGGATGCATTCCTCTGTGACCTGAGCTAGATTGTAAGGTCCTGCTCTGGCAGGGGGATTGGACTCAATGATCTCTTTGGGTCTCTTCCAATCCCTGACATCCTGTGAGCCTGTGAGGTCTGGCAGTGGTCAGTTAGCTGGAAAAAAAACCTTGGAGATACTGGCACAGGCCCTACCTCAGTCTGAAGTCATTTTACAGCCCATCTTTATTCAGCCAGAATCTCACTGAAATATGGGGAGGAAAGAGAAAGGGAAAGGGAAAGGGAAAGGGAAAGGGAAAGGGAAAGGGAAAGGGAAAGGGAAAGGGAAAGGGAAAGGGAAAGGAGGAAAAGGGAAAGGAGGGAAAGGAAAGGAAAAAGGAAAAGAAAAAGAAAAATGAAAAGGAAAAGGAAAAGGGAAAGGAAAAGGAAAAGGAAAAGGAAAAGAAAAAGAAAAAGAAAAAGAAAAAGAAAAAGAAAAAGAAAAAGAAAAAGAAAAAGAAAAAGAAAAAGAAAAAGAAAAAGAAAAAGAAAAAGAAAAAGAAAAAGAAAAAGAAAAGAAAAAGAAAGAAAAAGAAAAAGAAAAAGAAAAAGAAAAAGAAAAAGAAAAAGAAAAAGAAAAAGAAAAAGAAAAAGAAAAAGAAAAAGAAAAAGAAAAAGAAAAAGAAAAAGAAAAAGAAAAAGAAAAAGAAAAAGAAAAAGAGGAAAAGAAAAAGAAAAAGAAAAAGAAAAAGAAAAAATGGTTAAAAATTCTCCTCCCTTCTTTTTTTTTCCTAAACTCATGGAAACCAGGAACTTCTCCCATTTTTGCCAGTGGTACAATTCTCTTTATTATTATTGTTATTTTTTCACACAGCTAAGGTGGAGTAACTTCACTCACCCAAGATGTGTAATTATCACCCTGACAAGCACTGCCTGGAAGGTATTATTGCTGTCATGAAATGGAGTTTATACACAGTAAGGAACCAGTTAGCCCCAGAGATTTACTGGACATATCAGCAGGGCTGTGACATCAAGGGCAGCCAATCCACCAGCTCCAAGCCAGCTCAGCACTCACAAACCATTTTGTGCCTCTAAGCAATTATAACCAATCAAAGAAATGTTATGGCTGTGTATTTTTAGGCAGTCAGAATCACAGAGACATTGAGGCGGGAAAAGACCCTCAGGATCACTAAGTCCAACTGATAACCCTACCCTACAAACTTCACCCCTAAACCATACTCCAGTCAATTTGTCAGGCAGCTTTTGTACACTGAAGAGGTCTGTGTGGCACGATGAGGCTAACTTCAGGGTCTTGAACACAAGGGGTTTCTTCACACAGTTTTGGTTCCGCATCCAGGAGCTGCTTTATAGCAGTGCTGCTGAAGCAGAAGATCACATGCAGAATAAAAGCACTGCAAACAATCAGTTCTGCTGATGGAGAGCAAATCCTCAACACTGTTTTGGCATTTATGGCTATCAGACTGCAGCTCTACCCAAAGAATAGGACAGAACTCCTGGGTATTCCTGCTGCAGCTCCAACCACAGCAAGCCCCAGTAGGCAGGCAGTGGTGGCTGGTATCTCTAACACCTGCCCTGATCTGACAGAGACACTATGAGCAATATGTCAGAAAGGCTCCAGCCTACCAGCACCAGGCAGACCTCACCACACATTAGGATCTGGCTAAGTCTTAAAGCCATGACACATCTTGGCAGGTTGGCATCCGGCGGTTCAAATGCACCTGCTTACCATTAGTTACAAGAAATTCCACATAAAATACCTCATGCCTTGGATCAGGGGACCTTGTTCACATACTCCCATTTTAACCCTTTCAGTATCCCAGTTTTATTAGCCACAGAGGTTTCCTTTAACTTTCCCTGACCTTTTCTTTGTCAGAGTTCTTTTAAGAGTTCAATTTAAGGACCCTACATTGAGAACCAAAGGGGGTGGGGGGGGAGCCCATTAACAGCAGAGCAGGAGACTGATTTGGACTTTTTGAAGACAACTGCAGTAAACAGAACCCACTGAACATTTCTGAGCAGAAAAGGATTAACTCCTAATATGGAGTCAATACTCTTCCAAAGCACACAATAGCATTTCCTTGTAGCACTAATTATGACAATAAAATGACTGTGTTTGGAGAGGAAATGAAGAAACAGCAGAAATCACCTGGCTGCCCAATACACGTGCATTACTGAGCTATAAACTTCCATTTTTGGATACCACTGCCACATTTGGCTGCTGTGCTGATGTATTGAAAGCCTCACAATATGAGCTTTAAGAGGGACAGATTGCCTGGGTTATATACTACAGTGGGAAACGGAGACTTTTACTGGGACAAAATAATGAACTATCAAACGAGCACGCTCTAATTGTAGCTAATAAATAGTCACCAAAATCCTGTTAATGCCAAAAGCCTGGGGCAAAACTGTATTGATTTCAGGGAAATAAGAGGTAAATTAATCTGGGATAGGATGCACCTGGAGGAAGTTTAGATCTAACTGTTGGCCCAAACCAAATGTGAAGGATGTCTGGATCTAGTTCCATATTCATATTCCATCTTGCTTCTATCTCTGTAACGTGATAGAATGGGAAAATCCAAACTACAGATCCAATAATACAGACCATTTCAAGGATTAATATAAACCATTTCGTTCTTCTTCAGTGACACACAGAAAATCCTTGTAGCCAACCTGGCACAGAGTGGCTGCAAACATAGCAACTTAAACTCTCTTCGCCCGTGTTCTATTTCTTTAGACAACACTAACTTCACATCCCTAACTGCATTCTTCTCTCCAGTGAAATAAAAGTGATGTTCATCACTATCACAGCCTCACAGCAGCAAGAGGCAGAGACTAAAGATTGATTAACAGCCTTTCAAAACAAAAAATCCTTCCACTTAGTAAAAGTGATGAAGGAGATTTGTTATCACAAAAGCTGCTGCTCTCCTATTGTTTGGGGGGTTTTCTATTTAGAACTGAAGTTAAATTGAAAATGACACCTGATATTTAGACTGAATGGGCATTGAGAATTCAACAGGTTGACAAGGAAAATATCCTGTAAATCCATGGGATTAAATCCAATCTATATTTTGCAACAAGCTTTTAAATTGTTTTCCTTTATTTTTTTTTCTCTCTCTCTCCTTTTTGTTTTAATTTTGAATCATTAAGGTCAAAATAATGTGGTGTGTTTATCCTCCCCTACTCTAGCTGGCAACCCTCCTGCTTCCTTTCTCCAACTGGAGGGGAAGGTGAGAGGCTGCTTTGCATTGTCTGGCAGGGGACATTTGTCTCATGGGAGAGAGAATGCCTTCCTACAGACTACAAAAAATAGTCTCAGTCGACAGGATATACAGCACACTCCGTGTAAACTTCATTTGGGTGTAATTAAGTGAGACTCACGAGTCACATCACTTTATGTGTTACTAAGTTTGCTCTGGCATACTCCAGGAGCTAAGACCATCTGGAGCCAGAGAGCAAGGAAAAGGCTGAAGATAGCAGGCTTCTGAGTGTAAAACCACCTGGTAGGTTTTAGATGCTTAAGCCAAATTGTCACATAGAAAGGCCCAGACTGGCTTAGGGTCTCAGCGGCATCAAGCTATCTGATACGCTTGGGTAGGTATTGATAGATCTATAGAGGAGCACATAAGAAGGACTAGAAAGGACACAGAGGTCACTTATGATCTTAGACAGTAATGGGGATGATCCACAAAAGATCTCTGAAGAATCACTATTGCTATGGATCAGAGGAAGACAACAGGTAAAATATTGTCTGTGGCTTTAACTAGTTTAAACTCTTATATTATCAAAGCAATGTAACCAAGATTTTTAACATCTACTCCACAGAAGCCAAATGCACTTACAGTCTGTGTCTGTATCTATCTATCTGTCTGTCTGTCTGTCTATCTATCTATCTATCGATCTATAACTCACTCCTCAAAATCAGTGGGAATTACACAGCACAGAAGAGGCACAGGCTTCTGACTTGAAGCATTTTAACCATGGATATTACAGAGAACTTGCCTTGTCAGTGGTCTTTTTATGTTCCTCTGTCTCCCTTTCAGTAGCTCAGGTAAAGTAAGTTTAAATAAAAAACCCAAAAATCAAAAACACACACACAAAGGCAAAAGAAAAGCTCAGGGAGGTTTTATTAAAGACTGTTTCATAGAACAGGGCTCAACATGGCATTTGCTACTCCAGCAAAGATTTATGCCAACAAAAGCCAGCTTGGGTCTTCAATACAAAACAAATACCCCTAAATTTAGTTGGTCTTAGACAATTCAGTATCACATTCATGGGAATCTTAATAGCTGAAAGGATGGAATCTATCACTTATATTTCTCTCCCTATAATTCTTGATGACTTGACATAGTACCACTCCCCAAAGCTTGAAATTCTAGTGAGAGCTATAACAACATTGCAGTCCAACAGCTTTCAGATTGTTCCCTCCTCATATAGTGATTTCCCTGATTTCTGTGCTTCCTTGACAGCTCTTTCTCATTACAGAACTTTCCCTAGCTCATTACTCAATATCCTATCCTATCCCATCCTATATTGTCCTTGAACACAGAGACCTCGACCTCCCCCATTTCACGTCTCAGCAGGAGCCCATGACTCATTTCTATACTCCTTCCCCAGGACCCATGAGTTCTCCAGGTGCTTTTCATAAGGGAGAAAAGCAAATGATTCCTTAGGCAAAAACATCTTTCAGGTGACATCAAGGCAACAGACAAGCATCTTGGAGGAAACAGATTTACCTTTCCCATTGTTTACTTATTCCCAAATCGAATTCCCTGTATCACCAATTCCTTCAATTCCTCTCGGTTTTCACAGTTGGCTTCTACCTTTCTATATCCTCTTCCCCCTTCATTTTAGTATGCTTAGGAGAAGCAAATCACCCCAAAGAAATTCCTAGGGGAAAATCCTTATGCAGCTAGAAGTACATAAAGAGGAGCCTGTTTGCTCAGCTTATTTATGAGTAGAAACTTTGCCAAGCTAGAGAGAGCGGAGTGTTACTACTTGATTACGGACAGCTGCTTCACACTGCTACAAAAGTCAGTTTTGCTGAGTTTTGGCTGGTTTCATTCATAACTGCTCTGTAAATGCTTGTGAAAACCTCCAAAGCAACAGCTTAACAAATGGTATTCACCATCTTTTCCATCCCTGTGGGAGTCATTGTTACGCTATCCTTACAGGTGCTTTCCTTATAGCAGCCCTGCGATGCAAAACGGGGATCAGCAGCTCCGCTACATCATTTTCATTCTCCTTTTACTTCTTGTTCTTCCTCACTTGGTGCCTTCTCTGATCTCTCTTTCACTGGTAGCAAGAATCTTTCCATTTCATTTATAGTGCATCACAGAGGGATTTCTTTTCAAAGGTGCCTAGTTTCCTGTTGCCTGATGTAGTGGATCTTCCTAGAAATCACTGTGGTCAGGTCACACTGTGATCATGGTGCCCTATCAAATTTCCTTGGCATTAGAAAAGAGCAATGAAGCTCCACCATGAGCAAAAGGAGATGGGCAATTTCTTAGCTGCTATTATCAAAGAATTTAATTCCTCCAGACTACATTTTTACAGGGACATGCAGTGATTTCTACTACCAACTGAGAAAACTTCAATCCCCATCATTCCATCTGAAATTGGCAGAAATATTAGTAATTTCTCCAGGCCTCATAGATAGCTTCTGAAAGGTACAAGATTCAGCAGAAATGTAAAAGAGGAGAACACAAAATGGAAAGGAAAAGAAGAAAGGAGGAGAGAAAACCTTCTGTAAGAACAGCTGGAGAGAGAGAAACCCTCCAAACGTGTCAGGACGGCTGTGCTGGCTGCCTCCAGCCCTCTCCTAGGAGTCCACACAGGTGGTGGGTTGACCACCGTGCTGTGACCTGCAGGTTGCTGGCACGAGTGATGAATCACATGCTGCAGCCAGAGCTGGCTGGTGACCTCCAAGTGGGAGCCCTGCCCAAGTCAGGGGTCCTTCAGCGGCCGCAGGAACACAGCACAGATGCACGTGGCAAAAGGAGATAGATGAAATACATCTCGCTGGAGGTGAGAGGTGTGCTGTGTTCCCACGTGCAGACCCTGCTGCTCTGCTAAACCTTGGCACTTCTCTTCAGCAGCTTTATGAAGCACATTAGGAAGGAGGTCAGTGCTATCCTTATGTTTCACAGACTGGGAAAATGGGGTGCAAGTCAATGAGATGACAAAGATCACCCAGGAAATGTCTGGCAAGGCCAGGAATTGAAGCCACTTCTCGCCTCTTTATTAGAATAAACCTTTATTAGAATAAACCAAACCAGGTTGGAAGAGACCTTCAAGATCATCGTGTCCAACCCAGCAACCAATCCAACCCACCCAAACAGTTAACCCATGGCACCAAGCACCCCATCAAGTCTCCTCCTGAACACCTTCAATGACGGCGACTCCACCACATCCCTGGGCAGCCCATTCCAATGGGCAATCACTCTTTCTGTATAGAACTTCTTCCTAACATCCAACCTGAACCTCCCCTGGCGCAGCCTGAGACTGTGTCCTCTTGTTCTGGTACTGGGTGCCTGGGAGAAGAGACCATCATCAGCCTGTCTACAACGTCCCTTCAGGTAGTTGTAGAGAGTGATAAGGTCACCCCTGAGTCTCCTCTTCTCCAGGCTGAGCAACCCCAGCTCCCTCAGCCTCTCCTCACAGGGCTGTGTTCCAAACCCCTCACCAACTTTGTTGCTCTTCTCTGGACTCGTTCCAGCAAGTCAACCTCCTTCCTAAACTGAGGGGCCCAGAACTGGACACAGTACTCGAGGTGTGGCCTAACCAGTGCAGTGTACAGGGGCAGAATGACCTTCCTGCTTCTGCTGGCCACACTGTTCCTGATGCAGGCCAGGATGCCATTGGCCCTCCTGGCTGCCTGGGCACACTGCAGGCTCATGTTCAGCCTACCATCGACCAGTACCCCCAGGTCCCTCTCTGCCTGGCTGCTCTCCAGCCACTCTGACCCCAGCCTGTTGCATGGGGTTGTTGTGGCCAATGTGCAGCACCTGGCACTTGGCTGTGTTAAATCTCATGCCGTTGGATTCTGCCCATCTGTCCAGCCTGTCGAGGTCCCTCTGCAGAGCCTCTCTACCCTCCAGCAGATCAACTCTTGCCCCCACCTTGGTGTTGTCAGCAAATTTACTGATGATGGACTCAATGCCCTCATCCAGATCATCAATAAAGATGTTAAAGAGCACAGGGCCTCCTGCCTGTGTACAGTTTTGGTACAAGACTATCCACTCTGGCCTGTCATTGAGATTAGAAAAAAACTTCT
Source organism: Melanerpes formicivorus (assembly GCF_026170545.1). Lineage (NCBI taxonomy): Eukaryota > Metazoa > Chordata > Aves > Piciformes > Picidae > Melanerpes > Melanerpes formicivorus. The sequence goes on along the minus strand of NW_027142394.1, from coordinate 5,229,001 downwards.
TCACTGAAAGAGCTATCAAACATGGGAACAGGCTCCCCAGGAAGCTGGTCAAAACCCCATCTCTGGAGCTGTTTCAAAGAGGCAGAGATGTGATGCTGAGGGACATGGTTTAGCGCCAGCCTCGATAGAGTTAGATAATGCTTGGACTCAATGATCTTAAATCTCTTTTCCAACCAAAACAATTCTATGACTTTATGTACAAGAACAGAGATATTTTTTTCAAGCAATTTTTCCTAAAAAAAAAAAATTTTTCTATTATTATTCCTCTTAAAATAATCCTCCATTAAAACACAAGTGAATTCACAGGCAGAAAACTCCATTTAAATAACATTACATTGACAGAACCTGACACAAAGCCTGGAAACTCAGAGTTATGGTTGGCATTCCCTGCTGAACTCGAGTCACTGCGTCTTTTATTTTCCACATGAGCATTAGTGTCAGCCTTAAGTGTGGATTTCCTGACTTTTCAGCCTGTGTCACAACCTTCAATTTATTTAAACATACTTTTTTTTTTTGCTGCAAATATCTACTGAATAAGTCACCAGAATTAGTGTCATTGTACTGCTTTTCATGTAAGGTCTAGCAAATAAGGTAGGACACAATACAAATCTTGATCTAAAGGCCTAACCAGAACCAGTCCTAAACTTTCTGGTCTTAGGAAGAGGAAAAAGGATGGGCTGTGAGTTCTACAGAATCATAGAATCAATAAGGTTGGAAAAGACCTCAAAGATCATCAAGTCCAACCTGTCACCCAACACCCCATGACTACTAAACCATGGCACCAAGTGCCATGTCCAATCCCCTCTTGAACACCTCCAGGGATGCTGACTCCACCACCTCCCTGGGCAGCACATTCCAATGGTAACAACTCTCTCTGTGAAGAACTTTCTCCTCACCTCAAGCTTAACCTTCCCCTGGCACAGCTTGAGACTGTGTCCTTGTGTTTTGGTGCTGATTGCCTGGGAGAAGAGACCAACCCCCTCCTGGCTACAACCTCCCTTCAGGTAGTTGTAGACAGCAATAAGGTCTCCCCTGAGCCTCCTCCTCTCCAGGCTAAACAATCCCAGCTCCCTCAGCCTCTTTCTCTTCTTGCATTGTTTTGTTGTGTTTCTGCAATGGCAGAAAGTGCAGGCAGTTCACTCATGGTCAAACATCTGAGCACATGGTGGTTATCAGATAAACCTCTTGGAAGAGCTGCCAGGCTTTCCATCAGTGCACTGAATTTTTGGCCACAATGAACCAGATGGGCTATTCCAGTTCCTGGTGCACACAAAAGGGAGATGTAGGGTCAATACGAGCTGTGGAGTGATCAGTACAGGGGAGGAACACCTGCATTTTGCTGTCGATATGCCATGCTCCCCCTACGACTTGACAGGAACATATATGGCACCATGTACTCTTGGCATGCACCCAGCTGGTATCTTGGGGACAGAAGCAGTTCCATGGAAGCAGACCATCCTATGAAACAGAACCCAACCTGCATGGTCATGCTTGCACACGTGCACACTGTTGTGTGCACCTGATGGAGACAGGCTGAAGGATGCCAAGGACAACACCAGCAAAGGGCAAAATTTAGTCCTCCATCCCCACCTCTGAGGGACCTGGGGAAGAAGGAGATGGGCAGTCAGGCCACAGGTTGGCTGTCTGGTGCTGCAAAGCCAAACCTGAGTGTGACACAATCATCCATTCACTATGCCTATGACTTATCACCAATATCTCTGTAGTGTCTTCTCTTTAAAGCTCCCTCATGCCAAATCCCCTGAATAGGACATTTGGTCTATATTCAATGAATGAAAAGTACACATGTGCTGTGACCACTCAGCTGTACAGGACTGAAGACACCAACAAGGCTTTGCTTGCTTATAGCTGCAATGAGTCCTAGCCCAAATGTGGCTCACAACCTAGGAGGCTCAGGAATCAGCTTCTCCTTCAGCAGACACTGACCCAGCATACAAGATGCTCTACCTATGACAACCAATAGTCTTGACCAGAGACCTGAAAGGGATGAAGACCTGCGAACACCGTTGTTTGAGCCCCCTCCTCTGATGGTGGCCACCCTGGGGTGGACTATATTCTTCCTGCCCTATACCCCTCTCCTGCTCCAGCGCAGCCTTTTATGGTACACATGGATGTTCTGACTGTTGTAAGGGATGGAGATGCCAAGGGAAATCTTGAAACTCCATTCCATCTTACCTGTGTTAGAACATCCAGGTCCAAGATCACTGTTCTCTTCAAACTATGCTAATTTCACATTAGCCCCTTAACCTACAAGTACCAAAGCACACAAGAATTCCCAAGGGATTACTTATGACTAGTCCCACCCAAACATAAGTACATGTGGAGTTTGAGCCTTCATACCACCTTCAGCAAGCCCATGCACAGGCTGCACTTACTGTGGTGGGTTGAAACCTCAAACTACCACAACTTTCACAGACTGCAATTGTACAGATTGACACAAGCCATCAGCAATTCCTCATGGCAATTCTCCACCATATTCTGCTGTTGCTGACAGACACCAGAGCTGATTTCCCTCTGTATTAAGGTCACGCCTACACAAAAGTTATCAATGTTCTGAGATGGTAAGTTGCAATTTTTAGGTGTTATTGAAGTTTATCAGAATTTTTCCCTGCTTCTCAAAACCATAGCTCTAGAAAGTAGCTCAGTAGTAGGAAACTGGGAAGATTACATCTTTCTCTATCTCTGGCATAGCCTGGTATCTTAAACCAGAATGCCAGATAAGGACTATTTCTATCACTTACGCAATTTCTAAAGGCTGCATGAGAAACTACAGGAGCAGGTCCAGTTCATGTAATCCTCTTCAAGATAGAAAAGGAGACAAGCCCTTATCACATATTTTACATAGAAGGTCACTATACACTGTGGCTCATTTAAGGCTTGGTAGCGAAGCTGCAATGTCGAGATCAAAGCAGTATTCAAAACCATAATCTCCCTTTAAGAGGAATCTGTAGATTGTGAAGTCTCTGCTGGGTACACATAAACAGCCAGCTTCCCAAAACCTAATCATTTAGGAGTCGTCAGACAATGCTGCATTTTTGTGAAGCTCATCTGTGACAACTCATTATGGAAGCAGAAAGCTAAACTAACACGTCCTTAGGCCTGAGTACTGAAAGGGTTAGGATCACATTCTGCCACACACAAAGAGGGAGGGAAAAAAAAGGTTATGCAAAGCCAAAAGAGAAGAACACACCCCAAACAAGGGACTGTACAGATTGGGACTCACATATGTCTACAGCACATCCCAGCACAGTGATGTGTAGGTCTGTTGACATGATCCAGAAGGCAAAGAGACCAAACACCTTGCATCTCAGCTCTCGTGGTGTGAGAAGCATGCAAAGCTGCTGGGACTAGAGCTGTGTCTGGGGTTTGCAGACACCCTTGTTTGCCCAGCCTCAGACATGTGCAGTGCAGAGCTGGCCCAGCACTGCAGACAACAGTTTGAGGGAATGAGCAGCCGTAGGCAGAACCAGGCACACAGCAAAGTTTGCAAGACCTTCAGGCTTTGCTCACTCTGCACCAAGCCAGGGACCTCAGTGCCTAACTCCCTTTATTTAAGTGAGGAAGGAGGCACCTGATTGCCTCTGAGTATTGCCTCTTCTGCAGGATGGTTAATACAGGATTTAACACAATTACTAGCTTCACATCTCTGTTAATACTTAAGCACAACTGTGTACAGTCTTTTTATTTCTGCTGTGTCCTTTTCTTTGTCTAAGCAATTAGAAAGGGGTAAGATTGTCATACTGTTAGTTTCCACAATTGCTGTCACCATATGGATATGCAACTATAGAAAGAGTCAAGCAGCACACTGAAGCCTTCATACAGAAGTCATGAACACAGAGCAAGCAGAGGAACAAAAATCCAAAGCCCATCTCATCTTCCTACCCAGGCAGCACACAGCGCTGAGTGAACACTTTCCACACCGCACATCAGCAGCTCCTGCTTGAACATGGCAGGATGAGCAGGGAGATTGTGACAAGAGTGAGACTTTTCTCCATGAAACACTGCCTCAAAAAGTCATATTTGGGTTTTGCCATCTGGGCTGGGAAGCTGCTGGCTGGGAAGCAGATTGCACCTGGCAGTCAGATTCAAACCACCTGTGGGGACTGAGTGGGAGCGAAGCCCAATAGTGCACCCCCAACTCCAGCTCCTAGAATCTGCACCCTCCCCAACTCTCCTCCCACATCAGGATGCCCATTGGCACCCATCAAGAGAGGCTTCTCTCTCTCAGCTGAGAAGAGAAAAAGCATCAGAAGGTCTTCAAACTGCAGGATAGCTTGCCTCAATCCGTAACGTTGCGAAATCCAGTTTCATGCTTTTGCGATTAGTAACCCACATGAAGCACTTGTTCCTAAAATTACATCGGAAAGACTGAAGGCCACGACGCATAAACACACATGTTAGAGCATAGAGACTCTTCCCAAAAAGGTAAAACAAAAAAAAAAAAAAAAAACAAACCCAAAACTATCTAATTTTCCTCAAATCCAGAAACTTTGACATCACATGTGTGCATAAGAGATTAAGCGGAATGCCAAAAGTAACAGTTTCGATTGGACTTCATTACTCTGTGATGAGGTTGTCCCCTGTTATTTTTGGTATAGCTCTTAATGAGTTGAGCAACCATGCCAGTCTAATAAGGATTTTGCTTTAAAGCCTTTCTTTAATTTAGAATGAGTTAAAAAAAGAAAATCAAGTAACTCACAGTCCACTCTGGAGAAGGAGTGACGTGAAAGGGTAGATCATAGAGCAGAACTTTCCTTTCGTGTTCACGTTTGTGTGGGTAAGAAGGTTGTGTTGGTGACCTTCCTAACCATTTCCTTTGTTCCTTTTTCTTTTCTTCCTCTGGCTTTTCCTGAAGCATGACCTGCTCATTTAATGGTCTGGAACTAGAATTTTTCAGGGGGTGGAGGTGAAGAAAATGGGAGAGAGGAAAAATCATTTCACACTGAATACCTGATAGGGTGGGTCACTTGTGCAGAATGGAATATGGGGGTTTTTTTGTTGTTTTAATGTCTTCACTGGGTAAAATACATTTGTCCCATGTTCCTTGCACCTCATTCAGACATGAATGTCTCCTTTCTTCACGTACACTGGAGAAAGATGTCTTCGCTCTGGAAAAGGCTAAGTTAGACAAATAAGAGGGAGATTCTCCAAGCGTGAAATTGCTTAACAAAAAAAAGTGGCATATTTCATAAGAGAAATGAGAAGTCAAAAAGACCTCTCCATGTCTCTGCATGAATTCTTTGCCTAAATGAGTGCCACATGTCAGGCCTTCTCATGGAGAAAGGGGGATTTTTCTTTCTGGATCTCACATATGGTGCACAGTCTAAATCGGATGGAGATAAAAATGCAACCAAACTATGTACAGTTTCGTTATGTGGACTCTTAGGATATGAACGTTGCCTGCTTATCAGGAGAAAAAAGCAATTCCTTTGAAAAAGCAGAAAACACTCAATTTGCCACAGCTAGCCCCACTCTTTCCCAGTGAGATCATTAGTGGTGAGGTGGAATGTAATCTCATTAAAGCATGATTTTATTTCCATACGAGAGGCTTTTCCACAAGCTACGAGTGATGGGCATCGAGAGGCTTGAAAATCCATGAAGAGTTTGGTTTCAATACCTCAGAAACTTTGTCATTCTCAAGATCACTCGAGACCTCCTGATGTCTTGATGCCAGGACGTGTGGCAGTTTTAGGCTGTGCCTTTCCAATTCTTTTTTTCACAGATCTTGAACAGAAAGCAGTAAAATGCAAATAAATCACTATTGGGTGTAAAAAGGAAAATAATGAGAGCTCTAAACAATCCCATTGGAAGAGATAAAGGACTTAAACTAGTTGTATCAAAACAATCTCTCTTCTCTTTTCCTCAGGCTGGGAGATACTGACTGGCTTTACTGACCTTGGCTGCATCGCTTTTGTTGTGACTGGTATTAACTTCTCTGCTCTATCTCTTGTCCCTTCTATGCACAGGAGGGTAAGGGGGGGCAGGGAGGGAGAAGCTAGTAGCTTCCCCTGATCTTTGGCCAGGGGGGGTCCTTGTGCTGTTTATTAATTGTAAATAACTGTAAATATTGTAACTACTGTATATCTTGTACATATTCATTGCATTTCATTGTAGAGTGTAGTTTTGTTTGTAAATACAGCTTTCATGTGCTTCCACCTGAGCTGGTCTGGTAAATTTAATGTTGGGGGGAAATATCAAGCCACCACATGATGCTACTCTGCAACTGAAGGCCTTGGATACTGAACTCAAGCCTGAAAGAATAGACTAGGATAGGATAGGATAGGATAGGATAGGATAGGATAGGATAGGATAGGATAGGATAGGATAGGATAGGATAGGATAGGATAGGATAGGATAGGATAGGATAGGATAGAATAAACCAGGTTGGAAAAGACCTTTGAGATCATCTAGTCCAACCTATCATCCAACACTATCTAATCAACTAAACCACGGCACCAAACACCCCATCCAGTCTCTTCCTAAACACCTCCAGTGATGGTGACTCCACCACCTCCCTGGGCAGTCCATCCCAATGGACAATCTCTCTTTCTATTAAGAACTCCTTCCTAACATCCAGCCTAAACCTCCCCTGGTTCACCCTGATACTGTGTCCTCTTATTCTGGTGCTGCTTGCCTGGGAGAAGAGGCAACCAGCACCAGAACAAGAGGACACAGGATTAGGTCCCTTGTCTCCTTAAGCTCCTTAAACAGCTTCTTCACAGGGTTCTGAAGGTTCTTGATGGGTTTAAGTACTTGGGCTTTTAAACAAGAAGTCATTAAAGGAGGGAAGTGTTCCTTGCTTTTCATCAGTGTTTTAGAAGCAAGCCCACAAAGCTAAGAGCATGTTACCTTAAAGTCTTCACAAATAATCACAGAATGTTAGGGGCTGGAAGGGACCTTGAAAGATCATCTAATGGCATTAGAATCTATCCTTCTAAAGAATACAGAATATATCTCTCTAAAATAAATTTTCTTTTGATATTCCTTCAGAGCTAACCAACCCCTGCCCCCCCCCCCCCCTCCCCCCCCGAAAAAAAACCCAACATGATTACTTCTTGTTTAATAAACTACTTTTTCTACTTACCCTGCCTTTCAGTCTTCCAGGAATAGCCTGGCAGGCTTGGGTGTCTGTTACAAATGGAGATTAATAAAGCTGATGTTTTAAAGGAGCTTAATAAAGTCCAGAGCAAATTAAACCAGAAGTAGCACAACAAAAAGCCTATTAATATTGCTCCACCAGGGACCTCTTAGAGGCACACTGCTTTGGTGCCTTCCAAGTTTCATCTCACACAGTACCTTGAACAGGATGTGGGTTGAGAAGGTTTCACAACGTGTCTGATTCTCAATAAATCAGTTGCTAACTTCTTGGGTTAGTTTTCACTGGAATTGTCAAGTGATCATCATTCCCAACTGGATTCCTAGAGCATTTTATTCTCTTGTTGGATGTGTATTTCAGGGCACACAATGACACGCGCTGGGTTTTGTTTGATCTACCTCTACAGACATAATTACTAAGTCTAATTATTCTAATAATAACCCTCAGAGTTAGGAAATGTTTCTGCCCCAGTGCAGTCCTTTATACTCTCTTGGACCACCCAAAGTAATTCCTTTTACCCTGAAAATGTACTATGAGCTTCAAGTTAGTCATTTGTTACTTTGGGAGGCAAAGAATAGAGCAGGATGTAGAACACATCCCTGAGATGAGCAAAAGGAGAAGAGAAGGAGTAATTCAGCCATGCTCATTTTAATTATCTATTAATATTTAGGGCACTTCAGTGAATTTGAGATGAGGAACCATTACATGAATCAAAATGCTGAGCCAGTCAGCTGCTCAATTTGCATCTTCACAAAGCTGAATATGTTTATTAAAATTTAATTAAAGTTCAAAACAACAAAAGATAGAAAATAACTTCTGAATATGAGTAATCACTCATAAATAGGAACAATCATGCAGGGGAAGCAAAGGGAAATAGGTCCATATCATAGAGTTCATTTACTAACTCAGCAAAAATGAAGTGTCCCATGCACAACCAGAGCAGTGCTAAATCAGCCAGCTATTTTTGGGTAGGGATCTGGGCTGAAATCCAGGACTGGGTGTAGGTAGGGTGACTCTTCCTTTTGCCATAGCTAACCTTTGGGGCCAGCGTTAAACCCACTGTGCTGACAAGTGCTGCCTTGCGCCCCTCCCACCATGAGCAGGAAAACAAGCAGCATGAAGCAAGGCTCACAGGGCAGCAGCAAGGACATCCATGGAGACAGCATGGGATAAGGAAAGAGGGAGGGAGCACCTCCACCGTCCTGCCTCTCTCCTCAAGCTAAAAGCACCTGTGGGAAATTGGTCTGCAATTTATTGCACTAGGAACCTACAGCTTCTGCCTGTGTGTGCACAGCAGGATTCTGATTTCTCTTGACTCACAGCTGGAAGAAGCAGCAGCACAGCCCACCTTATACACAAGAACCTGAGAAGCCAGCCCTCTTCCTGGGTGCAAGGATACATCCTACTCTGAAGCGTGATGTTCTTCACGCCTTTTGCAGCTGGGACACTGGACAGCCCAGCACACAAAATACACAAGGGCTGGCAAGAAAGAAAAAGCAAGACTATGCATTTCTTGTGACTTAGCAATGAGGGCAGTCTTGCTGGGAGAGGAAAGACGTGGATGATGTCCAGACAGGTTTATGTAATACAAATGTCTATCCTAGTAGGTTCACACAGAATACATACCTACCTTTTATTAAACTTCACCTCTCCCCTTGAAGGCTCTTCTCAACTCTCGATTGAACTCTCAAGAGTTTCTCCCCCTCTGGTATCTCATGCTTTTAGAAACCTTCACTCAGCCTCTCTGGACGTGACTCACTCTCCTTCTCATCATAGCTGCTGTTTGAATGAGATGGACAAGTCACTCACTCCAGGTTGTCCTCTTCTTTGTTCCTCCTTGTCTGAAATGGGGCATCCAGCTCAGTCACTCCCCGGCCCAGCTCTGCACAAGTCTGTAGCTTACAACTACAAACCCCAACTGTGAGCTATTAGAAAGCACTCAGCAGATATCCAATTCCTTTGCTTTTGAGGGTCAAACTTCTATCCAAATACCACATTCAGCAAGAACACTATTCCTGGAAATCATTCCTCACATGAAACAAAAGACCCCATTCTGCCATGCTTTCTTCTTTCAACAAAAGAAGCTTACAGCATGATAAGAAATAGGTTGGGAGAAATGTCAGAAGATTATTCGAAGAGATATAGAAGAAAAAAGAAAAGGAGGTGGGGAAAGAACCAAACCCCAAACTTTTCTCCTTGACACAAGCTGGAATCAATTTCATCTGTCCTAATGCTGGTAGGATGTGTGTGCAACCTATTCTTAAACATCTCCAGTACAGCAATTCTGCAGCCTTCCTCAATAGCCTATTTAAGACATCAGTTACCTTTACAACGGGGAAGTTATTCTGAATGTACTACTTTGGACTACAGTTTATTCTTTTCCCTTTCTTGATACCTTTTTTTCTGTGTTTAAATACTGATACTGTACTCCTCAGTCTCCTTTTCCAGACAAACAAACTCAGTTTTTCCACTCTTTCCCATATCTCAGATTTCCTAACCTCGTCTGGATCCTTCTCAACTGGTTTCTGTCTGTCTTGTCACACAGTACCCAAAATGGTCACAGCTCTCCAACTGAGGCTTTGAAAGAGGAAAGGTGGAGTGGAAGAATTATTTCAAATAGGCCCACCAAGATGAAATTTGACTCATTTCAGAGTGAGGTGGGGGTGTAGTGAGTGAGGCTGGCACAGTCACAGTAGGATTCTCAAAAGCTCTTAGCATTTGCTCAACTCCATTTTTTAACAGCAGTGGGAGAAGTTTCAGTGCTTTCTGAAAGCAGAGCCTTCAAACGCTTGTTAGCAGCATTATGTAGAATCAAACTGTCATTTGCAATGAATATCCCTGAGTAAGGGATGGCCAAAGGCTGATGTCAGCTCTTATATCTGATCCCACTAATCACTGAATGCACTCCTATAATTTTTAGTTGGAGGATGAATTTCAGTCTTGGTCCTGAAGATGACTGTGTACACCACCTAAGCCATGTTTCTGTGCAGCATTAAGGGGCACCCTCAGCAACGGGGTTAGTTTCTGCTACACAGAAACCAAGATGAGTTTATGAAGGTTGAAGGGAAGACAGAAGAAATGTTGGGGTTCCCAGAAGGTATAAAAAGCTTTTACTTCAAATATCATTTTAGCCAACAAATAGTTTTCATAGGGAGAAAAAAAACCCCAACCAAAACCCAACCTTCTCTCTTTGTCTAACACTTTCCAAAATGGAATAAAACCCTTTAAATGCGCTAAAAGTTTTTATACCATGGTATTCTACAAGGTTTTAAATTATAGGTTCCTGATTCTTCCATCCCTAAACAGTAGCCAAATATAATAATGTAGGGAATATAATGCCAGTTTAGCAGGTTTGGAAATAATGTTGTTGTGTTTCTTAATACAGAGCACTTTCACATGCTCCCTTCTGTGTGACTTTCAAGGATGGTGATGTGGCAATGTATAGTTGGCAAGGTCCCCTCCATGACAACGGTTAATTAGTAAATAAATGATCCCAGCCCCATTTCCACTGAGTGGAATAGCACAGTATGCAGGTTTAAGCTCCAAGCTGACTAATTCTAATAGTTATAAATTAAATGTTGCATTGCTTTGAAATGTTTTTTAATTTCTTCCCTTGACAGGCAATGAATCCAGAATCCAGCTACAGCCCTGGATACAGCACGGTGACTCTAAACAGTAGCAACAGCTAATGAAATATGTTGAGATGGCAAAACAATTTATGGGCTTCTACATTATTTTATGGAACAAACTGGAGCTGTTTATAGATAAGGAGCCAGGATTGTCCCTCTGCCCCAGCCTGCAGGTAATCTCTGCACAAAGAAGACTCCTGCACATCCTGATCCTGACAAGCACTGCAGGAGCTCGCACAGGGATTCACCACAGCACTGGGGCATTTGTAGCAGGAATTCATGCTCTCCTCTTTAAGTTTGCCCTAAGGCAGAGCAGTAGTTTCTCACATGGCAGGTTACAAATGGGAGACAATTCAAAAAGGTACAGCTTTTCAGAAACTGCCAAGGGAGATCACTTAATGCAAGACTGTGGGAGGACTCATCAGGCATCACTGGGCACTGGCAAGAACTTTGCATGTTTGCTGTGGTGGTGAATGTATGCTGACATCTCAGGAGGGAAGGCTCATCTGGCAGTCTGGTATCAGAAGTCTCCAGTGGACTTCCTGCTCTCCTAAAGCCCTCAACATTCACCTCATCCTTTCAGAACCTGCTTGTCCTTCTCTCTCCATCTCCCACCTTTCTTTCTGGAGGCACTATCTTTGGTACCAGCTGACACCAGACTATCTTGGGTATGATGCTGACACAAGCCTTCTATTTCAATAACTTAAAAGAGCAAATCCCCTGCAATTTATAAATGAAGGAAGTAGCTAGTGGCCTTTTTAAAATTGCTAAGCATACTATCTAGGTCAGTTGAGCTTCATCACAGATTCTAGGTCAAGATTTTCACATGCTGAGGGAATTCACACGTCTCTTTCCCATTTCATTTCTCTGGTCTCTAATAAAGGAAAAATTAATGCTTCAGCCTCAGGATACTTCTGCTGAAGTCAACAGCAAGGTGCAAATGCCTTAAAAGCAGACTTGATCACTTTGTGTGTGTGTTCATCAAACCAGCTGGTTGGTCAGATCCATATGCTGGACACTGCTACCATCTTCTAGATAACAGAACTTAAGGAGACCAAAATTCTGCTGTTGTACATCAGCAAAACATGAAGGAACTCAATGAAGATTCACACCCACTGTGAATCTGATTCAAAACTCAGCATTTTCTGAATGGTGCCACATCCAGCTGAAGGCCAGTCACCAGTGGTGTCCCCCAGGGATCAGTGCTGGGCCCTATCCTCTTCAACATATTCATCGATGATCTGGATGAAGGGGTAGAGTCAGTCATCAGCAAGTTTGCAGATGACACAAAGTTAGGGGCAGATGTTAGTCAGTTAGAGGGTAGAAAGGCTCTGCAGAGGGACCTCGACCGACTGGGCAGATGGGCAGAGTCCAATGGGATGGCATTCAACAAGTCCAAGCGCCGAGTGCTGCACTTTGGCTACGGCAATCCCAGGCAGAGCTACAGGCTGGGGTTGGAGTGGCTGGAGAGCTCCCAAACAGAGAGGGACCTGGGTGTGCTGATCGACAGCCACCTGAATATGAGCCAACAGTGTGCCCAGGTGGCCAGGAGGGCCAATAGCATCCTGGCCAGCATTAGGAGCAGGGAGGTCATAGTGCCCCTGTACTCTGCTTTGGTTAGGCCGCACCTTGAGTACTGTGTCCAGTTCTGGGCCCCTCAGTTTAAGAAGGACAACGAAACACTTGAGCGTGTCCAGAGAAGGGCAACAAGGCTGGGGAGAGGCCTTGAACACAAGCCCTATGAGGAGAGGCTGAGGGAGCTGGGATTGTTTAGCCTGGAGAAGAGGAGGCTCAGGGGTGACCTCATTGCCCTCTACAACTACCTGAAGGGTGGTTGTAGCCAGGAAGGGGTTGGCCTCTTCTCCCAGGCAACCAGCACCAGAACAAGGGGACACAGTCTCAAGCTGCGCCAGGGGAGGTTTACACTCAAGGTGAGGAGGAAGTTCTTCACCGAGCGAGTCATTTGTCATTGGAACGGGTTGCCCAGGGAGGTGGTTGAGTCATCGACCCTGAAGGCATTCAAGGGGAGATTGGACGTGGCACTTGGTGCCATGGTCTAGTCATGGGGTCTGTGTTGATAGGTTGGATTCGATGATCCTCGAGGTCCTTTCCAACCTAAGTGATACTGTGATACTGTGATACTGTGATACTGTGATACAATTCTGGAGGTTGGCTGAAGAATAAGATCCCCATCATTAATACACAGAACTTCTTCTGATGCCAGTGGGAAGGCCCAGGACGGTATAAATATTCCACACACGTGGTGGTATGCCCTGTGTTTGTAGAGGAAAATGTTTATTCAATCTAAACTTAATGCATGTAGAGGGTCACATCCTCAACCTGACTACACTGGCTGCTCTGCCAGAATCAGGTCATCTTCTGGCACTGAAGGCTACACAACTTTCTGGATGCTAAAAACCACAGAGAAACATGAGGATATTTTAAGATTCATAACGTTTAAAAATACTTTTACCATCCATAGATTCTGTCACAATCATTGTTATGGACTATCACAAAAGATAAAAGGAAGACAATGGCATAGACTCTTCCACAGTCTATTGAAGATGAAATGGAAACTTCTTGTCATATAGCCACATTCCTCTACTTCTCTTAAAAGGCTGTTTTTAGGATAGGGGAGAAATTTAAATATTCAATAGATACTTCCACAGAAGAAGTGTGTCTTACATTCAGAGGTGAGTTTTCCCTCTGCCCTTCAAACTGCATGATGAGCAGCTCAGCCAGACCCTGGGAGCTGACATTGTGTGCACATCTATTCATCTCCTTTGTATCTCTTACTTCTCAACTCCCTCCACCCTACCCTTGAGAAATTCCTTTGTTAAGAGGATTTGTTAAGGCATTCAGGTGCCAAAGCCACTCAGCAATTTGGTCACATCTTGGTGATGCACTCAAGCTCTCAACACCACTAACAGAAATACACACAAAAAAAAGGGTATGATTTGAAAACCTGCCCCCCTAAGCCTCTGAAATCAATAAAACACAGTACAGAAAGTCTAGTAGAAAAGTAAAAAGCAAAAGCAAGCTGAGGAAGAGAGTAAGCATTGGAGTGCTGAACTTCTTTTGGATGAATTACAGACCTTTGGGAAAGAGGAAAGAGATGTAGTCATATAGACATCCCAGAAGAGTCAAGCTCCACACCCAGGACTGGAAGTGTGTGTCACCTACAGACTATGCATGAGTGCAGATATCAGTAGAGATTAATAAGCATTAAGGAGCAGGAGAATTTTGTCTGATATTTAAAGTTAAGAAAGCATATGGAGTTCATGACCAGATGAAGGTTTTATGGGGTGGGATCCAGTTTATTGTGGTTTACCATGGTTTACCCATAATTTCTCTGTCACAATGCTGCATTAAAAATCATATGCTATGCATACACTAGAATTATAATGCACAATTCTCAATTTCACCCTTCAAATACAAATGCTGGTGTTGTTTCCTGGACCACATGCTCAATTCAGGACAGTGCTACTCAAAGTACACAGGGTGCCTAGGTAAATGCTCAGAGCAGTGGAGTTCAAAAGAGGGGCAAGAATTTACTCTGCCTGGAGCTCGATGGGTCTGGCAAAGAGGCTAATGGTGTCACCAGCTTCAGCTGCCTCCACTGGCCCTCTGATCACATGGTCCTGCAGAGGAGACCTGCTGGGGAAACTTGTGCCTGAGCTTTAGCTTCCTCAATTCGCACATCTGCAATGAGAGCATACTTGTGCAACCACAATTAGCACCCACAAGGGCTTGCTGAGCTGATATTTGAACAGGGAAAAGAGCAGCTTGTAGGAAGGAGGTCCACAATTGATCCCCCCATGACCTAATTCTGAAATTACCCCAAGCAGAATAACAGTCTAACATCCAAGGTCCTGATGTAATGGCTAAATTATGGCTAAAACACCAAGCTCCTCCCCTGCAGGTACAAAGGCCTGGCCCCACAGCAGTCTTCTGACAGCTTAGCATCCAAGAATTTCACACGCGCAGTTAAAAGCGCTGAAACGTGCTGGCCCCTCTCCACCTCTTGAAAAATGGTTGCTGAGCACCTGAACCTTACTTAAGAGTATTGAGGTATGAAGGAAGACAGAGAAATGGGGATAAAACTACTGAGGCTTTCGTTTCCCAGTTAGGAATTAATCCTCTTTTTTCAGTGCTCGGGGAGCACTGACAGCCCTGTGAGCACGCACCTAGGAGAGAAAGGCATCCTTCAGAATGGAAAAATAGATGCATTAGCAAGCCCTCATCACACCTGCCTCTGAGACCTGCCCAGGCTCTCTGAGAACTGCCTGTGTAGTGACCATCTCCCCATGGCTGTCTTTGGCAGTAAGGAGGGAGGAGAAAGGAAGAGCAATTGCTCCCAGATTTGCACACAGCAGGGACAGAGCCGCTGCAGGGACCCCAGAGGGGCAAGGCAGCCCTGGAGATGTGGCCAGCACCAGTTAGCCAAGCCCAGCAGATGAACCAGCTGCAGGCAGACCAGAAAGTCCCTGAGGGACCCTATGGCTAACAAAACATTCATCCTCTTGTCCCCCTTCATGTCTCACTTTGCTGCCCCTTCCTCACTCTTGTTAGTCATGGTGAAACCTCTCGCAAGCTGTGTGAAGAGTCAGGGAGAGCTGAAACAGCTGGGGCAAAGCTTCCCTGGGCAGCACAGAGAGTGCTGCACCAAGCAGGAGGCTGCCAGGTTAAAAAATAAAAATGAAAAGGAGGTTTAGGCTTCCTTTATCACCAGACCCATGGGAACTGCCCTGGGCTCCTGCCTCCTTCTTCCCCTACCATCTTGGCAGCCCCCTCTGCGCTGTCAGGCACAAGCAAACCCTCCATTAGTCAGAGGGAAAACATTCAGCAGTACTTGCTGGGGATTTATTCTCTATAACTTGTAACCATATTTTGAAATGCAAGATCAATGGCACTCTATACATGCCATTATTTTTTACACGGGACAGATTCGTTTTCACACTTGGCATGCAGTTAAACACCAGAGGCATGAAGAAGCAGAGTTCCTAAAGGCCAGCACATTTCATGCTGGGCGAGCAGGGCAGAGCTACCCCTCAATTCCACGCAGTGCAGCCCACATGCAGCATGTGATAGCCTGATTAAAGCGAACACCGTGGCCAATAAACCAAATGCCTCAACCCGTAAATATTACCTAAGCTAAACATATGAAAGAAAGAACTGCAGAGAGCAGATCTGACAAGTCCTTGAACAATGTTTCAGCTTCTCATGGCTCGAAATCATTTTCTCATGTTGGGACTGTTATTTGCTCTAAAGTGATTCTTATGTGAGGGCAAATTCACTGTAACCTTTCCCACACGCCTGCTCTGCAGCATGTACGTGGCTTAAAGAGAAACTTCCACGCTCTGGAAAGTTCACCAGAACACTGGCATGAACTGCAGGACTTCCTTCACCTTCCTCAGCTTCTCATCATTAGTCTCCTCAGAGGTGCTAATTAACTGCACTAGCTGTGTC
Source organism: Melanerpes formicivorus (assembly GCF_026170545.1). Classification (NCBI taxonomy): domain Eukaryota; kingdom Metazoa; phylum Chordata; class Aves; order Piciformes; family Picidae; genus Melanerpes; species Melanerpes formicivorus. Next base: position 5,212,789 of record NW_027142394.1, on the reverse strand, counting down.
CAAAACCAAGCTGCTCTCTCCTGCAAGACCATTTCCTCTCCTCAGCTGAGATTTCACAGACAACTGCAGGAACAGGGGCTGTGTTCCTCCTGTGAGGGTACATCCACACAGAGAGACAGACCCTTGCTCCTCCGCTCTTACTGCACCAAGGTAGGTACAAGCTTGTTGTATCCCAACCTGGATGCTCCAGGGCTTGTGGAAAATTCCTCAAATATCTTTCTTCTGCTCTGAATTTGTTCTTTCCAACATCATCAGAGTCTTTCTATCCCTTTCTCATCTCCCCCCACCCCTGCACCTAAAGCAGTTCCTTCCCTCTGGCTTCCTGAAGCTCTATTCTCCAAGCTATATTTCATCAGGGGAGTCTCTGTTTTGGCACGTTTTCTTCTGGGCTCAGCTGGCTGATGTCTTCCCATCCCATGCATTCCTCAGGTCAAAGGTATACCCCAAAATGGACTCACTCCCTCTAACCCAAGGGAAGCATTGGAAATTGTCAGATTTGAGGACAGCAGCTGGATCAGTGAAGACAGCCAAGACCGTAGAGTCCACATGATTAATTTCAGGGAGGTACTTACTGAAATCATGTTAGCCTAAGAAAATAAAACCCACCGCTTTAAAAAGAGAAGAGAGGAGGGGAGAGAGTTCAACATTTGGGCTGAGGTTCATGGCAGTTGCTATTTTTATGGATGCAGTTTGCCCATCCCTGGTGGATTTGTGCTATCACAATTATTTCTATGCTGGCAACAGCCTGCAATGTCAGAAGCACAGAAGTATGATTTCACTGCAAGGCTAAGACAAGGGAGAATCTGGATTATGAAGGAGTAAGCTCTGACCAGAACACAAGCATTTTAAGGACACACAGATACAGTTTTGCTGAAGTAATTTCTTTTTCCTGAAATGCTCTTTCTCCACTTCCAGTTTTACATCCCCAGGGCACTACTTTGGTGCCTTTGGGCTTCAGCTTTAGGAAGAGGAGGCTGAGGGTGAATGGGGAATGGCAAAACAGGCAGCAGAGGGGAGCAACTTTCAGTCTTCAGACAACTGTAGTGTAGTCTTCTCAGTTCAATGAGTGAAATAAAAGCCATCAAATGCAACCTTTTTTGCATCTGAGATCCCTGAGAACCTCAGCTAAGGTACAGTCTGAGAAATAAATAATAAACCTTCTACAAATGAATGCATATTTAGGCATCATGAATAGAAAAAAGTACAAGGCACCCAAAAACTTCTGGGAAATGTGTGTCTTCTGCAATCAGCATGGAATGGAATGGAATGGAATGGAATGGAATGGAATGGAATGGAATGGAATGGAATGGAATGGAATGGAATGGAATAGAATAGAACAGAATAGAATAGAATAGAACAGAACAGAACAGAACAGAACAGGTTGGAAGAGACCTTCAAGATCATTGTGTCCAACCCATCATCCAACACCACCTAATCAACTAAACCATGCAACCAAGCACCCTATCAAGTCTCATCCTAAACACCTCCAATGATGGTGACTCCACCACCTCCCTGGGCAGCACATTCCAATGGCCAATGACTCTCTCTGTGTAGAATTTCTTCCTAACCTCCAGTCTGAACCGCCCCTGGTGCAGCTTGAGACTGTGTCTTCTTGTTCTGGTGCTGGTTGCCTGGGAGAAGAGACCAACCCCCACCTGGCTACAACCTCCCTTCAAGTAGTTGCAGAGAGCAAGAAGGTCTCCCCTGAGCCTCCTCTTCTCTAGGCTAAGCAACCCCAGCTCCCTCAGCCTCTCCTCACAGGGCTGTGTTCCAAACCCCTCCCCAACTTTGTTGCCCTTCTCTGGACACCTTCCAGCCAGTCAACATCTGTCCTAAACTGAGGGGCCCAGAACTGGACACAGGACTCAAGGTGGGTTTTCCATGAAGGAAGATCTCCTGTGGCAGCAGAAGCAAAGCTGAAAGACGTGGGTAACGCTGGAAACTGGGAATTTATTTCCTCATCCAAGAAATTGCTTTGTGCTAGAAGAAACAAAGCCCCCCTGTGTAACCCGATGATGATGATGCATAAATTATCCGTGTTTGAAAAACAAATCCTGACTTCTTTTGGTTGATTTCACTTTTCCTGGTGCTGCAAACACAAGTCTCAACTTACATGAAGCGGAAAAGGTGTTTAGTGGTCAGGAAGCATGTTCTTTCTAGTGCACAGGGAATGCAGAAATAGCCCACCAAAAAAACACACATATATTCTAAAACAAAAAATAGCTTCATGATTTATTATTCTGATTTACAGACATGACAACTGTTACCTTCTGTAAAAAAACCACCACTTCTACATCATCACATAAACCTGTAAACACCAAATTAAAACAAGAAAAGTTTGCTGTCCTGGAACAGCAAAATAAATTAAAGAGTGGTTGAAAATAAAATCCTCTTTAATGGCCATTTCTGTTTCTGAAAAGCTGTAGGAAAAGTGCAGCGCTCACACTGAGAAGGGCAACGAGGCTGGAGAGGCGTTTGGAGCACAGCCCTATGAGGAGAGCCTGAGGGAGCTGGGGTTGCTTAGCCTGGAGAAGAGGAGGTTCAGGGCAGACCTTGTTATCTCTACAACTACCTGAAGGGAGGTTGTAGCCAGGTGGGGGTTGGTCTCTTCTGCCAGGCAACCAGCACCAGAATAAGAGGACACAGTCTCAAGCTGCACCAGGGGAGGTTTAGGCTGGATGTTAGGAAGAAATTATTCACAGAAAGAGTGATTTGCCATTGGAATGTGCTGCCCAGGGAAGTGGTGGAGTCACCATCACTGGAGGTGTTTAGGAAGAGACTGGATGGGGTGCTTGGTGCCATGGCTTAGTTGATCAGATGGTGTTGGGTGACAGGTTGGACTCGATGATCTCAAAGGTCTCTTCCAATCTGGTTAATTCTATTCTATTATACCTGGGTGACCCTCTTGCCATGGCTAGCCTCAGCTCAGCTCCTCTGGAACTGAGACTCCTGTGTGTCACGACACAAACTAAGAGGTTCTGCCACCAAAGTGCAGACTGCCTCCAAGAAGTTTTAATCAATGTGGCACTTAAAACAGCAACGGCACACGGTGGCTTACTGCAGCTTGAGACAAGCCCTTGCAGCAAGCCCTTCACAAGCAGGGCACAGTTCAGTCTAAAAGGTAGCAGAGATGTCTCTCTGAGGTAATGCAAACTGCAACATTCAGAAAGTCCTACTGTGAGAAATAAACCAGCTCAAAGACTTCTACAGACATCTGCCAGAAATACCCAAGATGAAAAGCCTTGGGTCAGAGGGCTGAAGCAGATGAATTTCCTTCTAGCTGTATTTTTCTAGCATTTTTCTTCACTAGGATACAGGGAAATTCTTTACCACCAGTAAACACATTCACACACATACTGCAGAGTGGCCCTTTTTTAATAACTGTTCCCAGAAAGCCTGTGTTAACATCTTAGGGTTATGAAATAGTAATATGAAAGACAAATGAATCCTTTAAAAGTTATAGATGCTGTCAGTACCTTGGCATACTGAAGAATTTTATTATGAAATAATGAAAAATGAATATATAGGATGATAAAACCCCAGCTTTGATATCTTGATAGTTTCCATCCACCACCTAAAGGTACATAATGCAATCGTGAACAAAGCAGCAAAGCAGACACCACACATCACAAGTTTCCTCTTCATTCTTTTCCACAAAGTTCACAGATTTCTTCCAAACTAGCAGCAAATGGACCTTGACAGAGTCATCTGTCTGCAGCATTCTGCAGAAAGGAAAGGACTCTTGTAGATGAAGTAAAAATGGGGATGCTGAAGCCTCAAGGCAAAAGTTTGAGGAGGTAAAAGACAACCAGCAAGGAGAGTTACTTCACCTTATTGAGATATATTCCATTTCATGGCTTAGTGTGAATACCATTAAAGCAGCTGCTCAGTACAAAAGCCAGCTGATGCACCAGACAAGCTTTAGTATCGGAGAGCGCTAGAAGAAACTCTTTTATTAAATATAGGTCACATTTACATCACATCAACAGTAGTCACTCATCAAATCTCACCTAATATTATTTGGGAACATGTCAGAGCTACTATAATAACACAAGCATTTAGGCTGCGTTGGGAATACACTAAACACACAATAAACTATCCCAAGTACAAAAATAACGTGGGCAGTTTTCTGGCTGGATCAAAGTTAACAAGAAAATAAGGAATTTAACCCAAAAAATAAATGGGGGGGGGGGGGGGGAGGGGGGGGGAAGGCAGCACCAGATCTGCTTTAACAGTTGCACAGCAAAGATGTTAATATGTAAAATCACTGACTACATCAACCCAGCCACTCCTCTCTTAATGGTTTCCTGTCACATAATGGTTAACTCTCAGGAAAACTACAAGAGTCATCTACAAAGGCTCTGTTACGAAGCTGCTCTCAAAGTGCACAAACACAACCTGACTTGCAAACAGCGAGGGAAGCTAATAATAGGGTAATGGAGAAGGTGCAAAAAGCTCTCATCTCTTATGAGCTGCTGAGTCTTTTTATTCAAATTATATTTCATATATATGTGGCAGGAAGAACGTAGGTGGTTTCTTTGACCCTGGCTGATCCAAGGACCCAGGTGTTTCTGATAACAGCAGAATCCTTTTGTCCTCATAACATTTCATCTCTCTTGCTTCAATATCTGGCTCCTTGCTAAACATTTGCCTTGAAATCTGTCCCAAGGGTGCAAAGAGGTATGATCCCTCATGACACAGCTGTAAGGTGGTGTGCAGAGGATTAGCTCTATTACCACAGGGTACAACTTTCCCAAATTCTGTTATCCTCTGTCCACTTAAAGAAAAGTCACAGCTTGCTAGTTTCTTGAGAGGCTCTCCATTAGCCTTCCTTGCTGCACTAGGCCATGGGGTAGTAAAAGCCACTTTCTCACTGCAGTGACAACAGGAACCACAACAGAGTGCTCTCTTTGAGGAGGTGGCTTGGTTTCAGCACAAAACTACCTTGAATACTTTTAAAAATCAAAGAGAGAGAACAAAGATTGGACTGCAGGACCACACTGGCTCTCGAGATGGAGCTACTAATAGTTGTACTATTAGAAGAGAAAGGAGAGAAGAGAAAGGCTGGTTGTATGTTAAAAAAGGAAATGTGATAAAAGGCATACCGACGAAAAGCTGTAAACCAAAAAGCCTGCAAATCCTCATTTCTGCCAGGGAACAAACAGCCAAAGTTAATCACGGTCCTTTGACTTCCCTGCACATTGCCTTTGTTATCTCCTCCTGCTCTTGCAAAGTTTTTTCCCCCTTCCCTTTCTCAGCAGCTGTTGCTACAGGCAAAATCAGCATCTTCTTCACCATTTGCAGGAAATTACAGCGCTAGACATCACTCCATTCACAAATCGTGGCTCCACAGTGACTACAACCATGTGAAGCCCGAGTAGCCCAACTGGTTTTAATTTACATCAGGTAACTGGATTTGCACTTGTGCCAATGGGAACAGTACCTGGCCCAGAGAGCCAAGCCATAAACAGGTGGGAAGAAGTTTGGAGAGAGTTCATCACCAGGGATATGAGAAACGAGCGCGTGAAAACAGTTTAGTCAGCAATCAGTCACCTCTAATTTTATTTTTTTGTTCAACCACAACCAGTTTATCCAAGAGCCCTGCAGACTTTAATCTGGGCACATTACACAACCCTGTCTCCTGCAGCACTAAGAGGCAGGTGTATTCAGAGAGAGATCGCTCGCGATCTCTGAGTCACGGCGGTGCTCCTGCTGGCTCTTTGCTCTGCCACCTGTACACTCATCACTAAGCCAGAGCAGACTGGCCATCCCATCCTACAAGTTCACAAAATCAAAGCCAGGCAGACGATGGCGTGGGAGGCTGAGCGTGAATTGTTGCAGGGCTCTGACTAACGCTCCGGCAGGGAAGCGCGCAGGAAGCCGTGCAGAGCCAGGAAGGACACTGCCCCGGTGCTTCCTTTCTGCCACTTCAAAAATATCAACCAGCAGACCTCTTTTAAAAAACAAATAATAAATAAATAAATAAAGTGCTTTGGACAGATCCTGACGTTAGCTCTTGGCCTTTGCCTCATATTATCTTACCGAAAAATAGAAGGAAAGTACTGCAAGTAGTTAATAGCTTCTCTTAAACAGGATGCTGAGGGGCAGTGATTACAAGGCAGTTTGTAGAAAAGACTTGGAAACATGCAAGCTGTGTGTTCACCATCTAGGTGTGACTGCGGCTTGCACAAGTCCCTGTTGCTCTTTTGTGGACACAGAACATTGTTTTCTTTTACTCACTCCCTTCCTAGCCCCTCCTCATGCGCTCTCCACGTATTGTTTAAAAAGAGAACGTCAAACAACCACAAAAAGTCTTTGTGCTGGTTATCCTATACAGAGCCGTTGGGATTGCTTTCAGTTTCGGAGTTCACAGACGCTGTCTTATCGCACAGTCAGAGCCATGCTGATATCTAGGCTCGAGACAGAGCCACCAAATCAATCTGTGACCTTGAGGAAGGTACTTGATCTCCCAGTGCTTTGATTAGTCATGTCATAAAACTGGGTTAAAGGCAGCACCCCAATGAAACACAGATGCTTTGTTAGAGATGAAGATATCTTCCTTAAATAACAGGCATAGAGGCATCTACACAAAGGGTCCCATACTTTCTTGCCTCGTTTTGGTAGCTGCTTTACTAAAATTCTGCCCAGCTTCACATCTGTCTTGGTGGTATGAAAATATTGAACTTCTACACAAAGGCATATCTGATTCAAAGCCTGATAAAATTTGGCTTTATGCAAAGTGCCACCATAAGCCTTGCTAAGCACTCAGCTTAAGCCATTGCAAGCAGGACTTAAAGTAGCAGGAAGCTTGAACTTAAGAAATGGCAGCTCTGTTATTGCTCCTTGCTTTAAAATTGATAGGTTTGACCTTTTACATTTATCTTTTGTGGTCATTAATCAGTTCTGAAGCAAAATCTGAAGTCAAAACATGCTACATCCTTTCACTATTCATTCTTAGTTAAAATTCTAATCTTGCACTTTGTTTGATATTCCCTGCCCAGAGTGGGGTGAAACGGTCCCCAGGAGCTCGACAATCCACGCACAGCAAACCAAGGGCCAGGCATTCAGTGTTAAATTCATTAACAAAAGTGCACACCAAATGACAGCATCTTTTAAGGCTGTATAGGGATTGTGGGTCCCACCTATCAGCCACCTCCAGAAAAAGCTGTAGGATTTACAAACACTACCCCAGCCACTGTACTCCCTGCAAAATTTCAGACAGAAAACCTCGGAATCCTTCTTCATAAATTCTTCAATCTCCTTCTTCATAAATCCTTCAATCACAGACCCTTTGATCAACATCAACTGCACCATTCAAGGATTTTTGTAAATCCTGAGTGCCTTGGGAAATGCAATGTACATGTATCAAGAAAAAAAAAGCTACCTGATGGCCATATGGAATGTAGTTTATTCTTGCCCACTTGCACGTAACACAGAACTGCCTGTACGAAATGTCTCCGGGGGCCTGGCGCGAGACAGATGAGAATTCAGGAAATGGGTAGGGAGAAGAACAGAGGAGCAGCTTTGACTGCTGAACTGCCATTCCCATCAGCAAAACTTTCAGTCAAAAAAACCAAAAAACGAGGACAGAAATGGATTATCACCTTTTATAAAGAGCAAAGCCTCTGACATGATTTAAAGCTTGCATCACAGGTACAATCAGTGCTCGGGCTGCTGCACTATCTGCTGGGCTGCCGCACACAGGAAAAACCCAAGCACGCTTTAGGAACCCTCACAATGCACAAAGCTTCACTGTGCGGCCCTTCTCTATTTATTTTTCAACCAAAAGCTGTCTAAAAAGAATGAGCACTAAAAAGTTTGCTGTTGATTAAGCAGGTCTGACTGTAATTAAGTTCATGAACAGAGAGAAAAATGCAAAATTTTATTAACTGTGGAAGGAATGTTAGGTCCTTAACTGCCCAGCAACTTTGTGAAGACAAAGGAGATCAGTTTACAAGGGTTAAGTAAACATAATATTTTATATTACAGTTCAAATGAATCCAATTTCAACAAGACTGTGTAAGAGCCTAAAAATTGGTTTACCAGATTGAACATTTTTATGAACATTAAAACCCATTACGTTGCTCTGAAGTACAGCTACCGAACAGCCAGAGCCACATAAAGAAACCATTTTTCTTAGCCCTATGGCTGAATTGTTTCTAGCCTCCTTGCTATTCATGTCTAGTGGGTTCCCTGTATTTATTTTTACACGCCTACATGTTGTGCACTTTGCATCCCTTTACGTTTCCAAGGTCGTGTCAAAACAAAAAGCATTCCTGAGTGGGTCAGCATCGGAATAGCCACACCAGACACGAACGTAAGAACTTGATGCTTACTGCAAATCTGAGAAAAGTAACCAGCTGTTGTGAAACACACACTTCTGGTAAGGGAAGGAGGCAGTGCATGAACACAGTGCTCTGAAAAGTGCTGGGTTAGCAGGAGCTGACCTTAAGGTCCTTTATGCATCTATAGAATAGACACACATTTATAGCTTCCTCATTCTGTTTAACTAGTCGCTGGCTCTGATGAGGCTGCAAGCAAAGCTGCCCAATTAGCACTAATTATGATAGAAATGTTTTGCTCATATTAATGAGTCTGACCTACTGAATTCCCTTTTGAGGGCTTTTCAGCAGATTTGCAGCACCTCAAAGTGCTAGAGCACAGATGCTGTGTGTGCATCCAACGGTGTCAGCTCACCATTTGGATGAAGCCACAGAGAATGGAGGTGCACCACGACACAGAGTGGATCCTGTGTGCCTCCAATACCACGCAGAAGGGTTCCCCCATCAAACCACAACTACCTCTGTGTAACACACTACCCCTTAAGAGCTGTAAAATTCAAACAGCCCTCATCCTGCAGCTGATCATTCTTTTTCTGCACAACTGCTGCTATTACATGCATCAGTACTTGCCTTGCTCTCAACTTGGGCCATGCCTGTATCGTGGCCAGCACAAAATAGCTGAACCAAGCCACTCTGTCTGGTGAGAGCCAATGGGCCAAAGGCTGCCCTGACATACGCACCAGAGGCAAGTCCACTGAAGCCTATACCAAGGAAAAATATTGACCTCAAGCATTTTGAGCTATAGTATTTTTATGGATGAATTACAGAGAAGAAAAGCCTTTAGCATACCTTGTGAGCAAGGCACAATTGTCCAGGCCTAAGGCTGGTGGATGAAGAAAATCTAGGAAAGAAAGAAGTGTGGGTTACACCATACAGTCAGCTGCACCAGTGCCCAGCAGCAGCCCTGAAAGTGGCTGTCCAGGTCCAGTACAGGGATCTGTTTTCATGCACTCTGAGAGAAAAATCAGTGTCACCACCAGGACCTCCTCACATCAGGATGGAGCTGTGTTTTATTGCACCTGAAATACAACACTTGGCTTCTCAGGATGTGTAAGTAACACATTTGTCAGGTAAGCCAAAAGGGATCCTCCCCTTAGGCAGGCCAGCAGAAATGAATGTCAGGCTTGTCTCATACAGGACTCACTCTCACAGATCTTACACTGAAAGGCCACGTTGTGGGGAGTAAATTAGCACTCTGGCACCTGTACCAGCTCTGTTAAAACCATGAACAGGATTTGCCATACCATGTATCCAGAAAGGGAAGTGCATGGCTTTGTTATGTGATGAGCTGTGGCTCTTCCTTGCTCCCCTCCAGGCTCCACGGCAGCAGGTTGGTGATGGGCAGGCTGCCTGCCTACCTGCACAGCAAGAGCACAACTGGGAAAGGGTCCAAAATCCAAAGAGGAGCTAGGGAGTAACCCAGTGACTGAAGGTCTGGTTTGACCAGGAAAAGTGCAGCCTTCCCAGTAAAGATGATGATGAGTTGCAATAAGAGTGGGTGGGTAGGGTGGGGCAAGAGAAGGCTTGAGAGAATTGAGCCCAAATGACTCCCACACTCCAGAGAGCTGCAGACTGGGAGCCATCCTTTCTGGAAAGCAGCATGCTGGGCTGTGCAAATAGCAAAGACCTTACTGCTAGTACAGATGGGAGGGAGCTACAGAGTTTGCACTCCGGTTTTCAACACCACCAAACACAGAACACGTATGGGTCTGAGAGCATGTGGACCTACCAGACCCATCTGAATTTCCTAAGAGACATAAAGGCAAACATTTAGCAGCATAAACCGGAAAATATAGTTTGGAAAGCCTGTGTTGCTGGGGGAGGCAAAGCAGCATGCCTCAGAATCCATGGAAAAAAAGGCTGTTTTGGCATGGCCAATAATTAATGAGCCAGCGGTCATTTAAGGTGGGCATAAATATTTGCATCTCAGAAACATTTGCCACCTTCTCCAGGCTCCCCTTCTCTCTGTCTGGTTTTTCCCTTCTCCACAGCCTCCTCTCTCAGGCTCTCTCTTTCTCTCCCCTCCTCTCCCTGCCTATCATCTTGCTCTAATTGTTTCCAGATTTGTGTGGGAGGTCAGGGCCCGGGAGTGCTGCTTCATGCCAAGTTTATAAACAGAGCAGTGTTTCCAGATGGCCACTGGCTCCAGCCTGGCTAGCAGGTTGATTGGGACCAGAATAACAACAGGTGGAGAACAGACAATGAATTCCTTGACACTTATTTTACTCCCTCTGCTTCCCCCCCCCCTCCCATTCCCTCCTCCCTGCAGCCACCAAGGCTACCACCAGCAGACCTTCAAGCTCTTGAATTAGGGCAGGGAGTCGGGACACGGGGGAGGGAGAGAGGAGGAGAAGGAATGATGAAAGAAAGCGCAAGTGACTTCCTTGACCGAAGAAATGGCAGGGCAGGAAAGGAGAGACGTGCTGCTACCTCCCTGCCAGCCCTTACTGCTGCTGTTAATTAAGGTGTCCTTCAAGACCTCATGGAAGAGACCCTCAGAGAAGAAATAGCAGAGAATAAACAACATATCTTCGACATATAGAATGATAGGATTGATTTAACTATGTTCCCTAGGCAATCATGTGCTCTCAGCTTTTGGCAAGGCAGCCTGGGCCACCAAGCCCACTGGCAGTGATGACACATCTGCAGTCACAGGGAGCTCTGTACTCTGTTTTTCCAGACAGAGCTAGTCTCCCCCAGGCTCCAGTTTGCTACCCCCCTCCCAGGCTCCTGCCCTTCCCTCCCAGTCTCCCTTGCCTCCTCCAAGCTGATGTTTTCTTCCCACTCTCCGCACCAAATTCCCACTTTCCTCATCGAAAGTTGTTTATAGAAATGATGGGGGCAGGGAAAAGAGGTTCTGCAAGGCAGTAGCAGAAGTGCTTTTCTTTCTGTTTTGTTGCTCTTACCAAGTGCATTTGGAAGAGCTCTTTGTCAAAGCTGCATTGCCTTGATGACTGGGCCTAGAGCAGATGAAAAGGTGGCCACAGATGACAGTAGGTCCAGACTCAGGAGAAGCCTCACTTCAGGAGATAGAGGCACAAATTAAAGCAGATAACAGCCTTGATTTTGGGTCTATGGTCACATAAAGGCAGACTTCATGTGCATACATGGTGTATAGGCAACCTCTGCTATCACGTTCCTCCTGGAAATTCCCCAAAGGAAGGCAGATCCTGGGAGTAAATAGGAGAGGAAGAACCAGGGTCAGAGGAGTAAATCTAAACTTTAAAAGGCCAGGCTACTTCAAGCTGTGGTAGAACTTTTAGGAAAGTGTGACCATCAGGAGGAACCTGCAACAGTGCATTTTGGTTCTGGAGGCCATGACTGACACTTCCTCTGCCCCTAAAGAGACCACTGGGATGCATCAGCTGGATGGGATTCCAACTGAACGGTAGGATGCCAGCGCTGCTCCTCCTCCTTACTGAATCTCCCAGGGATCCATACAACTTCCAGAGGGGTTAGGGAAAGGGAGTGAAAGAGTTACTAATGAGGGGAAATAAGGAGGAACAGCCAGTCTTCTAGATTCATTCATCTTATATTGCTGAACTGCAAGTGTTCCTATTTCCCTGCCTGGCCCAGCTCTGCACTCCTTAGGGTACAATGGCAGAACCGTGAAGAAGCAAAACTGTAGATGATCAAAACTCATCATAAGCTCAGCTGAATCAAGGAATAATGAGACTAAATTAAAGCTGCTGGACATGGCTCACCAGGACAGGCTCAAGAAACTTGCTATACACAAGAGAAAGAAAAAGGGGTAGCATTTTCTCTGCATTTCCCACTTGTGCTTACACACCCTCCAGATGGCTACATTTAAACTAGGATGAATATCCTAGAAAAGTATTAGAATTGCAAAATTAAAAGCTACTGTCTTTTTAAAAGTCTTAATTAAAAAATCAGTGACTGCCTTAAACAGAATGTTATCCAAAGTTGGTAATTAAGACAAGACTCTGGGGTGAATTGTTTATTTGCTTTCCATTTGCTGCTCTCCTGAAGTGTAAATAAATTCAAAAGGCAGTGAAAGGGCTACAGATTCTCCTCTGTTTAAACGCAGCGATAAGTAAACTGAATGGCTCACGTGGAGAAAGCAGAAAGGCTTTACTCCATTCATTATTAGCAGCACATTTTCTTAATTGCAACTTTATACTCAGATCCTTAGTGTTTGACAGGCCCTCGTGGATTGTCTATAAAATCCACCCCAAACCCCCCAGGTTTTGGCACAAGTGTCAGCGTGAAGGTGAACAGAAACTCAACAGGAGCACAATTTGCTGCTACTCAGAAAGCTCTTACATAAACTGTGTGTGAAAAGCAAGCATCATTTAAAAAGCATTTGCTAATATTTGCAATGCAAAAAAAAAGACTTCAGATCCTTGCATCCGAATACCTGGAAGCAGATTTGGAAGCATTTAAGGGTTTTTCACAAATGTCAGCAAATTGTTAACAGGTTTTTTTATTTTCCTGGAGAAATTTCGTGAGTGGCCCTTAACTGTCAAATTTTACACTGTGTAAGTTCTACAGCTACAAATAAACACACCAAAAAACACCCCAACATATTAAGCAAATGAAAAAAACTCTTTGCACTTCCAAAGCTTCTTATATCTCAGGACTTCAAAATGCTTTAAACAAACACTGCGCCTAATCCTATGGATTGGTTTAAATGAGGTCACTCAGCACCTCTAAGTAGATGTTTAGGGTACTTGGCCAGAGTGAACTTGCAAGATAGATGGTTTTATGGCAACAGGGTGAGCTCCAACAGTTTGGAGATGCTCCCAGTTTCAGACCAAATTCTTTGGGGCAGAGAATGTCTTTGACTGCATGCTTAGGCAGTAGAGTCCTGCTTTTACTGGGGATTCTGGACATAACTGAGATGCAAGTAGAATAACAAAGGAAGAGAATAGGAAGTACTGGAGACAAGATGCTCGCCAAGGCATCTGATCAAAAATGGTCATTCTTATCGTTCATATGGTTTCCAAACTTCTACTCATGCACTCATACTCACTCCAGTTGCTAGTGAAGCATTACTGGGACTGCAGGCTGACCTTTTTCACATGCCACTGCCACTACTGCTTTTTGGCATAACACCATGTTTTGCATAACTCAGAAACACTAAGCTGTGCTTCTCCTGCCACTGCTCCTGAGTTCTACAGCACTTGCTTGGTTCATAAGATGGTTTGCAATATCTATGTTAGTGCTGGATGAAATTATCCAACTCTGATGTATCTAATCAAGAATAAGTAGCCTCAGGAGTTGACTGTGGACAGAATTCCATATTTCTGTAGTGAAGATGTTGATCTCATGCTGAGTTATGGACACACATCTGCAGTCCTGGTTTCCCTTTCAGCAGCTCCTCCTCACTGACTGTGATGACTATGCCTCTCTATGCAGAGAAGGCAAATGGCATTTCTGTTTTAAACCAACAAAGAAGAGCTTTCAATATGTGGAAAGTTGAAGATAGGTCTAAGGGTCAGGCCTAAGAATTACTAATGTAAGTGACTTTTGTTTAGGAAAAGAGTGAATCCACATAACATTGATTTGCAGTGTTGATGTCCACAAGAACACAGCATGGTAAGTAGATGTTCTTGTTCTGGATGTCACTCCTTCCACAGTTTCATACTCAGGCAGCACAGTGGGAAATGCCAGGGAGTCTGACTTCAGTCACTGGCTCAGATATCAAGTCAAACTTGAAAGGTCAGGTTCTGGGAATCCACATTGCAGAAGCTTTATATGTAAATGTAAGCACAAGGATTCACCTCATCCAATTTCCTAAGTCTTAAAGTTAAGCATCTCCTGAAAGATGCTTAGATTACAGGTGGTGCTTCTACACTCAAAAGAGACAGGATCTCCAGAGGCATCTTCAATGCTCACTGTAGAAGGACTTAGCAAACAAAGATAGCTCCACACATAACTTCTCTCAGAAGCCAAAAAAAATTCTACTCCAAGCAGAGCCACAATTTTTTTGGACTTTGCCAGAGGTGAAGTTCTTCACACAGACATAGCTATTGAGATCCAGTGGTGCAACGGCATTTGCAAATGTGAAAGCTTCTGAACATTCCAGCTGTAGAGAGATTACATAAATGCTCCCTGAAATGTAGCTTGCTTAGAAGTGAGGTGCACACCTGAGCTAATGTTCCTGGGGAAAAAAAATAAAGAAACAGCAATGAAACATCTGAGTTTCGCCTCACATAAGTTTAGAAACACCTTGAGCCAGATTGAAATCATTTTTGCCTTGAAGAAGCTGGCAGGGTAGTGAAATGACTTATGTGGAGGAGGTGAGAAATACCACCTCTAAAAGCTGAGAAACCCAAGTGAACTGTTCACATGACAACCCATCTTCAGTGACTGTTATTTACTATGCTGCTCTGAACTGCTACTCTAAACAGTTACATAGGCAGAGCTGTGACTGTAGATGGGACAAGGTGCAAATATTGTCCATGAATTCTCCCCTATTTCATTTCATTGTTTCAATTAAATTGGAACTCATATTTGTGCAGCTAGAGAGTGCACTCACATATGCATGCTCCTAAGTGTATAGAAGCCACAAAGTACAGCCCTGGAAAAGGACCACTGCAAGCCCTCCAAACAGTTCAACATATACAGAACCCTCATAAAAGGTTTTTTTCAGGAAGCACCTTACAAATTCATATAAACACACAGAGGATGAGATAACCAGACTGACTAAGTTAGCCTCACTTGACAATGCCCAACAGTCACTAGTCTGAAGAGCAGACTACAACTATGGGCATTAGACTATCAGATTTCTGGACTTCTTCCAGCCACAGCTCAAATTCTCTAGGCACAACATGGTCTCAGCAGGACACCACAGTCCATCCCAGGTGGTCTGAAAGCCATTCAGTAGGTGCAGCAGCTTCTGGAGATGAGTTTGGCACCTAGCCTAATTTATGTACTTTGAAAGAAACATAAATGCTGTAATCAACTTCATTGTGAGGAGTCCTGGACTAATGAGTACAGGACTGATTAATAACAGGCATTCTTCTGCTACATTTTCTATGTAGGAGCTCAATCAAGTCACCTCTGGCTATTTTTCTTTCTGCCACCCAAAAGACAGCAGAGCAAACACAGCAAGCACTTGAGCAAAACAGAAAGCATCTTCAATGAAGAGCACGTAATGGAAGGAGCTGCTCCATCACAGGAAAAAGCAGATTGAAGAGATACAGGTAGAGATTGTAACTATGATAGCTGAATATCAGATGTAGCAGTACACTTAGTAAAAAAGGTGCTGGTGAACTGTGGGCTGCAGAAAACCTCACTGGAGAAATTTAGACAAAGCTTTTCCTCCACAGACATTTATTGATCACAAGGTCTGAGCAAAAGGAATTGCCTGGGAGATTTTTCCTGCATCTTTAATGAAGTATTAACTGCAGGATTTTGTCAGTGTTGCTTTGTTCACTCTAAATTGTAACACCTATATAAATAGAATCATTGAATTGTTAGGGTTGGAAGGGGCCTCAAGGATCATGGCCATGAGCAGGGACACCTCACATTAGATCAGGTTGCTCAGAGCCACATCCAGCTTGGCCTTCAAAACCTCCGGGGATGAGGCTTCCACCACCTCCCTGGGCAACCTGTGCCAGTGTCTCACCACCCTCATGGGGAAGAACTTCTTCCTAACATCCAATCTGAATCTACCCATTTCTAGTTTTGTTCCATTTCCCCTAGTCCTATCACTGACTGACACCCTAAAAAGTCCCTTCCCAGCTTTCTTGTAGGCCCCCTTCAGATTCTGGAAGGCCACAATTAAGTCTCCTTGGAGTCTTCTCCAGACTGAACAGCCCCAAACTCCATCAGTCTGTCCTCACAGCAGAGCAGCTCCAGCCCTCTGCTCATCCTCGTGGCCCTTCTGTGGACACCTTCCAGCACATCCAGATCCTTCCTGTACTAGGGGCTCCAAAACTGGACACAGTACTCCAGTTGAGCAGAGCAGAATAGAGGGGGAGAACGGAATGGAATGGAATGGAATGGAATGGAATGGAATAGAATAGAATAGAATAGAATAGAATAGAATAGAATAGAATAGAATAGAATAGAATAGAATAGAATAGAATAGAATAGGAGTAGAATAATCTGCTCCAACACTTCCATCTGTATTCATACTGCTGTTGCACTGCACTTTTACCAAAGAACAGTGTCGTATGCTTACAACTATTTGCAGATCTAGTGCCAGACCATGTAATGATACAAGACTTCAGCTCAAGGAGTAAGTTTGTGGTAACATTCTGCAGTACATAGTATTGCAAGGATATACACAGTATGAATATAAATAATTTTTTAACCTCAGGTGTTGTAATCCCCTGCTTATTTTCTGATTTAACTGCAAGTATTGGGGTCTGGAAACTACTGACAAATATTGGCTGTATAGTAACTAACACTGCTGCTCTTGCATCTCTTACATGGGACACATTGACACCAATAGAGCTAAGAGCTGCTGTGATATCATTTGCTGCACAGTGCAGCCCTAAAATGAGCCACTAATGTCTGTAAACCATTATAATAGTGATACTTTGTCTAAATTATAGAGCCTAAGCCACCTAATAGATCAACACACTCATCTGTCTGCCAGAGGACTGCCCATGTCCCAAAACTTCACAACAATTCAAAGGAGAGCAAATAACAGTGATTAATGTGCAAAGAACAATGTCATTATTGCTGTGGAGTGGATCTCTGAAAGAAACCAGAATTTAGCAGCTAAAGTGGAAGCTATTAACTGCATCTTTATTAAGCAAAAGGCAAGTAGCAACTGTGTCATTTAAATAGGTCCATTACATAACATTTCTTTCTAATTCATCCCTGGTCTGCTAAACTAATCTTTAGGTTTTTAGGGTGTTTGAAAATGAATCAAATGGATGAAAAATGCAGCTGAAAGCCAGGATTATTTAAGGAATGGAGAACAATAGGAAGGCATGACAAGGAAAAATCAGCCATTTGACAATGAAGCAACATCCTGAGCCTGAAGCACAATGCTATTGAGTAAGCATCTGAGAAAATGTTCTATTTCTTCACCCAGGGTGCATTCTCTTTCCTCTTTCTCCTCCCCTCCTAGCAGTGTAGTAGACTTGGTGTTAACCTAGAGGAGTTTAACTTGAGGTTTCCTAGATGGGACTAATAACTCCATTTACACATAGCTCTGTAATTCCACATCCTACATTTATAGTTTACTCTGGAGGTCCCAGCCTGATCCCACTTAAATATGGGCACTGATTGCAGGCAGCCACCTGTGGGCTACAGAACTCCTAAATGCCCTTTGCCATCAACAAAGAGAAATAGACACTCAAGCAGCTTACTACTCAAAGAACAACAAGATTGCTTGCCTTCTGGAGATCTCTCAGCCTCTGCTGTAAAGGAAAACCAAAATAGCCACACTCAACACAGGTGGCTAAATCTAGGTAGGATAATTCCCACACAATGTAAAGTGTTCTCTTGCTTTTACAACTCCTTTTGCCTTCCAGAATTGGAGGTCTGAAGGATTCTTCTTCCCACAATACATGTTACATGGGTTTCAAAATCTGCTGCTCCCAGAGTTTTCCAGGCAGCATGAACAAAGACATTTACCTGCTAGCTTCCTCAAAATAATGTCTTAAGTAGTGATCAGAAAAGAGATTTTCTTCTACTCAGTGATTATGCTGCAGTCAAACAAGCCCTAAGGTTCTTATCTTTCAAAGACACCATGATGCAGAGGGCTGGAGCACCTCTCCTGTGAGGAGAGACTGAGGGAGCTGGGGCTGTTCAGTCTGGAGAAGGCTCCAAGGAGACCTAATTGTGGGCCTCCAGTATCTTAAGGAGGCCTACAAGAAAGCTGGGGGAGGACTTTTTAGGGTGTCAGGTAGTGATAGAACTAGGGGGAATGTGAAAAAAACTAGAAATGGGTAGATTCAGACTGGATGTTAGGAAGAAGTTCTTCCCCATGAGGGTGGTGAGACACTGGAACGGGTTGCCCAGGGAGGTGGTGGAAGCCTCATCCCTGGAGGTTTTGAAGGCCAGGCTGGATGTGGCTCTGAGCAACTTTATCTAGTGTGGGGTGTCCCTGCCCATGGCAGGGGGGTTGGAACTAGATGCTCCTTGAGGTCCCTTCCAACTCCAAGAATTCTATGATTCTATGCCTATCAGGACATCAGGAATTTTCACCTTTATTTTTGATGCCAGGCACTGAGCTATCAGAGCACATAAGAAAGGTGCAGCGCTGTCAGTTAATTTAGTGTAGCATTGCAATAATGAAAGGCAGGGACTTTGAAGATTTGCAAAATATATTGAAAGGCCATATATTTCAAACTAACACCTTTTCATTTAGGCATGTAAAACTGGTGTTACCCTTTTATCTAATTTCCTGCCCCTTTTACTAGCGATTCGGTTACAGCGCTTTGCTGTTAAGAACTGGCAGTTCAGTAGTTCAGGGGACCAAAAAGTAATGCAATATTTTGTGAGTGTTGTTGGAAAAGTAATATAGTAGTGCTCTTACTAACAAGGAACATATACTACAACTGGGCTTTACTGTAAAAAAAAATAATGAAAACTAGAAAGTGCAGCACTGGCCACTGCAATCACTTGTACAATCCTTTGAGACTGACAAGAGCTGTACATGTTTACCTAAAGAGACAACTGAGTCCTGTGCTTGCACTGAATCCACTAAACAGCACCAAGTGTGCTCACTTACAGGAATAATTTAGACTCACATCCTTCAGTCACGCTCTGCATAAGAGGTCCATTATATTTTCCTAGTTGGTGGACAACAGAATTAGAGATGGGTCCAGCTTGCAGCCCCAGCCAAAATGCATCATCATTTTATGGAGGTTCAAAGCACAAATCTGATTCCAAATGAACTGCATTCACAACAGCGGAGCTTCCAAGGCTCATTTCTTCCTTCAGAAAAATCTGAGAGGAGAATAATTCTTTAGAAAATTGCAGCTTGTATTTATATAACTCAAATTAAACTTTATTGGGGCTGGGGGGGGGGGGGGGAGGGGGGGGAGAAGTCTGGCCCAAGACAATTATTAAATCCTCATTCGATGGTCACTGAAATTCATTGGAACCTCTTTTTAACCTCTTTTTAATCTTGAGCATTTAAAAACCCTGGGGTTTGACTTGCTGTTTCAGGAGACCTGACTTGACTGCTATGACTGTGAGGAGAATTTCACCTGCCTGGTGGTAATAAATTGTGCTTCTGCAACAATTCTGTGGATAGTTCCCCTTCTCTCTCTCTTAACTTCATCTTTAAGCTCCTTTTTTCCACATCCATTCTATTACTTCATGCCTGCATTTTGAACTCCTGTGGTTTTTCTTTCTACTTCTTTTTTTTCCCCTCTACTTCATTCTTTCGCTGTTCTTAATTTTTCCTTACTCTACCATTTATTGTGGTTTATTTTTAGGCTACATGTATATTTGGGGTGGAATCTGAACATTTATGCACTGAGTATATGTTTTTCTTGGAGAAACACGCAACTGACGACTGTTCTTATTCTTCTGAGAAATGCCAGTAACAAACGGCAGGCTCCAGTTCAATGAGTCCTCTACTGCTTTAACAACAAAAAAGCAAACCAAAACACTGGAAGCAGGCAAAGGAAGTACAATAGGATTATTATTTTTTTAAGTACAAGAGCTTATCCTGGGGTAAAAAAAAAAATTGTTGCAAATGTTGGCATTTGACTGCTTCTCATCTTCCATAATCTCGTGCTGAAACACCATTCAAATGTCAATAACATCTTTTGGGAAGAACATGGAACAGATATACTGCAAATAATCACACTGAGAGGAAATAACACACTTGAAACTGGAAAATATGGTTGTTTTTTTTTTTCCTTTTAGGCAGATCTCTCAGTTTATTTAGATGTTAAAGGGATCTGTTGGCCTTTGTTGCCCTCAAACTAGAGAAGAGTAGATTTAGATTGGGTGTTAGGAACAGGCTCTTCACCATGAGGGTAATGGAGCACTGGAACAGGTTGCCTGGGGAAGTGGTTGGAGCCCCATCTCTAAGATATTCAAGGTGAGGCTCAACAGAGCTCTTGGCAGCCTGACCTAGTTCAGGATTCCCCGTGCTTACTGCAGAAGGGGTTGGGCTAGATGACCTTTGCAGGTCCCTTCCAACACAGACCACTCTATGATTCTAAAGCATTGGCTTAATAGCTGGGTTAGTTCAGTTGCCCTTTTCCCACACACATTTTTCCAAGCTAGCACATTCTGATAGTCTTTTCAAACCCTTAAATCTTCTCTGGTTCTCAGAGTGCTCCTCTGCCTTCATTTCTGGATGATGGTCAGGATGGTCTGGATGATGGTCCAGTAGGCATAAAGCCTACTGGAATAAACACTTTGTGAATGCAGGTTCCCCAGGTTTCACTGCTGCATACAGGTAGATCCTGAAGTTGTGTTTGCTTTAAAAAACAAACCCCATTGAGTTAAGACCTCTTTAAAAAGCCAGAAGTTAGCAACTGAGTAAGGATAGCCACGGGCACATATTTGAAGTGAGGCACTCATGTGAGCCAAAAGGACATACCAATAAACAGGCAGGCTCTGGTGCCATAATTGGCACCACTCACCTCTTGTTGTGGAGTTTTGTGGAGGCTGTTGGGTTTTGGAAGGGGGTTGTTTGTGTATTTGTTTTCTTACAACTGGCAAAACCCTAGCAGTAATTCTCCAGAAAGTTCACAAGAAACATTCATATGGGCAGGAAATCTACTGGCAAGAAATGACAGATGAAAGAGTTATGTGCTGCTGAATGAGAGTTTTGCACCTGCACATTGCTTAAGTTGGAGAGCATGCTATTAATATAATCACAATAGCATAACCAGCAGGATGCACAGTCATCTACTGAGGAGACTTCATTCTGAGACTTCATGGACACTTTTGGCATTAGTGCAAAGCAAGGAGTTGAATCCATTTCAAATGTGTGTTAAGTGGAAGGGAGGGGGGGAAAAACTCAAACAGTTAAACGATCATTTTCAGGATATCATGTTCAAAATTAAGACAAAAACTGTGTATTTGAGCCCAGGCCAGTCTACTAGAAGTCCAAAAACACCAGCTACAGTCAGGGTTGCCCAGTAAGTTCCATCTAAGAAATCCTGCTTCAGACTCATTCACTGGATACTGGTTTATTTCTACTTTATTTATGGAGCAACTGGGTTTTTTTTTTCCCCCCTCAGGGTCATTAAACTTAGACTGGAATAGAGCTGTCCAAAAAAAATGCCTATGGAACATTTTTTGGGGTCAGGATTTGGTAATTCTTTGAAATCAAAATATTTCCAATGCACATCAAAATACATCAACAAAGTTTCAAAACGAGTGTTGTCCCAGTTTTGAAACCTGGAAGCCCTGAGGTCTCTAGTTCAAAGGTAGACTACTTGGTGGGCCACCCTTCAGTGACAGGCCATCAATCCTATTACCCTGGCACTCAGAGGGTTGAGCAATGGCTTGTGAGCCAGAGGGGATTCCTCTAGAGCTCCGCAGGCTTCCAGAAGAACTTAGCCAAAATCCAACTGTCCCTGCAAAACTTTAGATTGAAGTCAGCTTCCAAGGTCTCTCTGAAGTTTGCCCAACATCTTTACTTTTGAGACTCGTTCCATCAGCTGTTCTGCAAAGAAAGGTTGGGGTTTCCAAATGAATCATTTCACCTAGATCATGAAAAATGTTGTGGCATCCCCAGATTTGTCCCTGGACTCATGATGGTTCTTCAGGTTTCTCACATGGAAAGGTTATTGCAGATGAGCAGTTCAGTCTTTCCACACTGACCAACACCTCTGCCACGTAGTCAGTCCCCTCCTTACTGAATTTCATCTCAAGTGGTTTTTAAGCAGCCACAGAGACGTAATGATCAGTGTTTCCCTGGGTGAGAAGGCTGACACCCAGCCAAGGTGATTCACGAGGAATTCTGGCCTTTCCCTCCTGGCATCTGAATTGCCAGGAAAGTAAGAGAAAACAATTGTGACAAAATTACTAAAATCAGCTAGAACAGAACAGGAATAGAACAGAACAGGAACAGAACAGAACAGAACAGAACAGAACAGAACAGAACAGAATAGAATAGAATAGAATAGAATAGAATAGAATAGAATAGAATAGAATAGAATAGAATAGAATTAACCAGGTTGGAAAAAACCTTTGAGATCATCGAGTCCAATCTATCATCCAACACTATCTAATCAACTAAACCATACAGGATCCATTAAAAGCAGCAATACAGAAGCATGCAACCTATGCTGCTGTCACTTGTGTAAGGATTATGGCATCTCAACGCAGAGTCAGAGAATCGTTTGGGATGGAACAGACCTTTAAGACCATCCAGCCCAACCATTATCTAGCTCTGCCAAGTCTGGTGCTAACACATGTTCCTCAACACCATATCTCTGCATCTTTTGAACCTCTGCAGGGATGGGGATTCAACTGGATTCCTATTCCAGTATTTGAACATATATCTTTCATAAGAACCCCACGGGGTGATGTACTGCTGCAACTTTGCAGCCTGGGTTGCAAGAGCTGCTGCCCAGCCACACCTGCTGCTCAGGCCAAATTTTCCCCTGCAAAAGATAGGGAAGTCTCCATCAAGAATCATGGGAGCCACCTACTCATCAGGAAGGTCACAATTTAATCCACCAAAATGCTTCTGAACTGAGGGAAACCCACATTCCTAGAAAACTGGATGGTGAGCGAAGATTTTCTACTCCTATAGGCAAAAATGACGTGGGGGCTGACCTGCAGTGGTTTGTTCATAGGTTTACTCAGCAAGATTGTTTAACAGTCTTCATGTTGGCTAAACCACTGCTTTCATCTGAATGAGAATTTTACTCAGGTCTTTAAAGACAGCTAAGTCAACACAGCACACATTTAGTACGTTATAAGCAGCCACGTCTTCTGAGGTTTATTTTCTCTCCTTTATTTGCTGCAAAATCTATTGAGTTGCAAGGGATATTGAGTGGGGAAAGCCATTTCAAATTGCAGGTTCATCATTTTAATGCCATTTGAACAACTAACCTACAAGCTTTATGTAGTTTTCATTTCTTTCTAATAGCAGAATGATAAAGCTTGTAATGAATTGCAGAGTACTCATCCAGAAGTGCTGGCAGTCAGTAAATGCCTCCAAAAAAACCCCAAACCCTCTCCCACTTCTTTACAGAGAATAAAATTCAGCAGTCCAGGGAAGTGGACTATAAAATCAGTGTATCTGCCCCAAAAGGAGCATGCTTTTTCTTTGTAGTAACGCAGCTAAAATGCATTTTAGTGGGACAGAAGGTTGGCACTGGGCCGTGAAAGGTATTGGCCATTTTGGAAGACAAAGCATCTATCCATAATCTTTTTTTTTGTTTCCAGATACTAAAAGGAAAGTCTCATTTTGTGACTATATATTAAAAAAAAAAAAGATGGGGGGGGAGGAAAAAAGGGAGTTAAAGTGGTACAGCTGTATGCAGCAATTCAGTCCACTTGTGGCTGAAAGAGCTCCACTCCTACTGTACATAATACGCTGGTATCATTAGCATAGACAACAGCTTGTTTTCAATTTGGCTGCAGATAATGAAATTATCCCCCAAATCACCATACAGTGGAACAAATAAAAACAAAAGCAAACTTTTTTTTTCCTTTTCTTTTTTTTTTCCTCTTTTCCCCTTTCAGCAGCACTGGCTTTCAGCTATTTAGAAGAAAAGCAAAGCTTCTGTTTTTCCAGAGCTCCAGTTTGACCTCAAGCAGATAAAGAACACGAAATGACAAACACGCAGCAAAGAGTTACTGTGTCCTTCCCCCCTGGCCTCTGTTTACATTAGGAAATGTACCCGGGGAGGAGAGAAGGGGAGGCAGGAGGGCTGCCTTTCAGCGCCGTGCTCGGCTCCGCTGGCTCGGGCTGGAGCTGGCCCCCAGCTCTGAGTAAGCTTACTCCACTCCAGATGTGCCGCGGCTCCAGCGTGGCTGCCATCTACAGTAAATCGGCATCTGAGGGCTCGTCAATCTGTGGGGTAGAGCAATTGCGGTCTCGCCAGGCCGCCCCACTGGCACAAACAGAAATTTGCGCCGCTGAACTGGAAAAGGAGGAGAAGGAGGAGGAGGGAGAGGAGGGAAAGGGGCGACAGGGAGGGAAGGAGGCAAATAACGGGAGAGCAGTGTGTGAAAGGTGAGGGGCTGGAAGGTGTCCGCTCCCGGGAGGAGAAAGGGAAGAAATAAACACTAACAGCCAACGGGGGAAATGTCCTTAATGCATTTGTAAATTTACTCGTAAATGTTTTACACTTAGAGAGAAAGGGGAATGCTGCAGATCATTTGGTGATGCGGGCCGTCTATAGGTCCCCGTGGATGTGCTGGTTTTGTACGACTTGTAACCAGGGCAAAAGAAACGTAAAATAGCTGGGCAAACACAGCCAATTAGTCGTTGTATGTAGATTGTGAAAACAAGAGAGAGAGACAGAGTCACAAATACCCTTAGCAAGTTGAGTCCCCCTTGTTCGTGTCCCTGCAACACGAGCACGAAAAAGTGAAGGCAGTGAAGCCTCCTAATCAAAGTGCAACCTGCAAAGCAGCCACTGCTCCCATTCAAAATCCTCCAGGATTTCCTTGACGCTCACAAGATTTACCTATTTGCTGTCACTGTAAGATACAAATTGTCTCCCTAATCAGGCAGTTTGCTTTGGACCCGGCCCCACTTGTACCGCTTCCAAGTTGGACGCTCGCTTCTGATCTCCTGCCGCCTACGCAGCCATTGCTAACCCAGCTTTAATAGGATGAGAAAATGATCTTTTCTTTTATAGTGGGTTCAAATGAGCTACCCAGCTTCAAGCTGACTATAGCTGTGTTTTCCTAATCACCATTTTTTAATAGCAATTCTGAAGACCAAATTGTGTCCCGTCCCCCCGCCTTCTCTTCTGACAGTGCCAAGTCTAAGAATGTAAATAAGTGTGAACTTGAAACACAGAACCAAAATGGGTCAGATTTAGTGTAATTGAGTCATAGTTAAATTTAGGCTGCTTTTATTTGTAAATGTGCAGCTTTATACAGCATCTCTGGGCACAATGAAATGCCTCATTTATTTATTGTTTTTATTGTGGTTGTGCCTGAAATCCTCAGCAAAGGCTCCCTGTTCCATTGTGCTGTGCGCTGTAAAAGATGAGCTGTGCATTTTGAAGGCCCTCCTTTGCCAGAGAGACTATCCTCTGGGTACCACCTGGGCTAAATGGCAACACCTTAAGCAGGGAGAAATATTGTCAGCTGCTCCAATTTTTTAATAAAAAAAAAAAAAAAGTGACTCAAAGCTGAAAAAGGAAGGAGGCTCATGGAAAAAAGTCATAAGATTTTCAAAAGGTTATATCATAGAATCATAAAATATTAGGGGTTGGAAGGGACCTCCAGAGAGCATTAGGTCCAATCCCCCTGCCAAAGCAGGATCACCTAGGGCAGCTCACACAGGAACACATCCAGGCAGGTTTTGAAAGTCTCCAGAGTAGGAGGCTCCACAACTCTTTGGGCAGCCTGCTCGAATGCTCCATCACCCTCACAGTAAAGCAGTGTCTCCTCTTGTTGAGGTGGAACTTCCTGTTTTCCAGCTTATACCTATTGCTCCTTGTCCAATCCCTGGGCACCACCAAAAAGAGCCTGGCAACTTCACCTTGACACCTACCCCTCGGATATTTATGGACATTAATAAGATCCCATCTCAGCCAGCCTTCTTGTCTCCTTATCCTTACTGGTCTCTTCATTGTGAGTGTTCAAACCTACTGAACATGCCCTAAGAGTATGAAAGTTTTTGTTTGGGTTTTTTGTTAATGCTCAGATTCTTGTGGTATCCCTTGATTTAAAGAATGAAGCCTTAAAAACATCATCAGATCTGAATTAAAGCCATAAAGTTGGCAATACAACAAACAGTTGTACATGGGACTTGGTTTTCCTTAGTCCCCCCAATGACAGGATGGGGTAGTAAGCTCCCTTCCCTCTAGGTTAAATCAATCCTGCAAAGTACAAGGTGCTCTGACTCTGACTGCAACCTTACATGACTGAACAATGGAAGCAAACATGATTCTTTTTATGCATAAATTTTATACTGGGTTTTCAGACACTGGAGGCACTGGGATCATTACCCTAATGCCAGGCACCAGAGAATCTCAATAAGCCCTCAGCAAGCAGGAATGCACCTGCCAAAGAAGACAAAGTTCATGCACAAAGAATATGTGTCACATCACCAGCTATCCTGTGCTGACCACTTCTTCCTCTCATCTCAGTCTCAGGC
Organism: Melanerpes formicivorus; assembly: GCF_026170545.1. Lineage (NCBI taxonomy): Eukaryota > Metazoa > Chordata > Aves > Piciformes > Picidae > Melanerpes > Melanerpes formicivorus. Next base: position 5,186,251 of record NW_027142394.1, on the reverse strand, counting down.
TCCAGCTAGCCCCCAAGGAAGGTTCTCACCATTGCTTTATGCTTTCTGCAGTTTACAACAGGACAAAAGTGAACACAAACCAAGCGTATCCAATCAGGATGGTGAGACTGGGACTGAAATTACCTCAAAACCTGACTGTTTAAAATTAGGGTGGCCCAAGCAGTGGTAAATGTACAGCCAGTACTTCCCTTACACTGACAGAAATACGAACTGGGTGATTGAACAGGTGTTTTCAACATGCAGTATTGTCATGCAGAGAGGCAACACAGACGGGTCTCATTAGACAGTAGCTGAGTTTAGTGAGGAATGTGACTTTTCCCACCCAATGTTGAATGAGTGGCCCAGGGGAATTGTGATACTTAGAGGACACCAAGAGCAGCACAGCTCTTAGCCCATCCACCACAATAATGGCACTAATTTGAGAATAAGTGAGCGTAAAGCTGATAATAGTTGCCTGTAAAGCACCATGTATGATGGTAAGACGATATCAGACAAGGCTAAGTGACCATGGAGGAATGTATCTAGAAGCCAGGACATGAAATGAGTGAAGCATGAAGAGGGTGTTGAAAATGAATCAGTGAGAAAGATAGGGACAGCAGAGCAAATAGTTCAGTGCCTCTTCAGAGAAGCCTCCCTCAGTCTTATGCTCTAAACTCACAGCAACAGTGCCCTTCCACTTTAGTTTTAGCCATATTTGTGCAATATAGAATCAAGTCCTTGTTTATATGTGCATCATAAGTGCAGCCCCTTAACCACGGGTTTATCATGAATGTGATCAGAAAGGACACTTGCCCTGACAAAAGTTCAGAAAAAGACAAAATTAACCAAAAGTCTCACTGAAATGAGGTAACATCTCCTTTCTTCCATGGCTCAGCTAACAGAATGTGCCCTCTTGCAAGTCAGCAGGTACTAACCACTCAAGAAAAAAATGCCTGCAAAGGAAATGATGGTTCATGCTTCCAACAATAATCACGCACTAGGATCTTGGATCCACTATTTTCTTTGGGTTTTCCTCTAGACACATTCCAATGCACCTGACAACTGAAGGAAGGACAGCACTGTCCAGCCATTGTGTGGGCAGATGTTGTGTAAATTTCCACAAAAGATTCTGCCAAGCCTCTCTTACTCAGACCTCTGACACCTGCATTATTTGGAAGGATTACTTTCTATATCAGTGGATTTCCTTCAGGGACTGAGACAAAGATGAGCAACTGAGAAGCTGGCTGCAGAGCAACCCTGTGGAGTAGAGTAGGGATGCAATTATCCTTCTCAACTTAAGGAAACTGCAGCATGGCCATGTTCTGAAGAAGACAAGGGTCTGAAAGACTGCAAAGAATGAGCTCTGCTGCAGCTGAAATTGTCTAGAGCACAAACTGCAAACTGGGCATTTCTGTTCATAAAAGAACCATCAGTAAGCCCACCAGGCTTATACACGCCAATTGTTTAACATCCCAGTAGCATGATGCCTTTGACACCTGCAGAGAAATTACATCAAACCTGTATCAGCAGTATTAGGTAATGCAGCAGAGTTCAATGTTCAAAACATCCTGTTCTTTACATAGCCTCTTGTCTTACACAAAAGCAGTTAAAAATAATAGAGCTTGTTTGAGCGCCAGATTTCCAAGCCTGCGTTCAGAGACTTTGTAAGGGCTCATCTTGCAAGGCTGTTTTGTTATACCTGTGGGCTGGGAAAGGGGAGGCAGGAGAAGGCACAAGAGGGAGGAAAGCTTTGCAAATGGACGGTGTCGAGCTCTCAGGAAAAAGTGAAATCACTTCAACCACTCTGCTTTTATGGCAATTAATTTCCTTTTCTGAAAAGTAAAATTAGTAAGAAACGAAACTTGCAAGAAGTGAGTAACAGACTAAGTATCCTGTAGCTGGACTGGAGGTAGATTAAAGTCATGGAATATTGATATTTGTAGTTTGAGATCTGGAGGCTTGGACCAGTTAATTAGTAAGACAGATGCCATTTGCAAAACTTGGATGTTGATCCTGATGCAGATTTTGAGCTCATCAATCTTCTGGAATGTTTAGAGGGGAGGAAGCTTGGCTCCCCTCTCAAATTTCACACTAGAAGGCTCTAGTTGGCTTCAGTGCTGAAAGGAAAAAAAAGAAGAAGAAATGGCTCTGTAGGCTTCCACAGCCTTGCTATGTAACATGTACATTGTATAACCTCAGTGCTGCTGTTACAAAACTATGTGAGCAACAGGCCCTCTCCTTACTGGAATCTGGGGTGCCTATTGTTGCTGAGGGAAATCTGAGCACAACAATACAATCCACCAGTGCCTCTCTGTTCTTGTCACATTCATGAGTCTTATGACTAATCTCTTTGCAATCATGACCCAAAGCTACAACTGATCACTGTATTCTTGTTGTCATAGACTTTGCTGTTATTCATTCTGTTTATGAAATGCTGATTTGCACTGGGAAGCAGCACTTTGATAGTGTGTTGGACTGGGAGTAAAGGGACCTGGCTCAGTAAGTCAGTGAAGTCTGCTACCAGCTCCTGGCCTTTGAAGCATTTCTTAGGCACAGGCCACACTTAACAGTTATCAACTCTAAAAGCTGCAAAGGCCATCACTATTGCTTAGTAAGGTGCTCTGAGATCACAGATTACAAGCACCAGGGAAAAAAAACAAACAGCATTTGCACCAAAAGAAAAACCCCAACACAGTGCTGCAGAACGAAGCATCAGATCACAAGCAAGCTGAATGTCACACTTCCACTGACGAGCCTTCAGCTCATACCAGCTGAGGTTTGAGCCCAGCTATTTTGTCCAAACACCTACACAGAGTCTATTTGTAATGTATCCTTCATAAAGCTCTTCCTCTTACTTCCTGTGAACGGGAATATTGCAAAACTGCACGGAGGAAGTGGAAGTTTAAAACCTTTGCAGAGACCAGATGGAAAATGTGATAGGAAACTGAAAAACAAACATTTTGTGTTTTCATATATATTAATTACACTTAACAAAGGTTGACATCCACTCACATCTTTCCCTGAGTTTTCTAGCCAGGACTTTTCCTTCTTGTACTAACAGTTGTGCACTCCAAGGGCTTCTACCAGTAACAGTAATAAGAGTAAATGTTTTATTATCAAAGGGAGCAAAAAGTCTTATTTTATGTGGAGGAAATAAGCCAGAATCAATAAAGATATAACCTGTTGCCTTTATTAAGTCACTGGAACAAGACTTCTCCATTAATTTTTACCAAAATGCAGTTCCCCACGCTGAGATTCTCTGGGCAATTTTAACGAAGGTTTTCTCTGCAGGAAATAGTGGATAAACTCCAGAGCTCTGAAAGAATGACAAAACAGAATGAAATACAAGGTCTCCCACAAGAATGCCAGGGACTTCATCTCTCATGGACCTGGGAAAGACCAAACAATATTTACACAGGGGCCAAACCCAGACTGAGGTCTGGCATTTGAATAATCCTGGATTATTTTCAATCCATCTCATTCTATCTCAGTAACTGCTCTATTTTTTTGAAAGCAGGTTAAGTTCCAAAGATCTTGCTTAGGCCACTGTTAGACCAGCTGATTTTCACATCCTTAGCATCCAGCAGCACACCTGAAAACCAGAGGTTTTGTACTGTGAATTGTGAAATACAAATGTTACCATTTTAAGGTTGTACATCCAAACTATTCTGAATGCTTTGGTGTTCTGCAGTTACAGGCACTGATGCTGCCCTGTAACTCCTTGCTGATGAACACATTCCTCTGGATGCCTAATTTGTGAGAGACTCACACTGTGCAAACATTATTTACAGAGAGCAGTTGATTCTCTAAATCAATTGGATATGCCTTTCCAGGCACATTTTGTGTTGCAGGTTGCCACAAGAGGGTTTTCTTTTTTACCTGCAATGGGGATTCTAAAATAGCATCACCTCTGAGAAGCCACAGGGTGGCTTGGAAAGAAAATGATCCTGCCATGCAGCCTCCCACATCATTCAAATGCAATTTCAGGGGTCTTCAGAAGAATCTCTTCAGCTCTGGAGGAGGCAGATGGGCAATCTGACCTCCAATAAAGACAACAGGAGGAAGCTCCCTTTGAAAGATAGAGGAAGCTTTTTTTTCTTTGAAAAGCATTCTTAGGTGCTGTCTGCTGATACAGTGCAGACTTATCTCCTGAGGTCCAGACAAGTCTCTGTTAGTGATTACACCAATATACCTCATGTGGTTCTCACTGCCCTTATCTAAGAATGGGAAAAGTCAAGGAGAGCAAGTGAAAAACAAAACAGAACCCTACCTAATGGAGAGGTTTATCATTAGAAGTGTGCTAAATGCACCCAGAGAAACCTCCCTGCATATGTATGAATTTAGGAATTGTCCTATTTTATTGCTCTCTGGAAACATTGAGGCTGTCAACACAAAAAAATAGCAAAATGAGTCTATAAACCTGGTGGATACGTGCACAAACAGGTAATTGTACTTGCAGTTACTCCCTCTGTGTGTAAAATGAACAGCTGTACCTAAAGGTATCCATGAGCTCATCATGTTCCACAAAGGTAAATGCTAAGTCCTGAATCTGGGATAGTCTAGAGGCCAACTGATTAGCAAGCTGCTTTGAAAAAAGGACCCAGGGCTCCTAGAGGACAAACTGAACATGAATCAGCATTGTGCCTTTGCAACATTAAAAGCCAACCTCATACTGGGCTGTTTTATTAAGAAAATAGCCAGAAAGTCAAGGAAATGATTATTCCCCTCTATTCAGCACTTGTGAGACCACATCTGGAGTACTGCATCCAATTCTGGGACACTTACAAACTGGAGCAAGCAAAGCTGAGGGCCACCAAGGCGGACAAAGGGCTGGAGTACGTGACTTGAGAGGACAGCTGAGCAAGCTGGGTTGGTTTGGCTTGGAAAGCAGAGAGCTGAAGGAGAGGGTCTCGCCATCATTGTCACAAGCTAAATTATTCAAGGAATTTATAACACTACACAGAAGTTCATCTGTTATCATGACTAACCTGCCCTCCATCTCACAACAGAAACAGAGTAAGTGCATTCTCTGGGAGTTTACAATTTGTGGGACAAAGAGACCCACTGCTGGGGCAGAGCAAGTCTAAAGAAGACCTGGAGTCAAGCCAGTGACATGCCTCAAGCAAACCAGAGCAGTGCAATAAACTAACCAAATCCGTCCAAACTACAGCAAAAATTCCCATGACTCAACCACCTCCATAGCCTGTCAGCTCTACCTCCCACCTCCACAGCCCTAACACTAGAGCTCAAGCTGCCAGAGCCTTCAGCCCAAACACTGTGGTTATACAGACCCCTCCAAGCCTAAGGCCCAGATCCATGAATCCTGCTTTAATCTGCCCCTGAGAATGTATGCATTTTTTGGTCAGAATTTCAGTTCTCTCTGTTTGGAAAGTCTCACCCACAGTCTTTAGCTGACTGAAGGAAGCCAAAGAAAATGCAAGATGTGGTGGTTACCAAAGCTGAAATCCTCCCTCAATATGACCATGCCTTATGTAGCTGTGCACTCCACATGTGCCTACCAAACCTCTAGAAACTCAGGCTGCTCCTTATTCCATTTACAGGGAAGGGATGAGAAAGACTTTCTTTCTGCAGCATTCCCCTGCAGAATACTGCAGAGTACATCATTAATAAAGGATTTTTCTATTTATTTGTTTCACCCAGAGCAGCTGGTCAGTCATCTCTCTCTGGGGCCTGTCAGCTAATACTTATTATTTCATAAGCTGAACATTTTTGAATAACACTGTCTTGTCCCTTCCGTTTGTATTACATTACAGGGCAGTAAGGAATTATGTTTGCATTACACTGTAGGAGTTCAAGAGAAAAGAAGCATTTACAAAATGTCAGAAAAGGCTTGAGCAGAACTGGCAATCATTTAAAAAACTGCTGATAAACCTTTATATAAGAGGTTGTGTTTCATACTGGTAAAGGAGGAGGCTAAGAATAAATCTGAGTCATGCTCATGTGAGGTAGAACTGGTGAATGACAACCAAGGAAAATGTATTAAAAGCAACAATTAGCTTTTCTTTCCCCACAGATCTCAGAGCACTGAAGTGCCACTGAACTCAATAGGAATCTATTACTGATTTCAGTGAGAAGTGCTGGCCCACTAGCCTCATTTTCACAGTCGGAGAAACTGAGACACAAAAATGTTAAATGAGTTGCAGGACATTATCCAGCGAATGGCAGAGCTGGGAATAGTGCTCAGCTCCACTGCAGGCCAAGCTGTGTGTCATCCATGGCACCACTTCCTCAGACTAGAAGGCAGCAACAGAGCACAAAGTTCAGGGATTTTGTTTAATGAAAATGGGAGGTGGAGAGATCTGGAAGCTCACCTCTGCAGCATAGGAGTGCCAGGCTTGTTTGACTGTTACATCCAAGGCACAACTGCTGACAGCAAAATATGAATCTGTCTTTGCTCAGATGCAGACTGTTGAGGAAAGAGAGAATCAGGAAGGATCACATGCATAAAAAAATATCCAACCAAACAAACAATTCAATTTACTTTAAAAACAAGCACATAGCAGTGCAGATTCTGTACACACTGAGTCAGGAGGCAACTTTGCAAACCATAATCAAATGTGATTGGAACACTCTTTCAACTAAAGTGTCTGAATCAATGAGTTGGTTGATGTAAAAGGAATACAAGCCAGGGGTCTTGCTTTATTTCCTACTACCAGCCCTTTTCTTTTTTTATTTTGTTAAATAAATGACTTCTCTTCTGCCTGAAACAGGTGGCATGGGGCTTTTTAATAGAAGACATGACTTGTGCCATGATTATTTATGTCTCACCACTGTGTGTGTGGCATATCATTTTACTCCTGAGACAGATGCACTGACTTTGCAGCTTATTCCTACAAGGAAACTGTAATCATTTTAAATGATGAATATGGACCCATTTTCATGGCAAATAGTTTGGCAATTGCCTCTCCCTATGGTCACTGCTGCACATGATTTGCTATTAGCCTCCCAGGAGGGAGCAGAACCTTAGGAGAACACATGGGATGGAACTAAAAAACACCAACTGTTGATTGTTTTGCTGGATGGTTTCAGCCCACAGACCCAGAAAACTTCAGGCTGGTCGTAGTTAAATTGTCCAAACAAATCATGCCAGTCCCAGGTAGAGTCCCCTTCCTTTGGCCAGGAGGAATGGAGTCCCCAGGTAGAGAGAAGAGAAGCAGCTGCTGAGATTCCTAGCAGAGCTTCAGAACAGTCCGACCACCTCAGTGCAGCTGACGGCTGTGCTTGCTTACTACCTGAGCACCACATTCTTTTCAGAAGGCTTCAAACCACTTCACAAAGCCAACTGCACATTATTATTCTGTGAAAGGGAAGGCAGCAGTTATGGCCAAGAGATAGTCACCAATTTCAGATATAAACTGAAGGACATGGTAAATAATTAACATGTTACCTTAAATGAAGGCAGAGTGTGAGTGGCAGAGCAGCAAAAAAGGTCACAGGATTCCTATCTTGCAGTTCAGCAACCTTTTGAGATGGGCCACACCACAATTCAGAGGCAGAAAAGTCCCTGTCCTTCCATTCACTTTAAGCCTTCTGGTTTTGTTGCTTTAATACAAACTGACTGTATGATTTAACTTCATGACTGCTACTGGGAAATAAATTTTACTGAAGATTCAGGCTTTGAACACTTCAAAATTCTCCCTCTGATTTTAATCCTTTAAATCTGGTAGATAAACTTGCAACTGACATTACAGTTCTTCAACAAACACTTTCTTCCTAATGACATTTTAACCATTACCCTGTTCCCACTCACCAGGAGCTTCACTTCAGGACTGGGTTTGGCTTTTATTGTTTTGTTGGGATTTGGTTTGTTGTTGTTGGGTTGGTTTTTTTTTTGGTGTTTTTGGTTTTGGTTTGTTGGGGTTTTTTTAAACAAAACCTTGCCATTATGCAGCTGTGTAATATATCACAACAGAGAGTGATAAATACTGCACAGCTGAATCTGAAAACAAGATGAGTTAATGGAATGAAGTGTAGGTGATGACACTCTTTTTTGTTTTAACACAGAAAGGCATGAGATATTTTAAACAACGTTTCACACAACCACAAGAAGAAATCCTTCATTTTTTTCCCCTAAAGAGACTCTGGTGCAAAATTCATTCCCACTGGAGAACACACATACACACACACACACCACACCCCCAAAAACAGAATTCTAACCTCCATATAATGACTTCATGAACTCACACAAAGCAGGAGAGCATTTATGCTTCCAAAAATCCAGGTGAAGTTAGTCCAATTCCAGCTTGAAGTTAGTTAATCCCCCATCCTGCTACTCAAAATCCTCTCTCTGCTGCTGGTGGCTGCTAGAAATGAAAGAGTTAAAATAGAGCCCACTGAAAAAGAGTAAAGCATATGTTCTATGCAGCACGTTCCTTGCTCACTGGCCTTCCCATGGGCCAGCGAAGGTTGGGAACCACTTCTGTAAAGGAAATGTATATGGTGTCAAGTTATAGACAGTCCTGTGTGTTAGCTCTATCCCTGCAACTGATTAGCCCCAGAATGACTTTGGCCTCACATAGTTTCTTACAAGCATTATTCAGTCAGGCTTCAAAACTTGAGGAGGCAACAATGTTATTCCCAGTTTACAGCTGAGTTATAAATGCAACAGCTACTGCAAGGGGACACATTAAACGAGCATCAGGAGCTGGAAGAAAATTCAGTTCCCCAACCCTTTCCCACTTAACCATAATGTCTGAGCCACTTAGATAAAAAATAAAAATGGTGAAGTAAGCTCCTCCACTGATACCATGCCCCCTGAAGCCATTTCTGATGCCTAAGTAACCATTGCAATTTTAAGAGCTTCTGTGCACCTGCAGCTTCCAAATATTTTCCAAAGGTCACCCACCTATCTTCATTTTTCCAAGCCTCAGCTCCTTAAGTCTTTCAAAACATGGAAAGAACAGCTATCTGTCTGCCAGTCTTCCTGCCCACTGAAGCCAACAAGAAACTTTTCTTTGACTTCACTGGCTGCAAGGCTTCCCTCCCATGTTCTTTTTCTTCAGTTTTGGAGAGCAGCTGTCTCAGGAGGGGGGTAAATGTCCACCTCAAGAGAAATAGCTGTGTTGAGAAGCACTATCTAATCACTGCCACCCATGCACCACACAATACAAACAGTAAGAATTATGAGCATATAAAACAGCATAAAAATAAAGAATAAGAAAACAGCACAATCATCCTAACAGCAATGGCTGGAAACTCAGCTTGGAAGGCTTAACTGTTCCTGTGGCACAGAAGCTAGGAGTGATTGTTCTGTGCCGTGCTGGTGTTGCCCAATAACCCATTCTGTCTAAACTAACAGAGCTGGCTAAATTAGCCTGCCTTGTGTTCTCTTTTAATTAATTGTTTAGTTTAAAGAGAGGATAAAAGAGGCTGGCTGGAATCCAAGCTCAACTGCCTGCTGCTATGACAAAAAAAAAAGGACTGATCAGAGTATTTCTCTGCAGAATGAAATGTGCATCTCCTGGGCTTTTAGCAACAGCAAAACAAGTTTACATTTCTGCCTTTAATATGATTCTGTCCTCCAAGTCATTAACAGTTCTCTTATTCCTGTCCCCTTTATCTTACTTATTGAAACTGGCAATATAAACAGCATTTCTTCACCTACTGTCTATTTGAATTGTTGATTGTCTGGGCAGTGGCACTAGCGTGAGGTTTCAGGGCATTTCCTCTGCACAGCAGTGGTGTTTCGGTCACATGTGGGTACTGTCAGCCACCAGCTATCATTTAGGACCATCAGGGGCAACTTGGGGAGGCAGATCCTGGGCCAGTGTAAACGAGCACAGCACAGTGTGACCTCAGGAGTGCCGGGCAGAGTGGCACAAGGCTGAGGATCTGGCCATATGACTGTTTCCAGCTAAAATCACATTCTTCTCCCACCACACACTGGAAAATTAGAGACTGCAGATCCTTCTAAACATGCTTATGGATGTAGAAAACCCTTCCATAAAACAAGGGGGGCAGAGGGGGGGAGAGGTTTCTTCTGAAAGGCAGCATAGGATGGGATTGGAAGTGCCAGCACTTTTGCCCCCTCGCTGTCACATTCCTTTCCCAGGCCCGGCCGATGAGGCAGCCTGTGAGCCGCTGTGGCTGGGAATGATCACATTGCTGAACAGGGACGGGAAAGGGAATGTGGTTTCCTGAAAAGTTTCCAGCAAGTACATGGGAATGGAGCTCTTGAAAGAGACATGGAGCTGGAAGCACTTCCCTTCTGAGAAACACTTCCAACCCACTCCCTAGGCCAAATGTAATAACAGCTCTGACATTATTATTATTTCAAAGGGGGAAAAAGTCATTCTTCCACCTCGCTGCTGTGATTTCTCCATTTTGAAGCTACACCTTCTTGGAGACCTGGAAGTCATGTGGTTTAACATGCAAACCTGCTCAGAGCAGATGTTTGGGCATATCTCTATCAACACTTATCCCCAAGTCTTTCTGGAGGTGCCAGGAATGCCCCCTGGAACAAAAAAAATGAACTCAATGATCTTTTTTCTACCTGGGTCCTTCCTTATGTCTCGTTATTTACATGGCATACATTGCCACAAACTGTCTGCTATATGAAAAACCCATTTCCTACTGTCAATATCTAGATGTGATGGGAAAATCTGGTGAAAACCAAGTATTTTGCCATTTGATGTGGTGAATTTTAAGTTGGGTAGGATCCTTCCACACCTGCCAAGTTCCTCCCTTTCACTGCTTCATACACCACTGCACAACAAATTAAACAGAGATTAATTGGAAGATTTCCATCAATAAGCCTATTGAGGAACATGCTAACTGTTCCTTAGGAGTGAACACCAACAGAGCTGTGCTAAATATTCAGATGGTCACTAGAAGGGTTAGGGCATATGGTATGAAGGAAGAGTTTAGGAAAGATGTTGAGTTGCTGGAACGTGTCCAGAGAAGGGCAACAAATCTGGGGAGAGGTATGAAGCACAGCCCTGTGGGGAGAGGCTGAGGGAGCTGGGGTTGCTTAGCCTGGAGAAGAGGAGGCTCAGAGGAGACCTTATTGCTCTCTACAACTACCTGAAGGGATTGGGGGTTGGTCTCTTGTCCCAGGTAACCAGCACCAGAACAAGAGGACACTGTCTCAAGCTGTGCCAGGGGAGGTTTAGCCTGGATGTCAGGAAGAAATTTTTCACAGAAAGAGAAATTGGCCATTGGAATGTGCTGCCCAGGGAGGTGGTGGAGTCACCATCACTGGAGGTGTTTAGGAAGAGACTGGATGGGTTGCTTGGTGCCATGGTTTAGTTGATTAGATGGTGTTGGGTGATGGGTTGGGCACAATCTCAAAGGTCTTTTCCAATCTGGTTAATTCTATTCTATTCTAAAAGAAGCAGCAAAAGCAGCAAGGAACCCAGTTTCTGGTTTACCATCCAGGAGTATGCTGGAATATGCACAAAGAAGTTACAAAACATGTGCTGTTGACAGTACAAAGGGGAAAATAATGCCATTAGAAGCAGTTTAAATTGTACTGGCATGAAAAATACCACTCCCCAGACTTCATTCTAGTGGGGGGAGAAAGTGGCATTAATTCAGCAACCTCTGTTTCTAAATAGGTTCAGTTAATTTGGTATGATTTTTGTTTAGATAAGGCCTCAGACTCACTGACTCTCTGGAACCCCCTCTTAGTCTTACCTCTAACCACTTTTTCCAGCCCATGGCAGGGAAAAATGTACCACAGGAGGCAGAGCCAGACACCAGTAGTAGCGTAAGAGCCTCAACCAAGAGTGTCTCAGCAAACACAGGGCCAGATTCCACCCCTGCTCACAGTGAGCGTTTCATTTGATTGGGACTACTTAAAGAGGCAACTTTTCAGCTGCCAGCTTACTGACACCTGACAGCCATCAGCCTGCAGTGCCTAAGCTGCTATAAAACATGAGTTAGTCAATGAATTATATGATTTGGGGAAAATAAGAGTAACTTAGAACATTCTATTCACTTTTTTGTGTATAGATCCTTATACCTCATGGCTGTTTTGTTGGGGGGGTTTCATTATGACTGTTATTATTTGGTTTAATTTAACTAGGTATGTAACAGGAATAAAAACACAGAAGTTCTTACCAGCACCAGGAAAATGTAAGAGGCTTTTTTTTCCTCTCCCTGGGTTAAGTCCATATTCTAAGTAAGAGCAGGAAGATCTTTCGACTTCTGAGAAATTACAGCCCAAAACTGAGAGCATGCTTCTCTTAAAATTCAAAACACAGGGGTTTAATCAGTTAATAGCTACTTTTAGCTGATACTAGAAGTTGAGGTAACAATTGGAAGACCTGTTTCTGCAGTACATCTGGGTCTGTAGCTAACTCGAGCATCCATACACTTCACAGCCTCATTTCTATGCTTCTTTCAGTTTGAATCTTCCAGGCAAACAGAAACAGCCAAGAAATTAGAGATTCATGTTGAGGTCTTGGGTGACAGGTTGGACTTGATGATCTTTGAGGTCTTTTCCAACCTTATTGATTCTATATATATGGGGTTCGACTATATGATCTCTCAAGGACCCTTCCAGCCCCTAACATTCTATGATATAGAAAATGCCACTAAAAATATGAAGCAACAGGAAAATACCACAACCTGGGCTGCTAAACACCTTTACTCCTGAACACAGCCACGATTTAAAAACACAAGTGTGTCTCAGTTTGCATCCTTCAAGGAAACAAATTCAGCAGGTGCCTTCAGAACAAGCTCAGCACACACTGATAAACTGAGGTCTCCACAATAAGCCAGTTGTGGACACAGTGTTTAAGGGAGCAGGAAGTGGAATTTGTGTCAGTGACATCTTTGCTCTTCTCATTCAACATCAGGTTAATAATACACAGATGTGGGACTAGAAGCAGGATTCCTGCCTCCCAACAGAGCGCCCTAAGCACTAAGCAACAGAGTCACACTGCTTTTTGCTCCCTCTGGTTCAATTAATCTTGTGGTCCTTGCAAGGAACTGACAAGAAAAACACTGCTCCAGGCCATTCTGCCTCATCCCTGGTAGATGAACAACTTTTTAGGGGACGAGCCTAAGAACAGACTTCATTCCTAATTCTCCCACCATACATAAGAAGAAAACACATCTTATGTCTCTCCCATTCAGACAGGCACTCTAACCTGCAAGCTTCTCTGCAGTTATACTGTGGACGAGCAATTCACTGCTTCCTTTTTCATGCTTCAACTAGGATGCTGAGCTCTGGATCACAGCTAGGTAGAGGAATCTTCCCACAAACCCTGCTGAGGCCTGGTGATGGCTATGACTACAGGCATATCCCAGCTAAAGCTCAGTGCTCCCCCCGGCTGGCTCTAGACAGCTGGCTATTGGCGTGAGGCTTTTCCAACTCACCCTTATGAATCACCACTCTTTGGTGCACAGTCTGGTGTGCTTAGACTGATGGTTTCCCATCTGGTGAGAAGATTGCTGAGCTCACCAGACAGAGCATCGATTAACAATGCAACAGTCGGAGACAAACTGTTCTGGGGCAGCAAGTGCTGTTTGCCTTGCTTTCTGAGTGACTCTCTTCCTGATGAAAAGGCACTGGAACAGCAGGTTATTGGCATCCTCTGTTTTATTAGTATGACGGTCCTCATGTACGTCAACAAGAGATTTACATGGCAAGCCAGCATGACACTGACATTCTGAATCACCAGCAGCCCCATCTGGTTTTTTCAGGGTCTCATAAAACCAGCATGTGTGCCCATAAACTCAGAAATGCCACAAGCACCATGGAGGACGTTGCCACTCAGGCGGAGTTACCTTCATGTGATCTTCAGCGTTGCAGAGTTGAAGGCAATTTTCATGAGACCCAGCTCAAAAATTCTGACAGTGCAGCCTGCACATGAACCAGAGGAAGGGAACCTAGAGGGCAAGCCATCAATAATCATAAAATGCAAGATTAAGGGACCAAGCAGCAACTAACTTAATCAAGTTGAGGAAATTAAGGTCACCCACTTTGATTTTGTACTTGAGTATTTTCTAGCATCCTCTATAGCTCTGCTTCAGCTCCCATGACACTCCAGCAAATACTCCATAGAGGCCTCACTCCATCCCTAAGCTTAACACTGTGCTCCTCCACGAATTGATGTGGTGTCCCTGCTGGGTGTGCTGCTCCTGACACTCCGGTTAAGAAAAAAGATGAGATAATGCAGCCACCAAACCCAGCAGAAATCTGGCAGAAATGATTCTGAAATGCTCCTACTGTCTACACTGCTCCCTGCCAAGTCTCCCCACCCTCCACTGTCATTTTCTCCTCTCTTTTATAAGAGGAAATGGATGCTAAATCAGTATGTTAGGTTTGCTCCTTCACAGAACAATTGCTAACAATACACCTTTTCCCCTTTGTTATAAATTACTTTAGTGTGTAATTCAGCCAAGACAGGCACCACCTACACACACTGTCCCCATCCCTTTGTGTAAGGCCAGGACTAGCTGTGTTCACCAGCCTAGAGATCTGCAAAAGAACAGCTTATTCCTTCCACTCTGGCCATATCCATTGCTCTCCTTCTGCTGCTACTTCTCTGCATCCCCTGGAAAACAGGACCCCAGGAAATGAACTGTTGGCAGACAAAGGAAGGATGGGACTTCAGTCTTTCAAATGCTGAAGGCTAGAGCTTAGTCTTCAATTATTCCACAGATTTTCACTTTTTTCTGTGAGGCTGGCCCAAAAATTGAGCACTATTTAGAATGTTGAGCACTATTTCTTACTTATACACTACATTATATTTGAGTTAAAAATATGAATGCCTTTGGAGACTGTCCTTAGAGTTTTTTCAGCTATATAAAACATGCCCTGTTAGATGACTCCAGCAATGGTGGAGCACATCACTGCACAACTACCTACAGCACAATACCTGCCTCCATAGGCTTCATGTGCCTTAATGTCTGCATGGAAAAGTGCTGCCCTTTCCCAAAGGCTCTGTACAAGCAAGGCCTGTAGGTATTTACTTTGTTTCCTTAATGTATTCACAAAGGCTTGGATGTCCTCTCCTTGTAGGGAGACTACAGAGAAAGACGGGAGCAGGAGGACTCACCAACACCCATGGACCTGGCAAAGTACAGACAGAGAGGGAAAGCAATGAAGAACTCCCTCAGAAGCATATACACAGGGGACTGGGAGTGAAGACCTTGCCTCTGGAAGTCATACAAAGCACTGGACAAGTGAAACAGCCTTGCAGTCCACCTGACAGGCTTGGCAGCCAGGCAGCTCACTGGGAGTCAAGCTTACACTACCAAAATCGTGGTATGTCAGCTTTGCAAAGGATAGGAAACAACAAGAGAAGTTTCTCTGGCCATGGCTCTACACAGATGTCTTGTCAGATCTGTGTGCCAGCAGTATTTGGCTCTAAGCCTTGCACAATCCACTCAAGAACACGTGCTCTCCATTCTTCCTGGGCAAACTCCAAATCAAGTGCAAAGAAGTGACTGTCCAGGCTCCTGGGCATATGATCTGGACAGAACAGCACAGAGGTCCTCTTAAAGCTCACCTTCTGACAGAAGAGGATAGAAAAGGGGATGTTCTACTCTGTCCTGCTTTGTGGAGACTCATTTGCTCAAATGCCTTGAGTGGAGCAGGCACCACGGTGGCTGCAGCGCTACCTGCAGGACACAAAAGAGATCGCAGAAGGGCTGTCAGAAATTTGCCACAAGGCTCAGTGTAGATCTCCATCTCTTCCAGCTGTTTCACTCCAAATCTGATTGTTTGAAACTTAGCAGCAGGCTGAAGAGATGAATTTCACACAGCCCAGGGATACCGAGTGATGTGGATGTGGCAGTGTGTGCATACTTTGGGCCCTAACTGACACCACAGTAGTTATCTATCAACACTGTATAACTATCTACACAAATTAGCAACATTTGAGGCATAGCTATCCACTTGGAACAGATCACAGGAGCATGTTTTCCTGAGGATCCAGCTCTCAGGTGTATACACACACTGCAGACATTGGTGTGTCCCTGGTTTGTTTGGATTTCACATCCTCTCATTCTGAACCATTTCAGAATTTAGACAATTATAAAGGCTGCTGTTACTCCAGTTCGTTTGAGACAGCAAGTCTGAGGTTCACAGTTGACCTCATCTTTACACATTTCTCTAATTTTAACTCCCTCTTGATTTTCCCTGCTGTAGATTCTACCATTAATAAATAAATAAATTAGTAATTTATTACAAAATGAAACATTAAAGGCCAGTTCCCAGATTACAGAAGCACACAGGTTGGAAAAGACCCTCAAGATTATCACCCAACACCATATAATCAACTAAACCATGGCACTAAGTGCCTCATCCAGTCTGTTTTTAAACACCTCCAGGGATGGTGACTCCACCACCTCCCCATGCAGCCCATCCCAGTGGCAAATCACTCTTTGCTGTGAAGAATTTCTTCCTAACATCCAGCCTAAACCTCCCCTGGCTCAGCCTAAGACTGTGTCCTCTCGTTCTGAGTTGATATGATCAACGTGCTGAAGTCCTTGAATGATTGCTAATTTACATGAGAGGGTTGTCTTGTACTCACAGTATCAAGATTTTTTTTAAATGCTGTATACTATTTTTATTGCTGCCTGGCTGAACTGGTGTGGGGAGGAAGCAGTGTCATGGCTCTTTGGGAAGACTTCCTCAGCTTCCTGTCTGCTCTCATGAAGCTCCCGGTTAAGTTCTTGCAAACTCAGACATGCTGTTATTGTGGTTGCAATATGCAGCTCAGCCTACTGATGCTCAGCTGAAGAAAACCACCAATTCCAATTCTCTGGTAGTTCAGCCATCATCACTGGTGTAAACCAACCAGCCTTTCCTCCACCAGCAGCCTAAATTCCCCGAAGCGCTGTTTCCAGATGGGGAAACTGCCATCTCAGACACCTGTTACATCTCATAACATCAGATAGCACAACGTCTGTAATTCTACCTCAGACTCATCCTACAACTCTGTGAGTCACACTGCATGTTTCATGTACCCAGTGAACTAAAGCAAACAAACAGGAACTATTTGTATTCTTATTTATGCCACAGCTTATAATAAACCCCTTTGGAAACACTTCCGAACAGGTAGCAGCTGGCACACAGGTTTTGCCAAGGGTTTAAACTAGTCTTTACCTGTTGCAGCTGTTGGGAAATTTCTAGCTGTTGCTAGAAGTGTACTTGTACCTGCTTGCTGAGGTTGGGAGTGTGAGCAGGTGTTTGCAAACCACAGCTATATTGCTAACCCTGCTTGCCGTCTCAGGCTCAACAGTAGTCGCACCAGCGATGTCTGGTACCTGCAATATCTTGCTGCAAAGATTCTCATTCAATTTGTCTTACACCAGTGATCCAAACTGCTCTGAGCTGTAAGAGACTCTCCAGCTAATTTCTGTGTGCAGCACGATGCTCCTTACCCTGAAGGCCCTTGTAAGATTTGACCCCTTCCCCTGTTTTTCCTGCTGTCAGCCAGGACAGCAAAAGAAGAGGTGGCATGCAGGCTGAAAAGCCTAGCAGTGAGCCTCAATCAGCCCTTTGTCTTTCATGACCAGCTTTTTATCCAGGGGCAACAGTCTTTTTCCATTACCAGTAAAAATGAACCCCCCAGTAGGGGTGATGAAGAAACAATAAAACTAATCATTAAGCAGGCCTGCTGAGAAGTGAATTCCAGTCCCAGGTCAGATCTAATTGCATTCTGACACTGAAGCAATGGCCTGGTCATTTATATTAGCAATGTCATGTTGCTTTTTATTTATTTGTCTCCATTCTGCTCTCTGTCCCCATAAAGAAAGAAACATAAACATGTAGATCAATGAAAAGATGTATGCAGAGACAAAAACACATACACTGCCCTGTGGTGTACTTTGCAAGTTTTTAAAACACCTTCTTTTTAGCCAAGATCAATTGCTGAGGAACTGAAAACAAATAGAGCTTTGGGGAAAAGGATGAGCAACTGTAAAAGGGAGATTCAGTAAGAAATCATGGTAGTGTCATGGCCTATTACCAAGGAAAACCATGTACACAGGGGAGGAAAGACAAATTTAATCATGCATACAAGCACACAAGATTTATATGTATAGCTGTGAGTTTTGAAACTAAGGAGCTTCAGATACCTACCTCTGAGTAACTAGGACTGAAACGCTTTGGAGTTCAAGTGCAGAGCATGCATGCACATGGCACAGACACATATCCATAGATACATTCCTGAAAACATAACTGTCTCTAGGTCCCTTTCCTCCCTTGCTACCTTCCTTTTACTGCTTTCACCATTAATGATGGTTTGCCCCTGTCTGCATCCTCAGCCTCCTCCCCCACTGTTTTTTGCCCAGACTCCCAGCCAGCCTCTCAGCCTGAGACTCTTCCTTCGAGAATCTAAACAAGATGCCTTTGCATCTGACTGAACACAATGGGCCTCTCTTCAAAGCCAGGCAACATTTTTCCTATCATTGTTTGCAGGGGAAGAGTCACTCTGCACTCTGCTCAGATATTATGGTCACACAAACCTCATTAGCTTAGGGGTAGATCTGCTGCCATAAGAGGGTTCGTACAACTAATGAGATTGCTTAATCCCTTCCTAGGTCCCTCAGCATTTGTAACAAGTTTTGTTATTCCTTTTTAAAGAAAGTGCCCTGACCTTGGAAACTCACTTGCAAGTCAGCTCAATCCTCTGGCTTTT
The DNA here is from genome assembly GCF_026170545.1 of Melanerpes formicivorus. Lineage (NCBI taxonomy): Eukaryota > Metazoa > Chordata > Aves > Piciformes > Picidae > Melanerpes > Melanerpes formicivorus. Next base: position 5,167,652 of record NW_027142394.1, on the reverse strand, counting down.
TTCCCTTCATATAGCATTTATGACCTCTCCTATCTGGATATCAAGCCCTTTCTCAGAACTGAAGTATCTTAGTCCAATTCCCTTGATGCTATCCAGAACTGAAAGCCCTCAACATGTGCTTTGGATCTGATCCCTACCTGGCTGCTGTACTCAGAGGGGCGTTGATCAAATCTAGGAACAACAAATCAGGGCCCAGAAAATGCATTTGTAGAAGCTGAAGTTGTTCCATCGAGTTGCAAGCAGGCTTTCACAACTCATTTACTCAAAAAAACCTCCTTATCAGGTGAGGATGTGACTACCTTCCACCCAGATTTCATGTTGTGATTCTTACTGAAAACACTTGAAAAGATTTTTGTTCTTTATCCATGGAATCAGGTTTCAAAACTGACTTTATTGAAAGCCACAGCATGGCACAGTGACAGGTTTGCCTGGTATTTGCCATGTACTTCATGCTGCTATGCCTGCCCTGCTGGCACAGGACTGAAGCAGGCTAGCACAGGTATTGCACAGCCAGTTTTTTTGTGTTAAGCTCCATCCCACTATGCACACAGTTTTACCACTTTCCAAGGCAGATATTTTAACAAATCATTAATTCCCAATAATTTCCAACCTTCTAAACATTAATCACTGTCAAGGCAGATGGTGACACATTCCCTGGTGCATTTGTGTGCCCACAATGACTTTTTTCAGTGACCTGTGCTGAATCTCAGAAGTCACTCATGGATGCCAGGCTGAACACCCCAGTGATGCCCTGGAACACTTCAGCCCCTTTCTGTGCAGACATGCCGTAAGAGCCAGGCTAATGCCTGAGTTCTGCTTCCATCTCTGCTGCTGAATTGCTGGGCAATTTGAACAAACCACATAGCTTGTGCCTCCATTTCAGCCTTTCCTCTGATACATCTAGAAAGGACTTCCCTAGGATATTCTGAGGATTAACAAACACTTACAGAGTAGGCTGGATCAAGGGTGAAAGGAGTGGGAGTTGCATCTAGAGCTATCAACCTAACAAGGACCTACATCATATTAAAAGTTACAGGGATTTCATTCCCAAGAAGGTGAGCATCTAAAGCACAGCCAAAGCATTACAGACATAACTGAAATGTACTTAATTAGTAAATATTATTACTGTAACATTTTAGCACTTTGCTTTCCAAGACTGAAAAGACATTTTGGTACACTCTAATTAAGCCCCAGCTCATGAAACACAGCCTCTGCAGCGCGCAGCAATAGATGTGTAATGGTGTGCAGCAACATGACCCAACAGATTAGAGCAGGAAAGAGAGGAAAATACCACATCCAACCTGCAAGTTCAGAGGGAATCACGTAAACAGAAGGATCCCAGGTGGAACTGGGATTAGGGCAACTTGAAGTACATTAACTCTGCTGCCAGAGAAACGATTACAGAACGCCTAAGACCAGTAATTGTGAAGAAGCTTTTTAATACCTTTTCCGAGCAGTACTAGCCACATCAGCAGCATTCCCTACGTCCTATTGAGACATGAGGACTGACTCAGGTGAAGATGTGCCACCTACAGAGGAACTACTGCTGACTGCAAGGCTCAAGGGCTGCAAGAACTACCCCAGCCCCACCAGCTCTAGGCAGCAAGAGCCTCTTGCACAAGGCACTTCACAGGATCCTCTCTCTTCTCAGTCTCGAGCTGCCCAGATCTTTTTTCTCCCATAGTGCCACAGATCTCAAAACATGAGGGGAGGAATTTAATTGCAAACATGCTCCATTCTCTTACATCCAAACCTATAAACTGGCATTACATTTTATAACTTGTGTTAAGCAGACTACACTAGTTTTCCCCAACTGCTTTCCCTCCATATTCTTGCCCTTGCCTAGCATTTCATTATTTTTTGTTATGCACATAACACACATCACATGACTGTACCTATGCAAATGTGCCCTGGTACTAGAATTTCAAACACCCCCAAACTCAAGACTACTTAAATACTTCAAGCTAGGTCTGTCAATTCCTGAGTAAAAGCTCTTTGAACCCAAGGAAGTGAATTCATTGACTTACTGCTTTTGTTCTGTGTTCTTAAAGGTAGCATCAAAATATGTGGAGATAGAGCTTAATTGTTACACACAGCTAGCCTCGAAAGTCTGGGAAAGCCTAAGCTTGCGACTTAAATCCCCCAAATTATCCACATGTAGCCAGAAAAAGTTGGTAATTCTTTATACTATCTATCTCCAGATCACACAAGCCCTATGAGGAGAGACTGGGGGAGCTGGGGTTGCTTAGCCTGGAGAGGAGGAGACTCAGGGGTGACCTTATTGCTCTCTACAACTACCTGAAGGGAAGTTGTAGACATGTAGATGTTGGTCTCTTCTCCCAGGCAGCCAGTACCAGAACAAGAGGACACAGTCTCAGGCTGTGCCAGGGGAGGTTTAGGTTGGATGTTAGGAAGAAGTTCTATACAGAGAGAGTGATTGCCCATTGGAATGGGCTGCCTGGGGAGGTGGTGGAGTCAACATCATTGGAGGTGTTCAGGAGGAGACTTGATGGGGTGCTTGATGCCATGGGTTAGTTGTTTAGGTGGGTTGAATTGGTTGATGTTTTGGATGCTATGATCTTGAAGGTCTCTTTCAACCTGGTTTGTGTATGTGTATTAGTATTAGTATTAGTATTAGTATTAGTATTAGTATTAGTATTAGTATTAGTATTAGTATTAGTATTAGTATTATCCTCCTACCCCAGAGAAAAGGCTATTGGGAAGAGTTTCTATGTGCTACACAAAATCTGTTTCATTTTGTAAACAATGCCACTACCATCTGCTGTATAAAAACTCAGGACATGGTCAAAGCACCAGGTTTCAGGTGGGCACCAGGCACCATGCAGCAGCCCTGCTCAAAGCAGCTACTTCGTTTCACTTGCAAGCTACTCAGTGGTGGGCTGAGCTCAGTGGAATCCTCTGAACTTCAAGACACATCATGGATTATCGTCTCTCACACAAATCCCTGAAAAGCTCTGCTGTGATGCTTGTTCTTTTCAATAAAATCACTGGGCAGATGCAGGTTGGTATAGACCATACCTATGCCTCTTCAGTCAGGCCCTCTTCTCCCTCTGCTGCTGAATTTAGAAACGTCACCTCTATTCATGTCCTCACACAACAGTCTCTTAAGCTCCCCTGAAAACTCCTATGAATGTTACTGAGGAAAAAGCCCCAAACTGACCAGCATGTGGGAGGGTTGTCCAACAGATTCCAGCTCTGAATTTAGGAGAGCTGCCATTAAATGTACCAGCAGACAATCTATATTCTTCTATGAGCTCTGAGAACAAACCTTTTCTTATGGAAGCTTGAGGACAGTTTTCACAATACTAAGGAAAAAAATTGTTTTGTAGGACAGGCACTCCAAGGTTTTCTGGCTGTTTACAATTTTTATTAACATCCATATCAGCTTCAACTCCTTTTCATGGCCTGAATTTCCAGAAGCTCCACTTCTCCTATTATACACAAGAAATGAGTTGGATAAAAATGTTGGAGTCAAGACAGATGAAAAAAGAGTAATTTCTCCCTTCTCCCATCTTCCAAATGATTTAAAGAGCCAGTGTAAGAGCCTATTTTACCAGTAGTTTTCTTACTCCAGAGGAAAACTCATTTAGTAATCCCACTGAACAAATGACAAGTCTGATTGTCTCTGGGAGAGAAGTGAAGGAACAAAGAAACTTTGTCACACCATATTTTTTAGGATGATGTTATTCGGCTCCCACACCCTTGCCAACAATTCCTCGTGACTCATTCTCTGAAAATGCTGTTATCGATCTTCTATTGAGACAACAAAAACCTGACTTATTCAGTGTCTGTGTCTGTTCAGTTGGGCCCTTCACAGAAGCCAGAAAACAGTATCTGGATGCTTTTATACAAACTGGAATGTAGTAAGAATATTATGAGAGAACTCATTATGGATAAGTATGATGAATAAACTGAGGAGCTAAAGCTTTTTTTCAGTTCAACCTCTTCTGAGGAAGCAATAAAAAGACTTTTCAGCTTCAGTTAGAGGAAACTCCAGTTTCAGCCTGACTTATCTGTTAGGATCAACCACTCCAAGTTCACTAGAATACCAAATGCTCCATCCCCAGCAGCTGTGTATTACTGCACTGGTGATACCAGCAGGGAAAAGGCAAAGCCCTCACTCTCCTTACACCAAGTAAGGACTCCCAACCACTTGGACCAGCCATTGCAGGACCACAGGAATACCAAAACAGGCTATTTTAGAACATGGGCTTGATTGTACTGAGGGAACTGTAACCTGATTTTGGTGTGCAGGCCCTTGGGCATCACCCTTCCTCAAAGAAAAGCCAGAAGGTTAATGTTACCAGAATCATACTCTAAAACTGACTTTGACAGGGAGAGTGAATAACAACAAAAACAAAAAATAGCTCTTTAAACCTAGGTGCTCTACCCAGATTTACAGGAAGCAGACAATTTGCCAAGCATCCCTGTACTCCAAGGCTCCAAGCCTTCAGCCCTGCTCCAAAAGAGCCAGGTTCCCTCAGGTTCTTTCTGCTGCCAGAGGGAGCTTTTGAAACCTCAATGGCCCTTGCTCCCTCTCCTGCGGCACCAGATTATTAAAGGGCCTCTACTCCTTTGCCTACCCTCACAACCATAAATCCTTATTTTACACTGCCTTTCCTTTAACACTGAACATAAAAGAATGTACTTTTTATTGGAGTTTTATCTGTGCCTGGGCTTCTAACAACCCATACTGAACACTCTGTTATTATGGCTCCTTTTGGGTTTAGAAGCATATAAGCTGTTTGGGCTTGGCTGCATGCACTGGTATTTTTATGTTCTTATGTATCTTTATCTGTACAGTATCTCTGCATGTGCTTAAATCTGCTTAAACAAAACCAAACCAAAACCAAACCAAAAAACACCCTAAGCCTTCATTCAAACAAAACTGTAGAAAAGCGATCTGCTACACACATATTTCCTCATCACTTGAACTTTCACATCCAGCCAGGCCTGGAGTGTTTAATTTTGGCCATTTGTTTTAATTTGGCCATTACAGTTAAAAGGCCATGACCCAGATTTGGCCCTGTGAAGAGGTAGTTTGCTCCACTTTAAATGGGTATGAGGCACAGCATTTTCACATCATAGAAATGCTTCTCCCTCGTCTTCCCCCCCCCCCCACCCCCACCCCCTGACCCCCCCTTTTCCTAATGTAAATTTTGCAATGCTAATTCCTTTCATAAGAGACATAGGGATAAGTGGTGGTTTACAGTTCAACCTTCCCCTGGTACCCATAAATATTTATTGTTTCTTGCCCTGTTTCAAGGCGCAGATGAAATTCATCTTCCGAGAGGGGGGGGGCGGTGGAGAGGGAAGGGATGTGGAAGGGCAAACATCATCTTTAAAGTATAAACGTGAAGAAAACGAAAACAGATGCGTGGAGAGGAAAAGAGAAGCTGGTGGGAACACGGCAGGGCTGGAGCACATTTTCCCTGGGAGACAGCCGCGCTAAGCACTTCCTCGGGACACCCCGCGGTCGGCTCCCCTGCGGACAGCTTCCCAGGAGGAGGTGGGAAGAGGCAAGAGGAGGCTGGGAACAGCCACGCTCCCCAGCCAGGCCCCTGGCGACGCCAGTGTACTGTCCCCACTAGTTAAATCTAGTGCCGTCCAGCCAGGAAATGTCTCCTGGTGGGACGGTAGAAGGATGACCGAGCGCTGTTCCTTGCCCACGGCCTCGTTAGGGCTCTGCTGCGAGGCGACAGCCGCCACCTCCGGTGGGCACCGCCACGCAAGGGCAGAGCTTTGCAGCCACGCAGCAGGGAGGAAGAGGGGGAGGAGGTGCCGGGAGGCAGACCGGGAAACTGTAACTCACTGTGGATGGGCTGGACTGGCCGGGGTGGCGAGCGCTCGCAGACCAGCACATCCATCAACCTGCCGAGCGGCCCGACAGGCTGGAGCCGCGGCTGCTCCCTCGCTCCGTGTGTCAGGCGTGATCCAGCCCAACTGTGCCGAGCGCTGCAGCCCGGCCAGGCGTGCTCCGGCCAGGCGTGCTCTGGTCAGTGCAAGCCGTCGCAGCCCGGCCAGCAGGCTCAGCTGTGGCCGGCAACGCAGCCTGGGCTGCCTGCAGGGCTCAGCCCCTGCCATCCCAGCTCTCACACGGCCCGAGTGATCTGGGACCTAGTCCCCTTTCGATCCCTGCAGTTGCACCCGAGATTAATTTAACTCGGTGCTGTCCACTTGCTTTAACAGTCCTGTTTGGTCTCACATCACCTTTAAATCAGCCTAACACCATCGGCTCCAGCAGCCCCCGCGTGTGCGAGGGAAGAGCCAGGCCCTCGGGCTTCCTCCAGCACTTCAAACGGGCCAAACCAAGTGCTCTGTTTTCTTACATTTTATGAGGTAATTTGGGTTAAGTTCTCCTATTTATTTTTGCAGTCCTGCTGTAACGATGTTGCTCTCTAGCACAGGGCTATTAAATGCTTGATGATTTGCCTGGCAGAAGTGCCGCTGCCTGACCCAGGAGCCGCTGCCACGGACTGGTGCAGCAACAGCTTCTGATGCAACATTCCTGTGGCCACCACCTGCTCCTCCACTCAGGGGCACTGCCCTTCTGTTTGCTGGCAAGGCCAGGGTCTGAAGAGCTGCATAAAAGCAAAATGCTTGGGCACAGGGCAGCTGGCCCCCCTGCCCGGCGAATGAGATGCTGGCGCAGAACATGAAGGCTTTGCTGTGGCGGCTGACACACATCAGCTGCAACACCTCCCCAGGTCACAGAGCTGTAGCTCACAGCTCCTGCCCTAAACTTCCTGCACTTTGTCTGCTTAAAGCAGAGCCAGAACACTGCTTTTATTGATGGAGGTGGTGAGAACGATTTGTCCAGTTTCAAAGGTTTTTCTTGAAGGATTTCAGGATTCTTATTTTGTTGCCTTTTTTTTTAGTAGAGGCTGATTCAAGTAAGCATTTTGAAAACACATGTAATAGCACTTCCTGAATAATTCAATTTTCCCAACATGTCAGACCAGCTATATGTGCTACACATACATCTCTGATAGGTTTTCCACATAATTTTCTAATTTCCATTGATCTTTTTGTTTTGTTGGAGCTTGTACATCCTAGCACACCCACACAAATGAATGGATTTATGGATTATATCAGCAGTGCTTGTTATCCTGAGGGAGAAGATGCAAGTAAACATGAGCAATTGTTGCATCTCTAGGAGTGCCAATGCTATGTATAAGCTTAGGGCCTGCACCAATACTCAGGAGAGCAGTTAACATATTTTAGCTTTACAGAATCACAGACTCACCAAGGTTAGAAGAGACCTCAAAGATCATCAAGTCCAACCTATCACCACAGACCTCATGACTAAACCATGGCACCAAGTGCCACGTCCAATCCCCTCTTGAACACCTCCAGGGACGGTGACTCCACCACCTCCCTGGGCAGCACATTCCAGTGGCTAACAACTCTCTCAGTAAAGAACTTTCCCTCACCTCCAGCCTAAACTTCCCCTGGTGCAGCTTGAGACTGTGTCCTCTTGTTCTGGTGCTAGCTTTAGGTGTGCACCCACCTCCTTCTGAAGTCAGGGGTGATTAAGCACAGAATCAAAACAGGGGAGGGGAGCTTTATAAGAATAAACCTGAAACTATCCAATGCGCTTTCCTGCAACAGCCACTTAAAAGGTATTTCTGTCTTGGAATTATTCCATCATCACCAAAATGCAAGGTGTTTTCTTGGAACAAAGGAGCATGTAGTATATCAGGGGAGAAAGTTAACTGGGATTGTTTCTTTCACTGAAATGATGGGGGATTTCAGATGGGCCAATAGAATTACTTGGAGAGCTCTGCCAAGGGAAGGGGGGGCAGGGGGTAGAAAAAAAAGGATTAATATCCATATCCCTGTACTTAAAGAAATAAAACCAGTCAAGAGCTCAGTAAAATATTCATCCAGAAGCTCTAGTGGCAGCATTTTAAGCCCTCTCATCCATGCAATAGCCAGCTAAGGAGGGCTGGTACAGATCTAATGATTGTGATGTCTAGAACTTGATACAGCATGACGGTAATACAGATTACCAGGAGAGGAGAAAAGGAGGAGGTACTGGAAATCTGATAACTTCACCTCTCAAACCTGAGAGATCTGTACTGAAAGCACTTCTTTCAATAATTTAAGTGTTTTCCAGGAACCCTCAGCCTCTGCTGCCAAGCCAGTCCTGTCTTGTCCAGTGTGCTAGACTTGACAGGATAGCATAGCAGAATGATTCCCATTGCTCCAATATGAATGAAACACAGTGATCATGAAGCGAAAGATGGCTCATGTTTGTCAATGAGCACACCTCTTCACTCTCATCTTTCTGCACATGTAATTAGCACTATCAACCTGGCATTTTCCTAAATTATCTCTCTGCATTCTGAGGGCTGCATTTTCTGATCTCAGCGTTCTTGCAAGTGGAGAAGCTACAGCGCTTAGAAGCCAATTTAGAAAGTATCTTTGTTGCCATCAGCAGGGACAAATGCTTCTGGAGCCAGGCAGGTGGGAAACTACCAGAAGAATTACTTTTAGAGTAGTGCTTTGGTTTGCAGTGTTGCTGCTGCATTCTTAAGAAATAACATCAGGCTTTTGCTGGTGTCTGGAAAACATCATCTGCTATGCAGGTACTCTCCCTGTCAGCTGTTGCAGGACAAAGGACAATAGTGAAAGATTACACATGATGTGTCATGATGAAAGACTACTGTTCCATCAAACTTTCCCACTTCCAGCACTACCTAATGTCTGAAAATACAGTGGGGAGAAAAAGCAGGGGGAGAAAAACCCCAAACAAACCAACCACCACCTTGAAACGGTGAAACTATAAAGCTATGCTCTCATCCACGCAGCAAGTCTGCTAAAAGGTGTAGAATGATTGAAGAAATGTACAGCAGAGAAGTTAATCCTGCATTACCTCTGAGAGGTGGCCATACACGTGACAGCTTTGTTAAATCAGCCATTGCTGAGTGAAACAAAGGCCAAAACTTAGTAAAAAATAAGCATGTTTTTGTCCTCAGAAAACATCTTCACAAAGTTTGGGGAAGTCGTTGGCTTAAGATGAACCTATTAAAGTGTGACTGTAGGCAAGGCTTGAAAAATGTTTAGGGATCAAAATCGCTTCCCCAAAATGCCAGCAGCCAGCCAGCAGTACTTGTGCTAGATGGCTGCTCTGCACTAAATGATACTGATTTAAAAGGCTTCAGCTAGTCAGACAACATCCAATTTATAATTGAATCCGAGCCAAAATCCTAGATCCAGATACTCACAAGCTTAGATATTTATGGAAACCAAATCCAAATGTAACATGGTTTCATGGCTAACAAAAGGAAAACAAGTAGCTGTTGCTAGTTACTGGACCTGTCATACATTATTAATTGTGGAGCAGCCTTGCCAGCTCTCATGGTCCTCCTGTGCTTGTCTCTTAACAATAATCAGTAATTTTCTTGAAGCACTGATTGCTGGAGTCATATGAGTATACACAAATCTCGCCTTCCTCCCTGTGTTCTTTTAGCATGTCCTAATGAATTCACACAATAAAGTACTACATCTTTTCCATACAGAAGGGGAAATTCAGGGCCTTGTCTGACTTCCTTTAAGAAGAGAAACTCCAGATTTATATTCATTAAACTTTTGGCACAATACCTGGTCCATTGTACAGTTGACACACAACACAAACGGACTGAGATAATTGCATCTTAATAAGCTATTATCTATCAAGTTAAGTGGTAGCAGCAGCTTGGGGAAGCGCTCCTACCACATCCAAACTGTGGGGGTACTTTCAAATCAAAATGCCTTGTTCTGCAGCTGACATCCAAAGCACCCCTGACCCAGGAGCTAGAGGAGATCGTAAGCACAAGTAGAATTAATAGCAGCATCCAAATCCATTCTCTGTCTACATCTTTTAATCATTATTTATTAGATAAATGAGCTATAAAATAAAGTACACCTAGCTCCTGGCCACATGGAGAAAACCTACCATTATTGGTCTACTGCATCTACATCCATTTAGTAAAGCAGAAATAAGCCCATTGTAACAGGAGCTTGCCATAGGATCTGTATCTCCAGTTTTGCAAATGAACGTGCCTTGATGTTTAATTTTCCGTGAGTTCCTCTGCATTTAGGTGCCAGCAGGAGACCATTATACTGTGACAGCACTCAGGTCTGATGACATTATCTTAAACTTTTCCCAGTTGTCTGTCCTCACCCCCGTTGTGCTGCCGTCACGTATTAACATTCCACTGACAACAATGAAAGACGTTAGAGCAGAGCACGGTAACGTGGTAGCCAAGCTGAGCCGTACACAAGCCTGGATGTACACAAACGTCTGGCTGTAGCTATATAGTTAATTAGCTGGATCACATCTTGCCAATTCCTCACAAGGCTCTTCTGAGGTGCTTTGCATTTGTAATTCATGGATTCACAGATTTTTTATGGCCAGAAGAAATCATTAGATCGTCAGGCCTCCCCTTCTCTATTATAGAGGCATTGCATTCACTTACTCCTGTTGTTAACCCAATTACTTGTGTTTCACTGTCTCCCAAAAAAAGACATCCAAAGACTTCAAAAAGATGGCAAACCCACTTCTCCCTTGGAAGTTTATCCCAACAGCTAATCACCCTAAGTATTACACAACTAATATAGGCTTGGGACTAATAAAGCTTAGTCCCCTATGGATTCGTGTTTCATGGTTGATTGACTTCGATGCCTAACAAGCTGTGAGCTCTGATTAAAGTTTCTTCCCATATAGGGAGCATTTTTGAGGTCTTTTCCCCAACTCCTTGTGGATCCTCTGCAGCTTACTAATGTGACAACTCACATTATAGCCCTGACAGTACCTCAGATCATTATAGATCTCTGTCAGGATGCTTCTAAGAGAGGTTTCACCTATTCTTGACCACATACTTTCCTGAAACCTGTAGAAACATAATTGCTTTTCAGAGCCCTCCAACCAAAAGTGGCTGCAGAGAAGCAAGTGCAAAAGTTACTGGAGGCACCTGTAGGTGTGCATGCATACACACATACACAGCTCACAGTTACTGGCATCTTTTTTTTCTAAATCATTATGCCCTTTTTTCTTATTTATTTGCATTTGTTGCTCTCTTCCTCTCTGTGTCTTTATTTCCCTCTTCACCTGAGTTTTAACCCCTGAGTTTTGTTCTCCACAATGTGCTCTGCACTACGACACTCATGCACTCAGTATTCCTTTTAATATGATGAGCACCTTGAATCACTTCTCTTTCTTACCCTCTTGCATTTTTTCCCAGGTTGGAAAACTTTTATTTCCCTTTTTTTGTGTGTGTGTGTACTACTGCCAGTTTTTCTCCTAATGCAGACATCATGATGTGAAGCAGGGCCCTCTCTTCCTACAGATCTTCTTTGCATCCTTAGACCACCATAGTTACAACAACATTGCTAAGAGACAGAACAGTAAGCAGCATTCTCACTGCTAATCTCCTCAGTGTCAGATAGAGGTAAAAACACCTCCTCATGCTACTCACAACTCCCCTTCTTATATATCAAAGGCCCACATCAGTCTTTTCCCAGAACATCTCACAGGGAACTCATGTTGAGTGACTTGTCTTCTTTGACCTCTAAATCCTTTCCAGAGCTTTCCAAGACACAGTCTTCCTATTGTTCAGAGAGAAACTACTAACGGTCCCCAAAATACTATACACGTTAGCCTAAAAGAAAGGTTTGTGGCAAGTTGTTATTCTGGACAGAAAAAGAGTCCATAGCAAATTTTCCCCAAATCAATGCAAGAAATATCCTCCACAAAAACAAAATAAAGTAAAACAGGGAGACTGAATATCTCAAACAAACCTTAATGTGTTAAAATTCTGCTTTGGTGTTGTTGAAGAGCTGGAAAGCGTAGAACTGGGCCTTCCTGTGCTAGTTGTAATGATGTGCTGCTTGGAGAGAGGGACAGAAAAATAAGTAGCAAAGTTCTGTTAATTTTTCCTCTTGTTTCCCATCTTTAAGGCAGCTTACCAGCAGTACTGATAATCAAGCCTGGTATGTCAGAAGTTACTGAACTGAAATTGTGTGAGCCAACATTAGAGGCCATTTTGAAACCAGGAGGCTTGGCTTCCCTCTGCCTTGGCTTCCTTTTCAGTAAGCATGATAATAAAAATGAATTTGTACCTCACACTCAGATTAACAGCTTTGATGTTCTCAGAGAAAAGCAGATCTATAACCACTGAAAGCATGGTTTAATGCTTTTTTATTGTTTCACATGTTGCTGTTAACTAAATTCTCTCTTCCACAAGTTTTTTTTTTGTTCATCAGTTTCATCCCATCTGGTCACTGAGAGTTTTGTTAATAATAACAAAAAACCACCCTAGTCAGCTGTTTGAGACTGCACTCTTTTACAGTGTAATGAAATCTAATAAAGACTGAGGAGAAATCTGGTAATTTTCCTGTGGGAAAACTATGGCTAACTTTCGCTGGGTCATTGGACAAGAAAATAAAATGAAGCAATGCTCATTTTGGTGATCACATCCCAGTTCCTCAGACAACTATTCTGCTTGAGGACCAGCTCCTGAAGAGCTCTCTGACTCCAGGAAAGAACTGAGAACTCTCAGCTCCTGTCAGATAAGAAGGAACTTGCTATGCCAAATCCTGACTCTGAGGAAACTTTCCAAGGGAAAACCTCTGATCAGGAGACATAGTGAAATGGCTTTTAGACAGTGGTGCCTGTCTCTTGTACCATAGAATTTATCAGAGTTAGCTGGGTTCAAAGGAAAAAAGACATAGATGATGGTTAAGAAAAGTTCTTTTATAAAGGAAATCTTGGGCATGTTTCTTTTGAGTGAAGCTTGCAGACAGGAAGCAAATCTAAGTTGAATCTTTGTTACAATAGTAGTAATAAAGCTATTTGATCTGATTGTCCATTATACCTTCTCTAAGAATATGCAGATGAAATGAAACTCAAGTCTTTTAATTGAAAGAAATTCATGGGTATTCTCTGTCCTGATGGTTCTAGCTGAGTTTAGTGGTTGCCAGTGATCTGACTCTGCAAACACTAGTGCATCGAAATCACCTCCACTGATTCTCCTGGTCAGAATCTGGTAATGTCCCATTTGTACACCTGTTACTGTTGAACAAAATACAAATACAAAATAAAGTTAGGGAAAAAAGCTAAGCTCAACCTGAAGCAGTGTTTAAATCTCCTGAGACTGCCAAAACAGCATCTATGGAGGAGAAAAACAGGGAGGCAAACTAGGCTTCTATGTAAGTTAATTAGCCCTATTTTTAGCTAGAAGGGGATTTCTCTCTAATATTCATGCAAGTTTTAGGTTACAATGGTTGAAGATTACAGATATATATATATATATATACACACACACACACCTGGAAATTTTGTGTTAAGGCCCTTACACTGAAAAGACATTTACTAGACAAAATACTAGGGCAGCCTTAAGGATGTACCCATATGCCCCTTCCAGACATACTTGAGAAAATATTTCTCATGAGATTACAAAGAGGGATTAATTAGTAAGAGATAATTCTCCTGCATTGCACAATGCATTCATCTCCCTCAGCTCAGCACATTTTACTGAATGATAACGTCAGCAGTATAGGTTCTCACTGGTCAGAATTACATATGCATGATGCCTCTCGATTTAAAGGCTATAATCATAATGCTTGTGAGTCTGTGTCAAGGCATAGGAGATAGCAGTAATACAATACAATTTCTAACAGAGGTTAATTCCTCCTCTGAACACTTTTTAGTTCAAAGTGTTGATAACACGGCAAGATTCAGTTTTGATTTTGTCAGCTTTGGGAACAAGCCCATTGGAAATGTCATCAGTGAAAGCTGCAGGTGCACATCCCCTCTGAAGATGATAACCTAGAAGACAAGCTATGTTCCCTCTGAAGTCAAGGTGACGTGGGAATTATAGGAAGGCTACTAAATGTTAAGTGAGGAAAGCTCTGGTACAGCGTTTTGAGGAGAACAGCAACAATTTTAACAGGACTTTTAGATGGAGCCAGATTGGTTTGTGAAAATGCTCTGTGGTGTGGTTGCCTGTGACAGCGCAGGACTCATGCCTTAGAGATCTCCTCCAGTCTTACATTCCTCTATGCATTGGAAAATATCTTTTGACATCATTGCACCTGAGAGCTCTCTGTGTGTCCTGAATTTGGTGGGAAATGCAGCTTTTCAGATTCTGAGGTCACCTTAGAAAATACTCCTTTGAACTTTTCTGCTTTTTTAGTCAGGAACAAGCTAAACCAGTTATGGCCTACCCTTGGTGACAGATTCATTTATACATTTGCAAAAATAAATAAGCAAATAAATCAGTGACTGAAAATCAGACACAAAACTGCCCTGTCACTTTGTTGTGCCCAGACACAATGACATTTGAACACAAAATACCCAAGAAAAGAGGTCTGAGAAAGAAGAGCCAGTCCTGGCAGTCACTGACTGAACAGCAATCTCTGGCAATCTTTAGCTGGATTGTCAGACAGCTCTAAGGAAATCAAGGATAGGTATCTTTAGCATTAAGCAATAGAGCTTGAAGGCAGAAGAATGTACTTGTGAATACCATCTCTCTAACCATCCCTGATAAACTGTCTTCACTCCTTTTCCCACTCTTGTTCTCCACCCGTCCTTTAAGTGACTACACCCTTTCACCTGCTTCACCCTCACCCCTTGCCAGCTTCAGCGCTTAGAGCTATTGAGAGAGCCCTGCCAGCAAACTTCCAGCTCCTCTCTGCTGCTTCACAGCCTGTCTGAAGAGCCAGGGATTGGCAAGGGGGCAGGTGGAACACGCTGAAAAGGCAGACAGAGGGAAGCAGCAGGTTCCCAGCTGGTAGCAGACCGAATAGGACTTAACTTTTCTCCCACGAGACCTGAGTAACCTATAGCTAGATGGAGTTGCCCTCCAGTCACTATTCATTTTGCAGAGAACATCAAAGGTCTGGCATGCTGCATTATGCACTGCTGCTTCAGAAAAGTGAGATGCTATTGAAGACTCTGCTAGGTGCACAGCATTTTTGTGATAAAAATTGTAATTGCCACTGAAGGAGCACTTAATAATTGTTTAAAAAGCTCTGAGGCATTCTAAGAAAAGAAATAGAGGACTAAGAATCCTTCAGTAGTATAATGCAAACCCCTCACTCAATAGCATGCTAAGGACATTTATTTAATTAATTAACAGGAGTTAATGAGCTTTTAAATTTAGTGTGCCTTTGGCTATCACAGGGAAATACTCTGGTCCATGTGTGCAATCAGATTACTTAAGGAACTGCAAAGAAAGTGTGGTGTGTTTTTCTTTTAAAGCAAGCATGAAAAGTTATCTGCAAAAGTTATCCCCCAAACATGATGAATAAGTACTTCGGATGCGTGGTGTCTGTGTCTGAGGTCACTCTCATTTAGAAGCTCTCTAGCTCATTGCAATTACAAATGAACAGCTTTTCATCAACACTCATATTTGTGGATGTAAATAATTGCTTTGTAAAGCCAAGGAAAGTGCTGGCTCCAAACCAACCCAGGGATACAGACAAGTGATGCCTGAGATCACAGCAACCGAGTACAACGCTGTACACAATATGTATGGTGATGGCAACAGCCACACACAACCTATCACAAGAAAGTCACATTTGCCTCACTTCACCACTGCACTGAAACACAGCAAGAATTTTCCCCCACGATCTTGAATGACACAGGTATGGATATTTTTCCAAGTTGTGCTTTCCAATGGAATTGTTAGAAAACAGCAGGGGTAAATGACAATAGCTGAAGGAAAACGTACTGCCTCGGCGGCTGACAGAAGAAGGCTATCGACAGCGTCAGCTTCGGCTGAAATTTCAGAGAGGACAAACCCCCTAGCCTTTGGCTTGCAGCAGCTAATCATCTCAGCCAAAAGCAGAAAACTGTCTGGAATGCCAAGCTACATGAAGGAAAAAAAAAATGAGATATGAATCATGTTTATTTAACTTTTATTTAAAGATAGCAATAACTCCTTTGCACCCTTCGGCAGCATAAGGCTGCTTACAATTTACACCTGTAACTTCCATTAGGTTAATAAGATTATACCTACTCATTAAGCCTCAGTATATTAATGGCTAATTATGGGACTTATTATTTAAAAGTGGATGCCCCCATGCAAGTTGTTTGGGGGGCATGGGAGCAGAGGGGGACCCAGATAAAGAGAAAAAGTTTATATGCGTGAAGTGGAAAAGGTAAGGTTGTACCTACAGAGTTCTTAGAGGTTGAATACTTCAGGTTAGGAGGATATTCATTATAGTATATTTAGATTAAATGAATGTGCAGGTGGAATAAAGACAAAGAATGATTTTGTAACTTGCAGCAGCCATTCACTTCAAAGATGCTCCTGCTACCACAGTGCATTTCTTAGGTGCCAGCTTAATCTTCTCTCAAGAGCACTCATATGTGCCCTATAGCAGGTGAAAGCACAAAGTGTACAGAAAACCTTATTCCCAGCTTGCCCTCTGAGACTGTATGAAATTCAGGTCTTTCTAAGTGGAGGTAGACAAAATGTGCACAATCCACAGAGGCTTCGAAATATGCCATGTAACATGTAGCCATTTTACCCACTTGCTATGTGTGGAGGGAAAATCAGGATATTTTAAAGCTTTTAAAGTGTCAACACTATTTAACTGAATCCCACAGAATTGTCAGGGTTGGAAGGGACCTCAAAGATCTTGCAGTTCCAACCCCCCTGCCAAGGGCAAGGACACCTCACAGTAGAACAGGTTGCTCAGAGCCACATCCAGCCTGGCCTTCAAAACCTCCAGGGATGAGGCTTCCAACACCTCCCTGGGCAACCTGTGCCAGTGTCTCATGTGGAAGACCTTCCTAACATGCAATCTAAATCTAGCCACTTCCAATTTTGTTCCATTCCCCCTAAGTATCTTACCAGTGATTCAGTGTGAAGCATTTTGATCCCTGAATTGGACCAAAAAAACAAAAAGGGTTTCATTCAGTTGAAGAAATTTCTCAAGCAGTGAAAACTCATCCTCAGAATTTTGCCCAGTCCCTCAGTATTGATTTTTTTGGGGAAACTGCTACCAAGGCAAATAACCCAACCTTCACACAATCCTCTCTCTTCAAGGCAGACCTTCTGTGACCGGGCTTAGCCTGCTGTACCTCATGTAATCACTACCAGCAAAGCACAGGTATGGTGTCATGTAAAAGATAATGTCACTGAGGCTCTAGGTATGAGAAAGATCATTTGTTTGACTTGATTTTTTTTTCCTCCCTCATAGCACTGAGAAATCCCCTTAGGCAAGAACTTTTTTTTCTCTCTCTCTCTCTTTTCCTTCTTTGTTTTAATTTTTCCTTAAGCAAAAAGGAGTGGGACTCATTTGTTAGGTGTGTGAGACTTTGCAGGTCTGGTTTTACAATACACTACTTAGTCTTTGGTGAGGCTTGTTAAACCCTGAAAGAAAAGTCATGCATTGACTGAGTGACGCCACCCTGAGGTTGATTCCCAAGGGAAAATAAAGACTTGGTCCTGCCTTGGAATCGTTAGGGTGACCGAGAACACCTTCTAGCAAGTGATAGCACACCAAACCTTGGCAAGCAGCATAATAACATTAAACCCGGTGATCTAATTATTCTCCTCTAATATAAAGGGCAGGGTTCCATGGGAAATCAGGAGCAGGGCTGAGAAATACACCCAGCAAACACATTTCACAATGCAAACGGAGGCAGTTTGTCAAGACTCTTAACCTGGGAAAATTAACTTAAGAAGTTGTCCTGTGCATCCACTCTGCCCAGGTCAGAATAATTTCACTTTTATGCAGGGAGGATCTTTAAAGCACCAAATTATCAGCCTTGAACATTTTGTTTAAAATATCACTTTAATTTGTTGTGGCTCAGAGATCTTTAACTTTTACTTAATCATGGAGGTGCAGAATATTAATCTATAGATAAATATAGTACAGGCATTTAAACTGACCCTTGCTGACCTGTGAACATAAAAAGTCAGAGGCAGAAAAGTGAGGTCTTTTATCTGTGCCAATGAGAAAGCCAGCAGCACTCAAGATGGCATAGGAGACCTTCCTCCAGTGTTATACTACTTTTTCATGCCCACTTCTTCCTTTTTCCCCCCTTTATGATCTAGTCTGATGCTTATTTGCATGCTCATTCATTTGCACACCTAAAACCCTGCACTGGTTTGCAAAGGAGTAGCTACAGATGCCAAAGAAGTGACTGTTCTATACCCTCTGTACACAGAAAAATAGATTTTTCTGCAAGTATATTTCAAACTGTGGAATATTTGAACTGCAGCCCAAGTAATTACCTGAGCAGTCTACTGGGAATGTACATAGTAGAGTAAGTTGTAAAATAATCTCTTCCAAATAGCTATTAAAAAACAAAATTACAGATCCTGGTCCAGATCCTCAGCTGTTGCAAATTGGTGACTGTTACAAGTCTCTTTGCCTTGGTGTGTGCAAAGTTTGAGCTCCAAGAGAAATTTTACAGTACATGTACAAATGACTGAAAAATGAGGTTCAGAGTAGAAACACAGGTGGTATTCACACCATCTCCTTCAAACCCCTTCAGGCATTTAGCTTGGCTTCTCTGAATTGTGCCTGCCTTCACTACCTCAGCAGTGTGAGGAATCTGGGTCCCTCCTAACTGCACCTTAGCAGATGACTGAGGTAGCATCAGCCAGGCAATGTAAATGCCCTTAATAGCATAAAGGACTCATGGCTTCTGTCAGTGTAACTGAACTGTTAAAGCAGCTCTGCTTTCAGGCAAACAAACAAACAGACAAACAAAATCTAGCCATTTCATTCTAGAAGCTGTGGTTCTTTGCAAAAGCCAATCAATTGTTGCACCATTTCTGCCTCACTTTCTCATTTCTCTGGGATTCTCTTAATTAAAATGTCTTCTGAATGAGGTCTTGATGTCCATAATGAGAAAGATTTGTATTTTCTTCTAATGATGGTCTAAATCTTGTGTAGTAACCAACTGACTAACACAGGGAAATCCCAATCTTTCAGCTCCATTGTATAATTTATACAATATGTTCAACACTTTCCCACATAATAAACGTGGGAATCCCTTACAACCAGTCCAAGGTCTGAGGTTTTTTGTATGAATCATGTTTGCCGCATCCTGGCTTTGCCACACCCCCAGCCACTTCTGCTGGGAGCCAAAGAGTTACTGCAATCACCACTGGTAGGAGATACCATGTGCAAAGGCATTATTTGCAGGAGGATGCAGAGATGAGAGCCAGAGTCTGATAACTTTATCTTAGGGGTTACCTGGGAAAGACTCCTCTAGGTCTATTTAAAAGACTAACTTTAAATAATGAATAAATTAAGAGATATTATCATTCAAATATTACTTCTTGCTATGACAAATCTTTCATGTAACCCTCAGCCAGGTAGTGTTTATTTAAGCTGAAGTTCATTTGAATAGTTTGGGAAAGAAGAGCTTTCACTGTACCTGTTCTTCAATTTGACAGTTCTTTGCAACACAGGAAGGAGTCATGTTTGAACTTGTACAGAGAAATGTCATTGTCTTGTCTTTAGAAAAGATATTCAAGATACTTCAGATAATGTTCACACACATCTAGCCTCCCTGACTAACAAATTTACTGTCTGGCAGAAGATTTCATGTAAGAGGGTAGGCAAATGACAACAGGTTGCCCCATTATTAGTGCAAAACTGGCAATTTTAGTCAGCCCTCAAAACCTAATACATGCTTTCTGATTTGTGCTCTATGCAGGGAACTGAGACAGAAGGCTGCCTGTAACATCGATGTCTCCACTACACATTTATTCTTAGTGCTTGGAGCTCTCAAGATATACAAGCACATCACAGGGATGATCACCTCTCAGTCCTTTCTCTGTCTTGTTTCACTTTTGTTATACTGCATTGTCAGATTAATCCCAGCTCCACCAATTGCAATCAGGGAGCAAGAGTTTGTCAAGGCTTTACGCGCTCAGCGAGCTCAAATCTCAGCACCTGACTTAGACTTGTGCTCTGAATCATCCTCTGGAAGAACCTCCTAGGTACACACACCTGTCTGTTGACTCCAGAGGGAACCAAATCATAGTCTTCTAACCTAGCCACTTAAGCCAGAATCCAGAGTCTGAATGTCAAGTAAAGCCACTCATTGTTAACAGGGCAAAAAGCCTTCGTGCTACATTTAGAAGAGTGAGTTTTATAAACATTTTCCTCTCATTAAAGCTAGATTTTGAAGGGGCAGGAGGGGCTCTTAAAAGCAATTCCTTTTGCACTATTATGCAAAGGTGCAGTAGCCACTTGTTCTGTTGAATGTTGGGAGTGTGCCTTGTCTGCATTTACTGCGCAGGACAAGGGGGTCAGAAATAGAGATTCTGGTTGGCTTCTTATCTGTATCACTGATGCAGTTTGCAATACCAAGCAAATCAAGTAAGTGGTGTCAGCTAGGCATCACAGATTTTCCCACATCACAGAAACGCTGTTTTGGCTGCATTAATTTATGCTGATGAAGCACTTACTTAAACTTCATTTTGAGAAGTCAGTGCAGTAGTATGAGAAGGAGTTTGCTGCAGGTTCCAGAGGAGCTGGGATCCATAACGCTGTGGCAATCAATCAGAGGCATTGCACAGGGAGAGCTCTGTGCCTCCCTGAAAGGCAAGCATACACAAAAGTTAGGAAATTGTTTATTCCAGCTGTAATAGGAAACTTTTGTATATAATTTCCCTGCTTACTCAGAGGCACTCTAACATCTGTCAGGCCTGGCCTAGCACTTAGCATACAGATCTGAGGAGAGAAACACATGCCCCATTTCCTGAGAGCAGCTCACCATCACTGCTGCCAGACTCAGTGACCAGGCATGAAACACCAAGCTCAGTTCCACCAGAGTACAGCTAGACTTCATGGACCAGAGCCAGCTTTGCACAGGTGTATGTGAGAACCACCCAGACTGTTCAATGCCTTTAATGAAATTTCAGCTCTGATTGCTTGTCACTCTCCTCTTTTACCCATTCAAAAAGGGATAAGGACTGAAGCCAAAAGCTGGTCACCTCCCACTCCATGTGTTGTGGTTTGAACTGGCCTGGCAGCCAAACACTACGCAGACACTCACCCTCCCTCCCCAGGAAACAGAGGATTGGAGGGGTAGAGGTAGAGAGACTTACAGGTTGAGATAAAAACAATTTAATAATTGAAATCATTTTTTTAAGTAATTGCAGTAACAATGATGATGATAATAGCAATAGCAGGATATACAAATGAGCGATGCACCATGCAGTTTCTCACCATCCTCTGAGCAATCCCCAACCTCATTCCAATGAGTGATCCTGGAAGAGAGGCAAATTCCAAACTCACAATGCCAGAAGAGCCCCAACCTCCTAGCTATCCCTCCTCTCCTTAGTGAGCACGATGTTATAGGACATGGAATGTTCCATTGGCCAGTTTGGGTCCATTGCTCTGGTGATGCTCCCTCACAGCTTCTTGTGCACCTGCACACTGGCCAGACAAGGGAAGTTAAAAAGTCCTTGACTTCCTAGCACCATCTGCAAACATCACAATATTATCAACATTCTTCTCATACCGATTCCCATGCTGGATCCAAGACACAGCACTATTGTAGATACTAGGAACAAAAATTAGCTCTATCCCAGCCAAGCTCAGGACATCTTGCTTCTTCGAGGCAATCTTTTGACCAGCATCCTGATGAGCAGCGCTGGGAATCATGCTCCCCCTGCCCATTCACAGTGACAGTCAGGTCAAATGGCATTCACCACAACATTCTGGGGTGTTTAGGGGAAAAGTGTTTAAGGGAATCCACACTTTTCTTTTAGATTCCCAATTTCAGTCAAAATGTAATCATGCTCTGCGACAGAAAAACTGCAGCTTTAACCCCAACATCACCAAACCACTCTCCTGTACTTATTCATAATTCTCTTTTGTTGAGTTGTTCTCATCTGAATTTACACATCTGTGCTCCTTTCCACTTTTACCCATAAAAGTCATAACCTTTAGACATCTTGTAAGGTCCAAGGCTGCCAAGTTTTCCCATGAGAGCAAGTGAGCTCAGAGTGCAAGAGTGAGAGTAATCACTGTAACAGAAAATTGCAACCATTTTAACTCCCTCTTGCACAACAACTGAAAAAAAGCTGAGAACTGTGTAAAGATGTGCATTTTAAGCCAGTCAGGAAAGCCCTGTAGTGGTTTGAATTTTCACAGTATCACAGTATCACTTAGATTGGAAAGGACCTCGAGGATCATCGAATCCAACCTATCAACACAGACCCCATGACTAGACCATGGCACCAAGTGCCACGTCCAATCTCCCCTTGAACGCCTTCAGGGTCGATGACTCAACCACCTCCCTGGGCAACCGGTTCCAATGACGAATGACTCGCTCGGTGAAGAACTTCCTCCTCACCTTGAGTCTAAACCTCCCCTGGCGCAGCTTGAGACTGTGTCCCCTTGTTCTGGTGCTGGGTGCCTGGGAGAAGAGGCCAACCCCTTCCTGGCTACAACCACCTTTCAGGTAGTTGTAGAGGGCAATGAGGTCACCCCTGAGCCTCCTCTTCTCCAGGCTAAACAATCCCAGCTCCCTCAGCCTCTCCTCATAGGGCTTTTGATTCTTTACACATATGGACACCTACGTGTGTTCACACATCTCTACCTCAGAGTATTATATCACCTCAGTCATGATTTAGGCTTTTTAAAAGGCATGGAATGCAAAGTATTGCAACTGTTTGCAGTCTCTATCACCCAAAGACTTTGGAAACACAAGCAATGTTGTATCCTGTATCTGTGTGCTTCCTTCTCTTTCTGTATTACAATACATTTTGCACCCTGACAGAGGATTAATCACCTGATGGGAATACCACAAACTGCAGAGATCTGCTGGGAAATATATTTTTGAATGACTTCACACTAGTCAGAAGTTCATGATGTCTATGATTTATTGTCTCTGGTGAATTTCTCATCGCTGGTGAGAATTTAAACTAGTTCAGCTGCTCCCAGTGATGAGACACAGAATGCAAATGCAAGGCCACAGCAACGTCTGTGGAGCTCAAATTTGGAAAGCAGCTCTTCCAAAATACGCAGAGAGAGGATGAATTTGGACCTGAGGAGGAGAAGCACAGCTTACTTTTCAGCTGTTTCCACATTCCTTCCTGGCTGTGCAGAATACACAGCAGGCGAAAAAAAAATAAATCAATTAAAAAATAAAAGAATTTGTGGCCAAAAACCTAAAGTCCTCCTTCAATTTTCAATGCATTTTCACATGGCAACCTGCCTCACAGCATACTTCCATGTAATAAGATACACACGTGGAAGAGGAGAATAAAAACAAGCCCAAGATGTCAGGTCTGCTCTTTGGCATGTTCAGGAGATACCAACTGGAAGCTGAAAAAAGAAAGAGGTTCAGGTAATCGACACTGTTGGACAGATGGGGTTTACTTACCCAGGAGGGTAGAAAGGCTCAGTTGGATCAGTCAAAAGCAAAGACAGATGGCAACAGGATACAAGTGCTACCTTGAATAAGCATTTCAGGTACACAGCCCTGATCAGAAGGAGTGAATATAGCTTGACAGCCATCACTCCGTGTTTCAACTCATTATTTGTTTTAACTCATTTCTAAAGCAAGTTCTATTTCTTATTATCTTCTTCACTGTTCAGTTTTGATATTCAGAGCCATACCTTCTCTTTAGCCTTGTGTATGGTTAGCAATTGCTTCGGGGTCATGAATCATTAAAAGCAGTGTTTATTCATACAAAAGCCACTTAACATTTTTCAGCCTCTAAATATACTGCAGTGAAATATACAACATCTTTTTTTGGCCCAAAGAGGCTTTAAAAGCTGTCTTCACTCAGCAACGTTATAAAAGGACAATGAAGACATTCCAGATACTTGCAGCATCTTAAGTGTTAAAAAGTATAATACTTCTGATCACACAAATGAGCAAGGGTCTGACTCCTGACTGGTTTGCAGCTGGGTAGTGGGGCATAAACCTCACCACGGTGTGAGCAACTGCAGTAGTTTCCAGTGTGAAACTACTGGAAAACTAAAGTTATCAAGCAGCTAACCAAGTTAGGAAGTCAAGCAGGTATTTCCCCATAGCCATAGTTTTATAAATGTGAAAAAGTTATAAATTTGAGGGCAAAAGGAAAGCAGAGAATCTCCCTAACACTTGAAAAGAAACAGGAAAGAGATGAATAGGTTAGGCTTTCATCCCTCTGTCATTTGCTTACAGTCTGGATATGCCTGTCCTCCACTCTGAGAATTTATGTGCCCCTCTGCAATGAAGTTTCAGCTATCACATTCACCTCTTCCAAAAGGTTTGCTTTGCCCAAATTCCTTGACAGGGAGTGAGGAAATCGCAGCCCCACTGAAGTCAGTGGGAAGTTTGCCATTCACTAGAGCAGAGCCAGGATTTCACACAAAGTTTATATCCGTAGAAGACCAGACTGAATCTAGTCCAGTGTTTGTGAAGTGCTTTGAAGTAGAGAGTGTTGCAGCACTGAGAGTATTGCTATTATTATTATTGCAATTGAGTGCATGACAGAGAAGAAAGGTAGAAACCTCAGGGTGAACTGGGAGGAAATACTGATTCTGCAGATCTTTCTCAGAGGTCAGTACATGACATTTTTCTAAACAGTTTCCTTTAAAAGTGTCTAGCAAAATTCTCTTTCAACCTAAGTACTTTCTTGGCATGTTAATCAGAAGCAGATCCCTCCTACCAAGCCCAGCTATCCTGGCTGAAAACATCCTATCTTTTCCTTTGTGAACTTTTCCTAGAGCTTTATTATTGCTCTCTAAGGAGTAACTGAAATACTCTACAGAGAGCTTAAAACGTTTTCAGAAACACTGCAAAAGCTCAAGTGGGAAGGGAGAAACAATGGTTTCCTTTCAGCCTGTCTATTCTTCCTCTGAACTGCAGTGTGGCCTTTGCACTTCTCTGGCCCATGGAAACGAGAGCCTGGGATTCAGCAGATGTTGGCAATGATGAGCTATTTCACCGCTTGTGGCTGTCATGTATGTATTACCACCAGACAAGACAACAGTTGATCATCAAGGCAAAAGAGCTCTCTCCCATGATCTCATTAACTAGTTCATTCTGCCACAGACTCATTCAAAATTCTTTTTAAGTTACATGGACAACACAGCAGTCAGGAAATGTATTAGCTGCTACCAAAGGAACTGGCGTTCGGGTCTTGGCTCTCACTTCACCCCAGTATCCTTAGATCACAGTCCCTGCAGTTCCCCTGAACATCTTGCTCATTAGAAAAGAACGCTCCCTGTAGGGTTCAGACACCCAGGGACAGATCTTCAATTGGTGCAAACTGTCAGTGTTCCGTTAACCTCAGGCAACCCAAGGTTTTAGGCTGCAGAGGATTTATCAGCAGCTCAGCAGCTGTGAGAAGAGCACAGCCTTAGGTCAGAGAGCGAAGGGGCCAGCAACTGTGATTCAGCCACTGGCACTCTCAGCTCAGCTGAGAATTCCCAACCACAGCCTACAAAAGGGAGTTGTTACATCTTGATTAATTTCAAAATACAATGTCTTCTTTCAATCTCTACCTTTTTTGGTTATCTCAGTGCACAGCAATGGTCCCAGTGGTTGAGATCTGCACAGTTGAGCTCTTGACTCTGATCTTAATCATGTGGCCTGTGATGGAAACAGTGAGAAATTACTGCTATCGGTCAACTACAAAGAAAGGATGAGCTTGTGTAGTCTCCTACATTTAATACACTGTACTAGAACCCAAATAAAGGCAGTGATATAAAGCACACTATTAAATACTTAGGTAAATATTTAGCAGGTATAATTGCAGCTAGAAAGAAATGTTAAAGCACCATAGCCTAAGAATTTTCTGCAGACAGTTTCTGGTGTTGACCCAGGTGTCACTCACTGACAAGCTATTGATGCTGAGACACAGCACATTAGGTTTCAGCTGTGCTTGGGAGACTTGCCTGCATTTCACTTCTCTGGACACCACACTGAATACAGGATCGAGATACTGGGGTTTTTAACATGTGAGACAAGGCTGGGTTCACCCATGCGGATATCCCAACATAGATAAGCCTCAGTGTTCTATGAAGACGATTCTGTAAAGATGTTTGTGTAGGCAAAAATGGACTCAACACCTTCGACTCAGCACTGCATCAGTGCTCCTATACGGTGTCTGGAGTGGGTCTGGTTTCTATATGGACAACTCCTTTTGCAGGAGAGGAGAGCACATCTATCTGCATGCAATCACATATCCACCTCACTTTATCACACCTCACTTGTTCATTTGTAAGGTGAAATAGGGAGTGAAATACCCAACTTTATACAAACAGATTATGAACCATTTGGAACAGTGACTGCATACATTAACAAGAGCAAAAGCAAAAATAAACACCTCTCCAAGTATCTGCTATAAATGCATATAAAGAGAGCCTATTCAAGCTTACCAGTGTAAAATGCTAGGTTTGGTGTAGCATTTCAACCAATAAACACATTCTTGAGGGAAGATGTGACAGGCTCTTCTACCACTCATCACAGTCAAACACAACATCTGCATGTGTTCAGGACAGCTCATCACACTCGGCTCTTGCACTACATTATGTCTGTGACATAACAAAGAAGGTAATTTAGCCCACTCTCCTTTCTTGGGAAGATACAAAACGCTTCACAAAGCCAGTACTTCATTCATACAGCACTGCTCTGAGGTATCCATGTGTGACTTCAAGAACACAGATTGGGTTTTGACTCCAAAAGAATTAGCAAGAGGAGGCTTTGGACAAGGAAAAAGGTGGACACAGTTATCCATCCATTTCTGTGCCCTCAAACCCCACATGAACAGCTCAGGCTAGAGACTTAGCAAAAAAAGGATAGGTAATTTGCTGTCAATAATTCAGTATTTGACCATTCTCTGAAATCAGCTGTAGTATCCTTATGGGTCAGCATTTCACTCACTCTGTTTTGCCTGACAGAGAAAGTCTGATGTTTTGCTAAATTAACGTCTTAATGGGGCCACTTCTGCCTTTTCTGACATTTGGGGCAGCAGAAGACCTAGTGCTGCTAACAGCCCTTTGATGTGCCAGCCCTTTACAGCTCCCAGGTCCATCCTGCCTTTGGGGGGTCACACCTGTAGGCAGCCCCATGACTGAGCGTTACCTCTCAACACATCTTCCCTGCCTTCCCTACTGCTGGGAACACACAGGCATCCCCTAGAAATTGCACCTCGCCTTCTCAGCAGCTCTGAAGGCCTGTGGTGGGTCGGCTCCACTGATCAGCTGGAGATTTTGTTTAGAAGGCTTCTTTATGCTGTTTATGTTGCTGTCAAGTCTAGCTCACCACAGACCTAACACTGCCACCTCCTTGTTTACATACCTCCACTCCAGGACATCATAACCCTTCTGTACTAACACTGCCCAGTGTGTGAGGGCCCAGATTCTCCTCTTTTTTATTTTTTTTCAGCTCTATAAGGTTTGTTAACCACATTGCTGTAAGATCTTCATTCAAATTCCACCCAGATAGGCCCTCGCTGTCAGCATTTAACTCTGTTTGCATTCCTATGTAAATAGAGCGTCAGCCAAAGCAGAGCCTATTACAGAAGATAAGGTCAGGCACATCTTTACAAGAAAAGGAAGCTTTGGAAGCTTCTGTGCTTGTGACAAGAAGAACTTTCTGAATGCAAGAAAAAGTGTAGAGAGCTGAGCATGTTCTGCTGGGACAAAATCAGACTACTGGAAGCAATATCCTGCCTTTATCTATCTTTCTTTAAGTGAACATATTTAGTATATACACATAAAGTATGTCCTTGTAAGCCCACAAAGTCTTTTCAGATTTCCCTTGAAAAATAATATATGTGTGAGATAACTGGTTTTAAAGATATTCACAGCTCAGGAAAAGATTTCAGCCAAGGTTTTCTCCCAAGCTGGGTATCAAATTATTTGACAGTCTTCTTCCCAGATTGGCTCATGTATATAAACATCTGGAGACACATTATGTTCTAAGTTTAACCACAGATTCTATATCACAAGATAAGCATGCATTTCTTAAACCCTCATTTCAATCTTAAAATCCTGCAATCTCATGAATGCAAATGAGTCCCCAGTCTCCTAAGTGTACATTTCTCTTTCAAACAGCTTTATAAAAGAAGTGTAATCCTTCAAACAAGAATGTCAGGCCCCACTGATATTTAGAATGACAGGAATCACAGCAAGCCACAGATGATTTTTTTTCCTCACCGACATGAGTCCTAACTCAATTCTCAAGTTTTCTGTCACCTCCAATCTAGACTCCTGTGAAAGGTCCTACAGATGTAATGCAGAGGCTCAACTTTCATTGTACCAGGACATTGTTCAGATGCCCAGCTAGCGTTCTCAGTAACCACACCAAGGGGTAGAACTGAAAGCACACTGAACAGCTACAGAGCTTTTCCTGTAAGAGAAGCTTTTGAAGTTAAACTTGGGTAAGTTTCTGGATGAAGAGAAACTGCATCAGCTGTTTCAGCACTTGTTTTGGTCACATTCCATTCAGCTGAACAGGAACTAAATATCAGTTAACCTGCTGCTGCTCCAGAAGCCTATATCCAACATAATTCAGTGTACTCAAAATGAGACTTGACACCTTATTTTCTTATGGCACCTTTGCCTTGACAATGTAATCTTAGTTTATCCAAAGGTTTGGCACCTTTGCCTTGACAATGCAATCTCAGTTTATCCAAAGGTTCCTAGGTGTTCAGTAGTGTCAAAAGTTTGAAAGTAGTTTTTGCTGTTGTAGTTTTACAGTTCTGGGCCCCTCAGTTTAGGAAGGAGGTTGACTTGCTGGAACGAGTCCAGAGAAGGGCAACAAAGTTGGTGAGGGGTTTGGAACACAAGCCCTATGAGGAGAGACTGAGGGAGCTGGGGTTGCTTAGCCTGGAGAAGAGGAGACTCAGGGGTGACCTTATTGCTCTCTACAACTACCTGAAGAGAGGTTGTGGACAGGCAGATGTTGGTCTCTTCTCCCAGGCAGCCAGTACCAGAACAAGAGGACACAGTCTCAGGCTGCACCAGGGGAGGTTTAGGTTGGATGTTAGGAAGAAGTTCTATACAGAGAGAGTGATTGCCCATTGGAATGGGCTGCCCAGGGAGGTGGTGGAGTCACCATCATTGGAGGTGTTCAGGAGGAGACTTGATGGACTGCTTGGTACCATGGTTTCATTGTTTAGGTGGGTTGGATTGGTTGATGTTTTGGATGCTATGATCTTGAAGGTCTCTTCCAACCTGGTTTATTCTATGTGTTCTGTGTATTCTATGTACAGATCACCCAAGTTCCTCTCTTTCTGAGACACCAGCAGAAAATCAGAGCAGACTTTGGCTCAGTGCATTTTCACTTGTATACCTCTAGGTACCCTAGAAATACTTCACAATTAAGGTAATTATGAAACATTTGCAATTAACTTTATTTTATTGCTGAGTGCCGCCCCAGTAATTCACCCAAAGGTAACTCTGGCAGTCGAACCTGAGACGTATTCTCAGAGACCTGCCCTGTTACCTAACGCTGCCTACTGCTGCATTGGAGAAGTGTAAAAATTATTTACATGTAAATACAAAATCAATTTCATACAAAGCACTCTGAACAAATGCCTTCCACCATGTAGTTTAAAGGAAGACATTGTGTTTGGCTGGAAATGCTTTGATAAACAACAGATCTCATTGACTGCAACACTGAAATGCTCTAATGAATTTTTAATGTCTGTAGTTGTTTAACTGGATCTCATTACAAAGGAGCTGAAGACACAGAAGCATGATGTTTCCTCCACTGCCACACTGAAGAAATGAGCAGAGGCATGCCAAGAAAATGTTCTGCTTTCAAAACAAGGCTCCAAGACTGAACTCAGGGGAACAAATAAAAAGTGTTTTGTCGTGGTTTCTAGAATGAAACTACTGCTGTTGATTTGAAATCTATATGACTGTTTTCTCAAACTGCCTACACTTTGTTCTGTCCCTTACCTCAATGATCACAGTATCACTAAGGTTGGAAGAGACCTCAAAGATCATCGAGTCCAACCTGAAGAGCAATGATGTTGTGACAGTTGGACTTGATAATCTTAGAGGTCTTTTCCAACCTTAATGATTCTATGGTTGTATTGCATCTGTGACTGACTGGCAGGTGGCAGAAACTGATCACATTTGAAGACAAAGTAAAAGTCAGAGATGAGTGATTGCACAGACAGTAGAAGGGAAATTCTCCTACTACAACCTATGTGCCATTTCCCCACGAAGTTAAAGCATGATTTTAAAGATGATGCTGTGCTTGACATGTCGCTATCAGTGCACAGCCTACTGCCTGCAGGGAGCCTTCTGCTCTCTTCAGTAACCCTGTACTGGTTAACAAGAGTGAACTGTGAAAGTTCAGCTTCGAATTTCCTCCTCAAGTCCTTCGCTCACTATGTGTCTGCTGCAGGTTTTAAATCTCATATGCAGTCCCAAGCAGTAGGGACCTAGGCACATTAAGACCATGAATTGTTACAGACTCCTCAAGCATTCTGCTGTTTGACAACCAACCCCTTGTGCTTCAAGAAGCCTCCCAGCTTGCCTGGAGGCTTTCTTTGCTGGAAGAAACCTATGTATTATCATCACCAGCACAACAATGGAGCTGGCTGCAGGCACAGCAGTGACACAGGGCACAAGCAGAGAGAGCAGCCCCATGCAGGGCTGGGGGAGCAGCGATGGTGAGGAGTGTCGCATGATGAAGCCTGCAGAGCGCTAATGTACGCTGGGCTCTCTCTGCCAGTGCTCCACTCAACAGGCTGCACCTCCTGGCAAAGCATCAGGCCGGCATTAGTGCTGTGCAGAAAGCCAAGCTACTTGCTCCGTTTCCTCATGTAAGAAGCAGAGGAGCAATACAGCAGGGGTAGGAAGAGCTGCAAAGCAAACAAGGATGTGAGAACTGTTTCCACATTAAAAAAATACCACAAAGCCCAAGAAAAGAACTGCTCCTTCCTGCTATGTCTTTCTCAGCACAGCAAAGAAGGTCCCAAAGTTCACCTGCCCATACATTTCCTTGAATGAGAAATAACACCAGAGAAAGTGGGTGTCTTCTTCCCAGAACGCACTCCAGAGTGTTTGAGTATGTACCTCCCCCACATTTGTTTGTTTTATCCATCTGTTATTGCCCCATATTTGATTATGAATTGAAAGCATTCTCCTGGAGCTGCACTCTGAGCTTTTTAAACTGAAGTGTTTGAATAAGGCTTGTCACTACAGGAAGGATGTAGAGGGCATCACATTCCCCAGCTGCCTCCCATCACCCTTTCCCCCTCCCTGCACCTCAGAGCCAGCAAGCAGCTCAGATGCAAACAGGGAGAGCTCTAAGCAGCTGCTAACCTCTTCCCTGTTTCTCCTGCTGAGCAGCTTCCATGCTAGAGAAGAGTGGCTCTGTTCCTTGCTTTCAAGTGAGTCGAGGGAGCCTGAGGGCAAACAGAATGGTTCATTGGGCTCTGTCTAAGCCTACAGTGGCACATTAACAGAGGATAGATTCCCCTGTCCTACAGAGCCACAAAGGAGAGGCAGACAACTATGTGAAAAGGGGGTCATGTGGCTCCCTGATTCTCCCTGCCTCAGACACAATGCCCGAATAAAGAAATGATCCTAATTTTTCCCAGATGAGTATCCCAAAGAACTGTGCACAGTCCTACAATGTATAAACTCTGGAAGGGCTTGCAGAAGTAGGATGTTTTGGCAGTACTCTGAAGCTGGGAAGTCCCCATTTTCCGAGGGCTTTCCAGGAAGGGGCATTTGGGGCAGTTTCCACTCCCTCTGCACAGGCTGAACTGATGTGTGAAATAACCTATTGAAGCCTTAGACTGAGAAGGAACTTCCCTGCTCCAACTGAGTGGCCTGCACAGCAAGCTAAAACTCCTCAGCTCAGATGAGAGTGTATCTCTCTGGCACTGCCAGAGTGTGACAAAAGCCATCAGGCTCCATGGCAGCCAGCAGAGCTGAGAACATGCCTGTTTCTTGTGCACTCTTCTCAAGGGAGCAGAACATCTCTTGCGAACGTATAGCCTGTTCCTTAAGAAATTAGGGGATTGTCTTCCCCTCTGAGTTACTCCAAAAAGCCATTTACATTTGATAATTGAAGTGATAGAGGGGCTGTTGCAGGTAGCAAATTTACTGCTTTGTTCTTCACAAAATGAGGAAGTGTCATTTTGAGAACAGATTTTCAGCTTCAAAGCTTTATAACCTGACCCTTGAAACACAGCATGAGCAAACCACCCCTGCTGCTCATCTTGCCCATTTGTGAGCCCAAAAGTTGTGTGGAGCTGGCTGACAGTAAGGGGGACTGAGAAAGAGTTTCTGTGTGGGCTTCAACTGCAGCCAGAGTAGATGAGGGAATTAGAGACTGGGAGTGGTTCCCACCTAGAATGCCTCTCCTGCAGTTCACAGACCTTCACACTCTCTTGTTAGCACGCACTTCCCTTTCTCCTTCCAAATCTGTAAACTGCACCCTCTCCCAGATCCCTCCTTAGCTTAAGGGTGCTGGCATGTTCTCTGCTGACTTTCTGGAACCCAGGGATTTCCACTTATTTCCCCATCATCCTACTGTTTCTCTTCTGTCTGTGGTGCCTCTGGGCTGCCTGCTTGACTTCCCACTCTACAGGTCTGCAAGGCAAGGACCGAAAGGCCAAAAATTAAGAGAGCAAAGTGATATCTGCACAAGGCAGAAGGGAAGAACAAATAGAAATTGCCTGGAGCCAGATCTGCTTACTCACTCTGTCTTGCCCTCCTCTCTGAAAAGACAGCCTTCACATCTCCTCAGGTTCTTGTTAAGTTTCCCACCTATCTTTTATTCAGCATCCAGCTCTGTCTCTCTGAGTTCTTAGGAAGAGAGGAGTGTCTTCTTTGCCTTTAGGGACAAAAGGCTGAACCAAGGTGAAATGAGGAAGCATGTTTTATTAAAGCATGTGGCATAAAACTATGCAGCACATCTGAGAAGTTTTGAACATACTATTGCAATGTTTGAGATTCTTGCGTTAGGTAACATCCCCCCCCCCCCCCCCCCCCCCCCCCCAGATCAAAAGTTGATCCCTGTCTAGATGAGCAATTACTGCAGAGCCTGCACCTCAGGCCTGTCCATCACTCAGTCTAATGATTCCCTCACCCAGTTGCCAGCTTGGTTCAAGTGCACAGCCCTAACTCACTCCCTTGGCTTTTTCCAGTGCTTCTTTAGTTACTGTTTTGCAGTGTGTCAGAGATACTCCTCACACCATACCTTCCAGGCTAGAAAGCTGCTGGCTACAGGCAGTTTCCTCCAAGCCCTTCCCTGCCCAAGGCTACAAAAGGTCTCCACCTTCTTGCTTACTGTGGGTTCTACTACAAACACC
This sequence comes from Melanerpes formicivorus, assembly GCF_026170545.1. Lineage (NCBI taxonomy): Eukaryota > Metazoa > Chordata > Aves > Piciformes > Picidae > Melanerpes > Melanerpes formicivorus. The sequence continues at coordinate 5,134,377 of NW_027142394.1, read as the reverse complement.
CCCCTTCACCCTGTTCCCAGGCCAAGTGTTGCAGGGAGGGAAAGGGAAGGAAGGAAAAGGAGATAGCAAACTGGCTCATTGTTCACAAGAAGGGTGGGGGAAGCATAGAGAAAAGCTGACCTGAGCTACAAAGCTCTCTTAGTTTCCTCTTTCTCCTGCAAGGATGATTTCTGTGGATGATTTCTGCGGTTCCCACTCTTCCCCACCCCACTCCCAGACTCTAATCCAACTCCTGCCCCTAAAGGAAGGGTAGGAACAGTGCTTGCTGTGCTGTGCCTGCCTTGTCAGAAGCCCTGGCTTGACGCTTTTCTGTCTGAAGTCAGTCATCCAAAGCAGCTCATCCCACTGGCAAGGCTGGAAGACTCCTGAAGGCCTAGGGTCAGGATGCTGAGAGTACTGTATGTCTTTATACACCTATCTATTAGACTATCAGAATAACAAAGGAGACAAGCATTTATCTGGTTAATTACTCCTTTCATTTGCTACATTATTCCCATTTAAGAATCTGTCTATATACATTTGCAGGTCTTAGCAATAGCATGTTTGTGTGATTCCAGCTGACCAAACAACAGGAGTTATTTATAACTACAGATGACCAGACTCTGCTGTATTTTCATTTGTGTCACTTTCCTTAGATCATCCATTGGAAAGTGGTCGTACTTTCATGTTCCCCACACGCAGAGGCCCTGCAGGTTAGCACGCAGCAGATTAACCTTGGCAGTCTGCACTGCTGGGCTGCCTGAAGAGGAATTCTGGCTGCAGCTGTCTGACCCAAGAAGCCGGAGGGGCTGGGGGTTGGATGGATGCTCTCAGTGCCACGCCAGGCAGCAGGTGGCTGCAGTGGCAGTACTGACAATTTTCAGATACAAACCTGGGCAAAACTAGCCCTGATTTGTGGGGTTTATTTTCTCTGCTCTTGCCAAGGCTCAGTGGCACTGCAGTGGAACAGTCCCTGTCTGAGAAATTCCAAAATGAGTGAGTGGGACATTGAGAAGTGGCATTAATTAAGCAAGAGAAATGACAGTAAGGTGAAGTAACTTCCTCTTAGTCAGCAAAGAGAGCCACAGCATGTCCAGCTATGCTAACACAGCATCACTTCCCATCCACATAAATGCATTAAATTCAAAACAAAACATTTTTAACATTTTCAGATGCTTAAATGGTGTCAGGCATGCATTTACATGGTGACCATTGGGACATCAAAGGCTACGTCTCTGAAACCGTTCTGCCTACAACCTTCTCACATGATATGGAAGGTTTACAGCAGGTAGAGCACTTTCTGTAGACCCTTCACTAGTAATGCCATCCAGGGCCAACTCATTCAGACCATTTGCAAAAATCTCTTGTTTCCATCTAGTAAGCAGGGCAATTCTCCACAAGGCTTCTACAAGAGAGCTGAAGTTCAGAAGAGACAGACACAAAGGGAATTGCAATGTCCATTGCCTCTTAGGATTGTGCATCAGGATTCAGCACAGCCAGCTAGAGGCAGCAGCATATTTTGCAGCATGCACTGTAGGAAAATTGACCTCACAACTAATCCAAGCAGACACATACCCAGCCAGAGCAGATCTACTAAATAAAGCCACAAGGTCTCTTCCCCAAAATAGAGAGCATTATGGAATTTGGTGATTAAAAATATGCAATAAAACTCATAGCTGGCAGTAAACAGGATGGCAATGAAGACACTGAGGTTTCATTCCTTTATCTCAAAGCCTCAAAGGCCTTCTTATTTGGTCCAGCCAAAATACCAGAGGAAAATGTATTTAAACATTCACAGAGCAAAAAAGAAGGATCCTCTTTGGGGCCTTTAAGTGTTAACCTGCACTGATGAGGCTCTTTCCATGCTACTGACTAGCAGTGCTGCCTTTCAGAACAAAAACCTTTCTGAATTCCTAGGGGGTTATCTTTTCCTCATTATTTTATTTATTTATCTTTATTCATGGGAAATCTAGGCCCTTTCTGAAGAGCTCAGAAAAGGGAAGCTGCCTGGTATGGAGAGTTCTGATAGAACAGCCATGGAATGCCACACACTTACTAGCCAAGCGTTTCCATGCCTCTGTATACATGACTCTTCCCTCAACCTAATCATTTTCATAACCTCTTGCCCTTTTCATGGCATCATAGCTATTTAGTAATGTTTACTCTTCTTTTCCCATCTTGTAAAATGTGTGACCCCGTTGCCTTGCTAGGTTGTGGCTGATCCCCACGTAGATCAGCTCAAGCTCAAACAGGAGTTCGCAGAGTTCTCTGACAGGCCTTCCTCCAAATGTGTTAGTCAATAAGGGGCTGATGCTCCCTAAGGGAAAAAAATATCCCAATGATTAGGAAGGAAGAGGAGGTGCCACAGCTTTTAAAAGCTGTTGTCTGGTGCCTTTAATCTCAGGCTCCAGTCTCACAATTGCATTTTCTGGAAGAGGCTCCTTCTTCTGAAAACCAGTGCCTCCTGGGCTAACACTGGGAACGTGTACTTGGCACAATAGCCAACACAGGGCTGTAATTAGCAGCCATTATAGCACTTCTGTTGACCAAATGTCCAGCTGAGTTTATTTCTGAGGACCTATTCACAATGTTGCTATCAACTACAACTAGACACTCTTGGAACTGATATATGGTTTAGGCCACATAAAGTTCTTTTCTATTCTTCATACCCACTCACAAGGCCTATGAACACTAGCTAAAGGGGCCAATATTTTTCAACAAGTTAAATACTTTCTTTAGAGAAGAGCAGAAAAGATCCAGCTGCTCTATTTACTGCAGCAAGGAGAAGGCAGAAGGTACTTTTGTCCTAATCCCAAATGCAGAATGGCACAGGAAGGAATTTTTTTTCACCCCACATATTAGAATAGAAGGTTGTGCAGAAGATTTGAATCAATTAATCAATTTAAGGGGGGGACAGTTTCAATAAGAGAAAAAGAACACTGCCTACTGACTTTTGAGAATGTAAGGATATCCTTTCTATTTCTTCACACCCTGGAAAATCTGTGTGGAAATAAAAACTGATTTGAAGCTTGCACACCTCATTTTTACCGAGTCCAGCACTGTCTGTTACAGAATGTGCTCTGCAACAGTCATTTTGCCAGGAAACTCAAGGAGTGTGCACTTTCCGTATTGCAAATCAGAACAGAAGTGTCACAAACCTGCCAAAGCTTCATGTGGTGCCATGTGGGTACCTCAGAGGCATTTTGGTTTGTGTCCTCTCTCCTCAGCACGGGGCCATCTGCAATCTCTGCCTCTGAGAATGATCCTTTCTGGCTCCTGTGGCCTCTAGCAAAGCCATATACAGGATCTGAACTACAGAAGCACAGTGTGTGAAAACAGGAAACCAGAGTAAACCTGCTATTATCCCTCTAGTGCACTGGATTTTCAGAAGTGTGAAAACTTTCTCTGAATTCTTAAAGCCTGGAAAAGGTACAGAATGAAGTGCAATCCTGACCCTCAGTTCTTCTTTTTAACCTTGAAAAGAGGAAAAAAAAAAATGAAGAATCAGCTTGGAAAAGCTTACAGAAAGAATTGCATTTCTAATAGGTTTCTAAAGGGTCTGAGCTTCACAGAATTCCTGCACTCCTTGGTAACCTTCTTTCGGTGATGAAAGTCTTTTCTTTATCTACTAGAGACCAGCCTTATCATGGCAAAGTGATCATTGGATTGCCACTGATTATGCAGTGAAATCAATGCAAATGCAATAGCTTTCAGGTGAATGAAAGAAGAAGAAATTAGTGAAGAAATGCTATGTCTGGAAGAGATGTGTACACATGGAAACACTACAGGGAATATCAGCTCGAGCCAGATGCCAGGAGAAGCACAGAATTTAACACACATACTTCTCTAGCCTGCATAGGATCTCAGGTGTTAAAAACAATTTTCAGTCAGGGTGCTGGTGCTGCTGCTGGGATTTGAGGTTAGCAGTTCAGCTTTTCAAATTCAACCCAGCTTTCACAGACTTTTTTTTCCCTTGGGAAGAGAAACAGAGAGCTGTGGAGAGGAAGCTGTACAGAACAGGACCTGTGTTGCCCTCCAGGATGCTCACACTACATGACACATTACTCATGGCACTGCTGCTAGAGACATTCCTGAGAAGCCTGAAGGAATGCAACAAGTGTCTGTTAAAATATGCAGAGATCTCTGCAAGATTCAGGCCAGGCACTGAGCTTTTCCTTCCTGCAATATTGCTGCCCTTTCTGTACTCACTCTTCCTGGAGGGTCAAAGCACCATAAAGGCTGTTTAGGTTGCCATATATGGGACACTCTGGGTAGGAGATCTGCCATACTGGCTTGTGTAGCACCTCTCCCCCAGGTCCACAAGTTGGAAGAGAAACCATACAAGACAAACATCTGAAGTATGTTTGGGGTTGTCTATCCCTCATCCACCACTAATACTAACAGTGCAGATCTGTCCAGTTTGGAAACACGAGTTCAAAAGTTTTTCCTCTGTCTCTGCTGACTTCCATGCAGCTGTTAAGCTTGTGCCTGATATGTTTATGTTAAGGGTTTGGTGTAAACGGGGCTTATTTTGCATAGCTGTCTGCAAATGTCCCAGCCCCCTCTTTGCAAAAATGGGCAAACCACCAAATATTTCTGTGAAGCTTTTAAACTCTTTTAGTCTACAGAAGACATTAAATCTTCTACACCAAAATGGAGCATTTTCAGAGAAAGCAGGCATTTCTCTGGGAGAATGTGACAGTGATAAAAATGTTGAGTGTAAAAGCTTTCAGATAATCCTTATCACCAAAGTGTACTAAAAACTAGAGAGGACAATTTTGCATGGATTGTGCAGCCTCCAAATGATTACAGGTTCCTTTAAAGAGTTGCCTAAGATAGACAGCATGGTGTAAAGTCATAGTAAAATGAGGATTCCTAACAGTGTTGTACACAGTGATGAGTTTGTAATGTACCTCCTACTTATTTTGGTCTCAGATCAGCCAGAAAAGAGCGAGCTTGTAATTTCTTGATGAGGTAATTTAGTGAAGGGGGGGCAAAGAAGGTAATTTAATCACTGGCCTAAAGAATTTATGTGACAGCCATGCAGTTCTTTTATCCTCTGTTACACAATGTGTTCTTATTTTATGTGTAATGCTTTAACACACTGTGTCACACTGCTAAGCCCAAGGATGTGCTCAAAATGCAGAGGCTCTGTGAAAGACTCGCTCTGCAAATGAATGAATTTCTCCTTGCTGCTTGCAATCAGGACTGGAAAGCACAGCTTTTCCCAAGTTTTTTCCAACCTGAGCTCCACAAACATCCTCAGACATTTCTCAATGGGCAGTACAATATCACAGCATCTCTTGCACTGGGCAGCGCTGAAGGACTCCAGAGAAAAGGTGGGGAATGGTTTGAGCTGGGCTCTGGGCTGAGCACAACACTGACCTGCCTTTCCCCAGGCAGTTGAAATGTCTGATGAAGATGCCCACATGCAGATCCCCGTCAGAACACCCCAAAAGTACACCAGATTATCTTAAGAAAACACCACAGGATAATTGAAGACCACAGGCAGCTGGAACCTCAGTTTGAATCTACCCCCTGATGATTAGGAATATTGAGCTCCAGCATCACTGAATCTGGCCTCTTCTACTTCCAAGACCTGCAGACTCCTCTACAGAAACATTTAAGAGCCATCTGGACATTTCAGGCCCGTGGTTGTTCTTATTCTGAGGTACAGATTGCATTCAGAAGCTCTTGATTTGCAGGTGTTGAAAGTGACAGAAGTAGAGAATCAAGGATGAGAAGCCATCTAGTGTTATTACCTCTCTTCAAACACCATATTTATCTTCCAGGCAGGAAAATATGAAGCATGAGGCATCAGTGCACCAAACCCCTTTACCTCTCAGAGAAAATTACACAGGAATTCAAATGTCCTGGTATAATTCACAGATTCCTGAGTTCACATGAACAGCAGCAAGAGGAAAATTGCTCCATATCCTGTAGAGAGGAAATGAAAGGTATCAGGAAGAGAAGAATGTGCTGTGTGGTGCGAAAATGCTGTTTTGATTCCTGATGCTAAACATCTGCCATATTTTTTGTGGGGAATCGCTTGACTTAGTGAGAGAATAGCATCTTCAGGATTGTGCAAAGCCTACTCCAGACTCAAGCTGTCTGAATTGGCAGCTGTGGGAACACCCACAGGAAGCATGGGACCCTGGAAGAAAAAGTGTAGGAGTACATCCTGTGGGGATAGATAAAAGTCAGAGCTGGGCTATGGGAACCTCTTCAGAACAAACATGCAAATACAGTTTCGCAAGTCAAAGTCCCAACTGTTTGTTTAGGGATTGTTTTGTTATTTGTTGCTTTTATTGGTTTTCACAGAACAGAAACAGCAAAAGGATCTCAAAACAAAAGGGGGGGGGGGGAAATAAAGGAATGAATCAAAAACCTTAGGTGTTTCCCTTGCTGTTTGGTGTGAGTTCACGTGCTCCGTTTGCAGTGCCACAGCTTGGTTCTTCTGCCTTGCAATGGAAGAATGCCATAGTATACCTAATCCTGGTCCACCCAGTCTGATGGTCTGTCTTCATGCAGACAATAGTAGTAGTGCTGGAGCAGAGCTGCCCATAATTCCTCAGTGTCACTGTTTCACAGGCACATACCTCCTTTCACCCCTATTACCTTTACAATTACCAGCTATGACTAACAAGAATTTAATCCATTTCTTAATTATTAAATGCTTCTAGTCATCAAAGTCAGGTAGAACTCCGTGTCATGCAAACAGACATCTTCCCATGATGCAGAAGTGCTCACCAAGCCACTTTCCCACCATTTACCATCAGTCCTAGCTAACTGAGGAGGTCCCAGCTGCCTGGAGATTGGTGAATGTGACACTCATCTGCAAGAAGGGCTGGAAGCAGGATCTGGAGAACTACAGACCTCTCAGTCTGACCTTGATCCCAGGGAAGGTCATGGAGCAGATCATGTTGAGTGCCCTTATGCAGCATGTGCAGGGCAACCAGGTGATCAGGCCCAGCCAGCATGGGTTCATGAAGGGCAGGTCCTGCTTAACCAACCTGATCTCCTTCTACGACAAGGTGATCTACTTAGTGGATGAGGGAGACTGTAGATGTTGATGAGGGAGACTGTGGATGTTGTTTACCTGCACTTCAGTAAAGTCTTTTGCAGCATCTTCCTGAAGAACTGGATACTCATGGCTTGGATGAGTGGACACTTTGCTGGTCAAAAACTGGCTGGATGGTTGGGCCCAAAGAGTGGTGGTGAATGGGGTTAAATCCATTTGGTGGCCAGTCAAAGGTGGTGTTACCCAGGGCTCAGTTTTGGGGCCAGTCTTGTTTAATATCTTTATCAATGATCTGGATGAGGGGATTGAGGCACCCTCAGTAAGTTTGCAGGTGACACTAAGTTGGGCAGAAGTGTTTATCTTCTTGATGGTAGGAAGGCTCTGCAAGGAGATCTGGACCAGCTGGATCAATGGGCTGAGGTCAGTTGTATGAAGTTTAACAAGGCCAAGTGCTAGGTCCTGCACTTGGGTCACAATAAGCCCATGAATACTCCAGGCTTGGAGCAGAGTGACTGTCAAGCTGCCTGGCAGAAAAGAACCTGGAGATGCTGGTTGATGGCCATCTGAACATGAGCCAGAAGTGTGCTCAAGTGGCCAAGCAGGCCAACAGCATCCTAGTCTGGATCAGGAATAGTGTGGCCAGCAAGAAATGGAAAGCAAGGAAGGAAGGAAGAAATAATGAGAGAAAACAAGCAAGAATGAAAGAAGGAGAGAGAGAAAGCAAACAAGGCAAGCAAGCAACAAAGCAAAGCAAACCAACCAGCTCAGTAGAAGTTTAAAGAAGTAAACATTTTCCAAGTTATCAGGCAGTGTAGAGAATCGGTGACCATCTCTCAAAGTGCCTTTTGATTCCCCAAATGCTGATGGGAAATATTCTGGAGGCACAAATAGACTGCAGATGTTGAAGAATACATCTTAGAATTCTGCTGAACATATTACCCTACTGGGAGGCTGTTTGGAGTCTCTGGGGACATTCCTTTGAGAGCCCAGCTGATTGTCTCATATTGAAACAACATGTCCAAGATACATTCCAAGTAAAAGAAAATAGAACAGGGGTACTCTGACCAAATATAAATCATGGGGCTAAAGGGCAGTTTATCTTCCTTCTTTCCACCATTCCTTACCCACCCCCCCACCCCCAATGAATACTCCCCCCAGGGAAACGGACCTCTGGGTAAATGACTGCCAAACATGATGACTCAGACATTAGGCACTGTCCCCAAGTGCTTCACAGATGGTGTCTGGATGGGAAACCCAGAGCTTTCGGCACCATGAGCCTTGCTACTCTTTTTTTTTCTTTCTTCCTTTCTTTTTTTTCCTCTTTTTTTTTTTTTCTTTCCTAAATTCACTGCAGCATTACTTCTGATCTCATGTCAAGCCCTTACAGCACAGTTGCCCCCCATAATGAATTCTGATCCTGACCTTATAACAAGCAGTGTCATTGGCACATTAAAAAGATAGGAGGGAAAAATCACAGCAGAGCTAGGGGAGTGGGAGAAACAAAGCTAAAATAAACATGTTACTTAAAAGATTCTCTTGTGTCTAATTGGGGGCAAAAAAAAGAGTAAATAAAAGAAGCTAGCATCCATGTAAAAGGAGAAGAGTCTGCTGTGGAAGGCAGGCATACTGTGAAGTACAGTACATGAGGACAGTTGCATAACAGTAGGTACTATGAAAGAAAATGTTCTCTGTACAGTGTTTATTGGTCTGCTTCTTTCTTGTGGAATCCTGTTTGTTTCAGTAAAATCCTGTTCCTTTCAGCTTGCTTTATGTTCCCCCAAAGCTAGCACATCTTGGGATGAACATCTGGACATGGGCAAGCCTGAAAGCAAGGGCTTAATTTTGTTCTTCTCCAGTACTGTATGTTCACACCAGACACTGGAAAAGTCCACTGTGAAAAAAAAACAACCAACAACCAAACAGCCAAACAAACAATCCAACAGCTATTTTTCCTCCCATGAAGAGAAGCTTGAGAAAAGCCCTGTAAAGGCTTGTAGATTATGCACAATGAATCAAGTTATCACAACCCCAAACAAAACATATCATGGGAAATGTGAAAGAGCCCTTCCTCTCTCTCCCTCTCACACTCACAAACCCAGCTGCAAAGGATGCAAAAGGAGGACTTGCACTTTGAGAAGAACCAGGCCCAGTATGTACTTTTTTCTTCCTCTCCTTCTGTTTTTAAGGTGTGCCACAGGTCTCTTCCAACCTTAGTGATACTGAATACTGAATATACAAGGATCATCCATAAGAAACAAAGAATTTGCTACAACTGGAGAGAAGAAATAGCTAGGTATTTTTGTGGGTTTCATTAGATTTCAAAGGTTCTGTAGCAATTCATTGAACTTAGAATCATAGAATCAGTCAGGGTTGGAAGGGACCACAAGGATCATCTAGTTCCAACCCCCCTGCCATGGGCAGGGACACCTCACACTAGATCAGGCTGGTCAGAGCTTCATCCAGCCTGGTCTTCTAATCTGCACTTCTCTGATCTGCACAAATGCAGCTGAGTAGTAATTCCATTTACATCAATGGAGATACTTTGACACATGCAGAAAAGAGAGAAGATTCAGCCATTTTGCTTCCAGGTTCAAAGTCAAAGGTCCTAGAATTAAATGCAACAACTCCTAGGGCAGCTGATTTCTGTATTACTTAAGAAGCAGCCTCTGATATAAGTTGATAGCACTATGCAGAGCCAGCCTCCCTCAGCCCTGATTTTTATGGGCTGCATCAACTCTTGCAGCACTTTGCCTGGGGCATCAAGCCAGGGTCACCAACATAGGCCACCATAGGGCTCCTCAGTTGGATGCAGTCACTTGGAGGTCATTACACCTGGAAATACACACTTCTTAACAGCCACTTGGTGAACTGCTGAGGAACCAATGGTGTAAATCAGCAGAAAAGCAGCCAGGTTCCTGAAATGTGCCTAGCAGGCAGTTTTCAAGCCCTGCCTGGTTTTGGAAGCAACTTTGTCAAAATTGGAGCCTCTCCACGAAGTGCTTTGATGTTGATGAATCGGTAAATTCCAATAAAAACTTGTTTAGTCAGAATTTTTCTGACCAGCTCTACTTCCTCCTCCTACCAAGCCTATTTACAAATTCTCAAACGTTTCTGTGTGGCTCCAGGCAAAGCTTTTCTGCCAGCATCATCACAGCTAAAGACCTCTGTGCTCAGGGCTCTGTAGACACAGCTGAACACATGCATTCACCTCCTGGGGTCCTCCCTTTTCACGTCCCCATGGGAGGGCAGTGCCATGCCGCAGCAGAGATCTCAGCCTCCTTCTCCATTCACAGCACAGCTCCATCCAGACTTGTGGAGCTCAGGAGGCTTTGTCATGGTGTCTAAAGGACCATTATTGGCCATTGGAATGTGCTGCCCAGGGAGGTGGTGGAGTCACCGTCCCTGGAGGTGTTCAAAAAGGGATTGGACGTGGCACTTGAAGCCATGGTTTAGTTAGTCATGAGGTGTTGGGTGATAGGTTGGACTTGACAATCTCTGAGGTCTTTTCCAATCTTATTGATTCTATGATTATCCCCACTTTGCAGCCAGAGAAAGTGAAGTTTAGAGACATAACCAGCTAGGAAATGTCATGGCAGCATTAAAAGTCGACTCCCACTCCCGCTGCCTGGCCCTGTATTGAGTCCAGCATCTGGTAACACATCTAGATTCACAGCTACTGCTGTGACTTGGGTCCAGCATGGCTGTGGGTGAGGCGGCGCACAAGCTGGGGAGGGAGGCTGGGAGAGAATAGGCCAAGACTACATTAAATTGTTTCCATCCCAGGCTTGGAAAAACAATGCACTGCGCCGAGACAAGGTGTTATTGTCTGCTTTCAACTGCACCCTCCCTTTCAAGTTTTTCTTTCTTAATAAAGTATCTGAGGTCATGCTATTGTCATTAGAGCTTGGCGGGTGCTCAGCAGCTGTCACCGTGGCAGCAGGAGCGTGCCTGGTGCCAGTCCCCTTTGTCACGACAGCCGCAGCAATGTAAGGAGAAGGGCCTCGCAGGATGCAGGACAATACTGGGAAGGAAAAGGAGGGAATCCTCGACCTTGGGCCAGGGCCTGGTGGCAGACTATTGAACCCTGCGCGTCTCGACAGACCGCAAGGAGTAAAAATTCTTGGAAGCTGCAAAGGTTGCAAGTGAAAACAAAAGATTCTATCGTGTAGGAAATAGAACAAAACACAGAGAAATTTGTTTTGTTTTCAGAGATAAAGTAAGCAAACAGCCCTCTGTGAGGGTCAGGAGCGTTGCAGGCAGCGCTCAGGGCGGCCAGGAGGGCAGAAAAGCTGGAGTGAAGCTGGAAGCAGGTAGGAAAGGGCTTCATAGCCTTCCAAATCTTGAGGGACTCCCTCAAGAGAAAAAGGATAATGACAGTGTCTGATAGAAGCTAAAACATAAAGTCAGCTAGCCAGACAAACCCCTGATGATGTAACACAATCAAATAGTTGCCTGTTGAGCCCATCACTGAGGCAACAGAGAGAAGCAACTGCTACTGAGCTTTGCCAGTTGGGCAGCTGAAGAAAGCTCAGCGTGGGACAACCTTGCACTCAAGAGAGAGTAAAGCCTGCACCCATAGTGGCTGCAGGAACAGCCACTGAAGATGGTGTTGTTGGTCCATGGAATAAATGTTTCACAGTTTGAGTATGTTACTCCCATTTTTATCAGTAAGCCCCAGAAAAGTGGCCTGGACTAAAAGCTGCTTAGCTATTGCTTTTCTGCTTACTTCTGAAGATCCACCACAGAAACAGCAGCAATTACTAACCCACACCTAGCAATCAGTGCCACCTCTTTTGCACCAGAGATCCCTGCAGACCGTGTGCATGACTTTACCAACTGTGTGGGTGTTCCTTCAGGACAGGAAGTGAATAAATAAATCATATCCCAGTGGAATCACCAGTGGAGCCCTGGACTGACAGGATGCTACCCAGGCAGCAATTAGGCTGGGATACCTGAGCCAGTACCACTGTGTTTTGAAAAATACCATGATATTTTGCATGACCACAACTGGCCAGAACCTCAGCTTTATTCCTTATCCAAAAGAAAAATACCTTTTGGAGCAGAAAAGCCCCACAGTGGGTGAGCAGGACTCACAGTGCCACCTGCTGAACCACCAGGACTGCTCAGGCCAGCAGCCAGTGTCTCTCTGAGAGGCTGGGGATGACCTGGCTCCATGGCCATTGCAGCCAGCCTGACAGTAGCATCAGCTTCTCCTGCCCAATTTCCTATGTGAAAAAAATCCCCACTTGGGGGGGGGGGGGGGGGGAATGCCAAAAACACACACCCCAAAAAAAGGGCATCTTGACAGATGGGAGCAGGGGAGGCACAGGGTGCTGTGGCACTGTGGGAAAGCAGCAAGGGATTGGGGTTTGTGACATGAGAAAGATGCTCTCCTTTCAGCAAAGCTTTGGGTCACAGCAGACTCTGTGCCAGCAGCCAGGCTGGTTATTACCCCGAGACAATACAACTTGTTCTTTTTCTTTCTCAGTAATTTCACAGCTTCCAGTCCCGGCTGGAGTCCTCCACTCCCCTCCTCCCCACACTGCAGCCTGTGGATCCATTGAAAAAAGATGCTGGTAAAGCTCCCTTGTAATTAAAAAGGGCCAGTTAATTGCAACAGACTAAGGACACATATTTGAACCAGTTCCTTTTGCCTTTTTCCTATCCTCTCCCTTCTCAGTATGGGACAGCAAGTAGCTAAGACATGAAATGGAAGAGCATCTGATAGAATTCCACCCCCTCCTGACAGTGTGGTGTAGTTGGTCACCAGCTTCTAGCAGCTCAGATCCAGTAACAGCAGCAGGACCAACCCATCTCTTCCTTGGCAGCAGGTGCATTGTTCCCCTGAGCTATTCCCATCATAGCAGCTCTCATGCAGTCTGTCCCTCTCCAGTATGACATCACTATCTGAAATGATACAAAGCACCCAAAACAGGAGCAAGTGTCCCTGGTGCACTGAGAAGAAAGATGCCAGGACATGAATTAGAAACAGAGCTGGTTTTGTCTAGCTCAGGTACTGTGAGGGAGCAGGATGAAGCCTCAAAAACAAAGAAGGGAGATAAATGTGCAGAATCTTCCCTCTGAGGGCAAGCAAATCTCATGGACAATCTGCAGAATAAACTGGTGCAGGAAAAGGCAGGGCCAGGGGAGAGGATGGGGGGTGTCCAGCTGGGGGGCAACAGAGATGTTATGCAGTCTGAAAGGGCTTGGGGGACATGTGTGTGGCATGTATCTTTTAGCAGGCATGCCTACAGCAAAGGGGTTCACATGGTAATCCCAAAACAGCTGTCCTTTTCTTTGTACCTTGCTTAACCTTATTTGTGCTCACACTATTTCCCACCTTTTCTTTTTTTTTGTTATTTTAATACTAGTACAAGAAAAAAGAAGGAAAAAAGCAAAACCCCACAGTTTCTTGTCTGCTCATAAACTGCTCCACAACCTTTCTGCAGAGAAGAAACAGAAGGGGGAAGGGATGAGCAAATGTGGCGTTGACTCTGCGACTGTGGTTTTTGTTTCCATAAACCTTAGAGCACAAGAATGCATGAGATATTTACACAAATCTTTCCACAATTCCTGTGGCCATTGGGAGCATTGCATTTGCATGACTTCACCACTGTGGCTGGTTTGTGCTTTCTCAGCAGCATTGCCTGCAACAGGGAGCAATCCTGGCCATTCCCAGTAGCTCTCCCTCACCCACCCTCAGATAGGATCACACCGGCGCATGTTAAATACAAGCTATGGTTCATGCAGGAGTTCCTGTCCTGCCTGTTGTCCAGTTTCCCAGGAACGCTACAGGATGTTTCCCAATTCATCTCATAAATACAAAATGAGAAAAAAATGTTCTACTCAGAGAAAGTGTTAGTCATTTAGATCTTGAGGGAAATATCTGGGGGTATGAGAGGGAGGAGGATGCTTCTGAAAGGTTACCGAAGCGAGGTAGGAGTAAGTTGATAATAAAAAATACCATAAGAAAAATGCAAGACATAGCTTTTACATCAACCAATCACACCTACTTGCCCTGCATCACAGGATGGTGGGAAGCTTAGTGCCGTGGGGACAGCCTCCAAGTGAGCAGTCTATGAATAAGAACTTGGCTACTGGGGCTCTGTCTTCTGCTGCCCCAATCCAGGACTTCCAGCAATAGCTTTGGTCTGTCTATACCTCATTTTCTCAATCTAATAAAGGGATGTTGCTCAACTTTTGCAAAATACTTTGAGTCAGTGCACAAAAAGGCTCTGTGTGAGGAACAAGGCTTTTCTTTTTTTTTTTTCCCCCACTGAATGGGAACATCAGGTCACTAAATGCACAGGCTGCCAGTTGGGGAAACAAAGCCACAATGTCTACAAGGTGAGATGGTCTTGCCCTTTCACACTATTGCAGCTGTAACCATTTGGCTCTGGCAGCCTTGGCTTCTCCAGTACTAGCAGATGTCTTTAAAAGGGAGGTTGCATCCTGTGTGTTTGTTCTGGTGGATTTGAATCATCAGAAGATCATACAATGGTTCGGGCTGGAAGGAATCTTAAAGATCATCTAGTTCCACCTCCCCCTGCCATGGCAGAGAAAGGGAAACCTTCCACTAGATCAGGTTGCATAAAGCCCCATCCACCTGGTCTTGGATACTTCCAGGGATGGGGCATCCACAACCTCTCTGGGCAACCTGTTGCAGTGCCTCACAGTGAAGAACTTCTTCCTTACATATAATCTAAATCTACCCTCTTTCAGTTTGAAGCCATCGCCTATTCTCCTATCACTGCATGCCCTTGTAAAAAGTCCCTCTCAAGCTTTCCTGTATCACAGAATCACAGAATGTTAGGGAGTGGAAGGGACCTCAAAAGATCATCCAGTCCAATCCCTGCCAGAGCAGGATTAGATAGAGCAGGTCACAAAAGAACACATCCAGGCAGGTTTTGAACGTCTCCAGAGAAGGAGACTCAACAACCTCTCTGGGCAGCCTGCTCCAGGCCTCTGTTACCCTCACAGTGAAAAAGTTTTTCCTTATGTCCACCTAGGACCTCCCATGCTCCAGCTTGCACCCATTGTCCCTTGTCCTCTCATTGGACGTCACTGAGCAGAGCCAGGCTCCATCCTCCTGACACTCATCCTTCACATATTTACAAACATTAATGAGGTCACCCCTCAGTTTCCTCCAAGCTAAAGAGCCTCAGCTCCCTCAGCCTTTCCTCATAAGGGATATGTTCCACTTCCTTAATCATCTTTATGGCTCTGCACTGTAGGAATCCTTTAAATACTGGAAGGCTGCTGTAAGGTGTCCCTGGAGAGTTCTCTTCTCCAGACTGAGCAACCCCAACTCATCCTGCCCCCATAGAAGAGAAGCTCCAGCACTCTGATTTGAGGGGTGGGATGACTAGTGGAGAACACACACTGCAATTGTGTGAGTCTCCAGACTGTTGCTGTGGACTTTACAGGGCAGCCAGGTCTCATGAATCCCTGTTCAAAGCTGTGCCGTATCTCTCTTCCCCCCTTGGGCTAAGCCTGCAGGAGATCCAGCCCAGAAGCAGAACTGCAGATTCATTCGTAGGAGTTTAACACTTGATATCAGAACCAGTGTGCAATGACATAAGGCAGAAGCATAACCACAGACAGCTTGTAAAACTTCAGCTTTGTCCCTCACAAGTGAATCCATACTTGAAGCTGCAGCTATAGTCCATTGTATTCTCCAGCAGGAGACTCACTCCTGCTACCACTTGAGTCAGCAAGTTTCTCTGTTTGCAGTAATCCTTTACTTTGTCTTTCTTTCATTATTATTCAAGCACTTTTTAAACTCTTTAATGTCAACCAAATGGTGTTTCAGATTATATGTTCCAGGAGAAAAAGGAAAAAGACCCCAAAAAAAGTGGGGGGGGGGGGTGTGGAAGACAGACAGCTGAGCGTTCAGAGGGGAACACTTAGCTATGTTATAGTTCAGCCTGAGACACTGGTGACTTTCAGAGTGTTGAAATTACAGGTTCATGACGTACAGAGTGTTGAAACACCAAGTTACTGCAACACTTGGTCCAACATGAACTTGCAATTTCAACACTTCTCAGGTCTTCTGTAAAACCCCATAAGTGACCAGAACAAATGTAGATTCCCACAAAGTCTAAAGCAATGTGCTGTACACAGCAGCACAGATTGGAAAACACTTTTCATTTCCAGCCTTGCTACCCTTACATAGTATCATAGTATCATAGTATCAGTCAGGGTCAGAAGGGACCACAAGGATCAGCTAGTTCCAAGCCCCCTGCCATGGGCAGGGACACCCCACACTAGATCAGGCTGCCCAGAGCCTCATCCAGCCTGCTCTTAAACACCTCCAGGGATGGGGCCTCGACCACCTCCCTGGACAACCCATTCCAGAGTTTCACCACTCTCATGGTGAAGAACTTCCTCCTCACATCCAGCCTGAATCTCCCCACTTCCAGCTTCATTCCATTCCCCCTAGTCCTATCACTACCTGACATCCTGAGAAGTCCCTCCCCAGCCTTCCTGTAGCCCACTTCAGATCCTGGAAGGCCACAATGAGGTCACCTCAGAACCTTCTCTTCTCCAGACTGAACAGCCCCAACTCCTTCAGTCTGTCCTCATAGGAGAGGTGCTCCAGCCCTCTGCTCATCCTTGTGGCCCTTCTCTGGACACGTCCCAGCACCTCCAGATCCCTCTTGTAATAGGGGCTCCAGAACTGGAGGCAGTACTGCAGGTGGGGTCTCCCCAGAGCTGAGCAGAGGGGGAGGATCACCTCCCTCGACCTGCTGGCCACACTTCTCCTGATGCAGCCCAGGATCTGATTGGCTTTGCGGGCTGCAAGTGCACATTGAGAGCCCATGTTGAGCTTCTTGTCCACCAGCACCCCCAAGTCTCTCTCCTCAGGGCTGCTTTCCAGCTTGTATTTGTACCTGAGATTGCCTCGACCCAGATGCAGGACCCTGCACTTGCTCTTGTTACATGGGATAATCATTCTCAAAGTATGCCTAATTTGAAAGGGGGGGGGGGCAGGGGAAGTGTCATCCAGGATTAACTAGCCTCAAAGCAATTGGTCTGAACTGGTAATATCTCAGCTCTTCCACCTAGTCAACTTTTTCATTGGTGTCACAAAAAAACCCACCAACCCAGCAGTAAAGTACCTGCCTCAGCCTAAGCAGAGGCTACTTATCAAAACGTGCTGTCCTGCAGCTTAGCAGAGACAGTAATAACAAAACGTTAAACACAGGGATAAAATCTTCTTGACCAAAGGGAAGCTGCAATTTAAAAACACAGCAAAATTTGATATTTAAAAATACACCATGGCATTATTTCAAAATACCATTTGTTATACAAGCAGGAGGCAGCGGAGCAGGCAGGAGCAGGGCTTGCAGTGTTTGTTTTGAAGATGAGGAGAGTACAGGATTTGAGCTCGACCTCTTCACAGGTTACACTTAGCTCACTCGGTTTCATTTACAAAAGAAAAGAGTTTTCACTCAGGGGAGCCGCTGAGAAGCAGCTTTGTGCCCTGGCTCCTGTAAGCAACTCGGATCAGGAAACTCCTACACCTGAAGCCAGCAGAGATGCAGCCAGCTGGAGCGCTTGGCAGGACAGGGACCCTGAGAGCAGACAGGGGATAGTCCATGTGTGCCACAGCCCAGGGGCAGGGAAACAGCTCAAGTAAAACAAACTCTCAGGCTGAGGGTCCAGACGAAAGTCAGGTCTCACCTAGGGGCTAAGTGGGACAGGCAGGGACATGAGACTGCTGGAAGCATCCCACCACTAGCATGTATCCTCTTCAGCACTTGCGCAAAGCACCCTCTAATAACGGAGATTAAATGGGAGCTTTAACAATACATTTCCTCTTGTTTATCTGGCTCCCTTCTGAATATTTAATGCTAATTTTAGTACTTGGGCACTTGGGAAGGGGTAAAACGGAATGAACACGTTGTGCATATTGGGCTGGAAATACACAGCCCCCTGACATAGCAGCTTGGGTTTCTCTGCATCAATCTGATCTTTCCCCCTGGAATAACCACAGAAACAGCACTTTTGGTGTTAAATGCAGCTAAGGTTGTCATTTATTTTGAGAGAATATAGTGTCTTAAGATAGCAGAGAGTTTACTTGGAAAACTCATGATAAACTATCATAGCCTCCCTTCTCTGCACCTTCTAACAGAAGCTGCTTTTGGGTTCTTGGGGGGGGACAGTTGCAGTGTGCTGCATACTAGGAAGAAGGTACTTATGACAGGATTTATTTGTAGCTGCCAGCCAAAATACATATTTGCCTTAGACAAGAGTCAGAATTATCACAAAGAGAGAGCCATGCCGACTGGGGTTTAACAAAATCGGACCAGGGTGTCAGGTTTAAGCTTGGTAAAGTTGGCAGCTGGGATGAATTGGACCAGAAATGTGCTGTGTAACAGGATTTCAGTGGAATTCTTGTGGGGAAGAAAAGAAAAGGGAAAAGGGAAAAAAAGGAAGGGGCTGAAGGGGAGAAGTACGTGGAATATGTCATGCTAACAGTTGACAGTGTAGCTGCAACACCAAACATGAAATAAATAAATTCCATACGTAACACAGGCCCGAGGAAAAAAAAAAAACCAACACACAAAACTTTTCAGGAAAGCGCCTCGGAGCTGCGCAGCCTCGCCTCTATAAATCTCCATTAAATCAGTTGGAGTGCAGCGAGTGTTAGAGACAGAGCTGCCAGAAATAGCTCTTTTCCTGCAAGATGTAGAAAAGATTACAGCTGAGATTGAGACAGGGTGGGGAGGGAAAGCAAGGCGGGGGGGGGAGGAAGGGGAAGAGAGGCAAAGGAGTTGAGCTGGAGGAGGCGGGGGAGCTGTGAAAGGCATCTCATAAAAGTCCCATTTGTTGGAAGGCTGCAGGAAGTGGAGGCAGCTTTGGCACACGTGGCCATGGTGCTAAATTAACTGTTAACACAAATAATCAAAGTGCAAGGCCCATCAAGCCGCTGGCGCCAGCCAAATGAGGGAGCGGCCAGGTCAGCGCTGCCTCTGGAGCGAGTGGGCTAGCAGGTGGAGACCAAGCAGGGCCTGCACAGGATGGAAGTGCTTACAGAACGCACTGACCCCCTGGCAGAGGAAAACACCGCTGCACTCCTGCTTTCCAGCTATTGTGTGCACAGCCACTTGGCTGGGTATTTTTATTTTGCATTTATTTATATTGTATTATTTTAAAAAAAAAAAAAAAAAGCTACCTGTGTTATTTCTTCTTTTAAAAAAGAAGAAAAAGAAAAAAAGTAGTTTTGCAGCAAGTTTTTCTCAGCTGCAGTTGAGAGCTTGGACACCCCCAAGGTGAGCTGTAGTACAGCTCAGCCTCTGTTTTGCAGCATTGATGGAAGGAGAGTCGAGCAGCACAAAGGGAGAGTTATCAGGCACAAAAGCACCGGTTGCCCTCCAGCGCTGCCCTTCAGATAGGGATGCTGAAAAGCAAAGTGATCGGGGCAACATCTACCTGCTTTGTTCCCTCTCCCTCTTAGGGATTCCGCAGCCCCATTCTCTACTGCAAATAGGATGCTAAGTATGGCAAAGCAGCTCAGCAGCGATGCACAGAAACCGATTGCTCCACTCTGCACAGGGCAGTGTGGAGCAGACAGGGTTGTGGTACTTCCTCCCACTGAGTAGGATTAGACTTGTGAGCAAGCAGGGACTGCTCAGGTCTCAAAGGATCTCACTGTACTGCCCTGTGGAAACAGAAGATACTCCATCACCCTGCTCTGCCTTCAATGAGGCAGCTGCCTGGCTGCCACACCAGGCTAGTAGGAGTCCTGTGCTGAATTCATTGCCTGCTTCTCTCGGCTTCCTGACACATGACAGCTGTGAACCCACTCCAACTGCCCAGTAAAGCCAGGTTTACAATTACTTTGCATGACCAAAGCACTGCTGAGCAGTCACAGTGCAACAGTGAGTCACAAATCATATGTTTACCAAAACAGTCCCACTTGTAGTTACAAGGTGTGATAGCAGAGAGCATGTTAGCATTGCTTAGCATAAAATATGCTCCAGAAAACAAAAGCTAGAAATAATCAATCATCCAGGAATGGTTTATAATTGTATTTTATTATAATTCACAATATATCATTTCCAGGTCAGGTTGGACAGGGCTCTGAGTGATCTGATCTAGCTGAAGATGCCCCAGCTCACTGAAAGGGTGCTGGACTAGATGACCTTTAAAAGTCTAACCAAAACCATTCTATGAGTCTATGATAATGAGCAACAGGATGCAAAAAGGGAATTGTTTCAGTGAGGATACATAGCTTCAGAGCATATAAACCTTAATTAGACTTTTAATTCATAACTGAAAGTCTGAAATCCAAGTGTTTCTTTAAATAGTCTCATTAAATTTATCTCAGCTGACACCAAAATGCCCAGTTACAGAGGGGATGGGTGTAAAACCTTATCATAGGGCACAGTCACTGCATTTACTGAAGAAGTTACTAATCACTGAAATTGCAAACAAAATCATCATCAAGGGTGGCAGTAATATTCACACTTTAGTGAGGTTTACATTCATAGAAATTACATGTAATCACCCCTATCTTCCAGAGGGACACTCTGACATCTATCAGCATAATTCTGACAGTCTTTTAGACCAGCATCTTCGATAAAAGAGCTCATCCTCACTGAACTCCACAACCTTTAACTGAGCCACAGCCAGCTGCATGAACTGCACAGATGGCATCTCAAGGCACTTGGAAGAGAAGAAGGGGCCTGGAGCACATGCCTCATGTTGAGAGGCTGAGGGACCTGGGGCTTGTTAGTCTGGAAAAGAGAAGACTTAGGGGATTTAATAAATGTTTATAAATAATCTGAGGGCTGGGAGTCAGGAGGGAGGGGACAGGTTCTTCTCATTTGCTCCCAGTGATAGGACAAGGAGCAATGGATGTAAGCTGCAGCACAGGAGGTTCCACCTCAACACAAGGGGGAACCTCTTTACTATAAGGGTGACTGGACCAGGCTGCCCAGAGAGGTTGGGGAGTCTTCTTCTCTGGAGACTTTCAAGGCCCATCTGGATGCATTCCTCTGTGACCTGAGCTCAATTACATGGTCCTGCTCTGGCAGGAGGGTTGGACTCGATGATCTCTTTGGGTCCCTTCCAACCCCTGACATCCTGTGATTAAATAGAATGCTGTGATTAAAAAAGCTCTCCAAGCACTTAGCACCTTTCAAACAGAATTTAACAAGCAAGAGAAATGAGAATTTTGCACTTCTGCAAAAGCAGAAACTGGTTTACAGAGATAATACAGCAGAAACAAGTGAATATGCTCTCACTCTTCCTCTCCCAGACATCAGTTTCTCCTCTATGTTTATGGGGAATTCTTTAAAGGCCAGCTATGGGAAAAGACAACTAAACTCGAAATAGGAATTCTGTATAAAACCTGACACTTTCTTACCCAAGGTGGCTTAATAAAATCACCCATCATTAACAAGAGACAAAGAACAAATATGTGTTTGTTTTCACAGCTGTCTCCTGCAACTTCCAAATAGGAAATCACAACAAGTTTGGAACCCAACTGCAGTATCTTCACCTTGAAAGGAGTTACTGCTGGGAGAGGACTAAACAGCTCCTGCTCCACCACTACCACTATTTTTGCACCTATCCCAGAGCCAGGGGCAAGACCCTCAACCAGCCAAGATACCACACAGAGGAGCTGAGCCCAAGTAAGGAAGCCCAGCCAACACCCGTGGATGATATTGGAATGGTCATCAAGTCTTTTCCTAGCTAACCGGGGGGCCACCAGGCCCCCCGGCCTTTATTGTCACCACCACCATCACCCAGTGTGCACCATGGGCACTCACCAGCAATGAGGAGGATCCTCAGCCCAGATGGGCTCAGCTTAGGGCTTCTGCCTTTCCTTGGGGGATTAAAAAGGGGAGTGGGTGGGGAGGGCAAAGTGGCCACACCTGGGGTGGGAGGAGACTCCAGTAGAGCCCAGGTGCTGGGGGTTGAGGGGATAAAGGGGGAAAATGGGGTGGGTGGGGTGGAAACAAGTCAGATGTGGTAGGAAAGGGGAGGTGGTGATGAAAGAAGGGGATTTAAAATAACTTCATTTTCCATAAATCTTCCCTAATGTACAACTGCTTTTCATGGTTTGCTTTGCCTCCATGCAAAAAGAACAAACCCATCCATACCTAAAATAAATCATAAAATATATCAATACATAAAATAAAGCACACTGGTGGCTATTACAATGAAACCTTTCCATCATTACCATCTTGCTTGGTGGGAAAATCTGTGCTTTTCAGATCAAGACAACAAGTTTTAACAAACAAAACAAAAGTTCTGCAAGAGTGATTTTTTCTTTTCCCCTGGATCCCATCAGACAACACCAGGATGATTGAGGGACTGGAGAACTGCCCTGTGAGGAGGGGCTGAGAGCCCTGGGGCTTTTTAGTCTGGAGAGGAGAAGGCTGAGAGGGGATTTAATAAATGTTTATAAATATCTGAGGGCTGGGGGTCAAGAGGGAGGGGACAGGCTCTGCTCCGCTGCACCCTGTGATAGGACAAGGGGCAATGGATATAAACTCCAGCACAGGAGGTTCCAGCTCAACACGAGGAGGAACTTCCTCACTATGAGGGTCACAGATCACTGGAACAGGCTGCCCAGAGAGGTTGTGGAGTCTCCTTCTCTGGAGACTTTCAAAACCCATCTGGATGTGTTCCTGTGCAACCTGTGCTGGATTCTCTGGTCCTGCTCTGGCAGGGGGGTTGGACTTGGTGATCTTCAAAGGTCCCTTCCGGCCCCTAACATCCTATGATCTTGTGAACATTCAGGAACTGTAGCAGCAGACATCTGAAGTGATCTAGGGAGCAGGTATAAAGATAATTTGCTCATAAGTCAGTTGGATTTGTGTTGACTTTCACAGGATAGGAAAGAAAAGTAAAAAATAGGGCTGAGACAGGAAAACAGAGACAGAAAAGCAGAGACAGAGAATGAAACACACAGGGAGAAAATAATACTGTCATAGGCCAAAATTACTTGTTATTAGCCTCTGCCCCCTTCTTGGTAAGGGTTAAACTGACTTCACTGAAACCTTCCATGTGTACAAGCCAGCTTGATGCAGACAGAAGTTTGCTGCAAGGGAATGGGCAAAGTTCCACAAAACTGAGAGCTGTGACTTACACCAGAGGTTAGGTGGCCCCTGCTGTACTTGTCACTGTCAGGTTTACCTCTATGGACACATTATAGCCTCCCCTAAAGATACCATTGTGTGTCAGTGGGTGGGGGTTGGGTGGGAGAGTGCATGAATGTGTCAGATGACAAGTGCTATCACAGATACCAAATGAATGGAAATGTTATAATTACTCTGACAAATGGCAGTCAAGCACTTCCTGAGCAGGCAGGAAAAGGCTAATTGCAAATTTTAGTGACTAGAGAATCTTTGTTAATTGAAAGAGAAAATTAAAAGCCCATAAACCAAAATGTATGTGATTCAGAGCCCCTTTCCTGACCCTGAACCAAGTTAGAGAAAGAACATCAGGGTTGCAGTTTGATAACATTTACTGAAGATACAAAGAAACCGAGTCAGGAAAACAAAGTTCCAGACATATAAAGATGAGATCGCTCCAAACACATCAAGATTGTGTAAGGGCTGACTTGGCTCCTGTCCTACAACTAATAAATCCAGCCAAAATTTGTTATTGGAGTTTCCAGAGTATATTGGGGTTTGCACTAGCTGTGTAATGTTTAGCATAGCCACTTAAATGGCTATCCCTTTTCCAGTGTGCCAAGACATGGCACCGGGTCTGCTCTTCCCTGAGCCCAGACCTTGAGGTAGGGCTCTCCATAGTACTCATCTCCATTCTGTGCTTCCTGATGATTGTGAGACCTGCTGAAGTGTGGCTCTGTTTCATTTTGGCCTGGGTTTCATTCTAAAGAATGATCTGTAATGGGAAGAGCAGTCCAACAAGAATTTGGGATGTAACTGGGCCAAACAGCTCTGACAAAAGATGGGCATGGGGGGCAAATAGGTTTCCTGCTGAGAGATGCAATGTGTATCACTCTGACCTCACTGTGGATTTACACTGGTGTGAGGTTAAGAATGATCCCCCACCCTCCTTTACATACTTCTATTTCTGAATTGTCCATCCTTTCAACTAACTGTCAGGAAAGGATTTCTCTTCCCCACTGCTCAAAGTGAAAAGAAGAACAAGGCTCTCACTAGGAGTAAAAATTCCTGCTTCTCTTCACAAGGACAAAATAATTCAGGAGACTGCTGTAGAAACAGACTGGGAAGGAACCAGTTGCTTCTTAACACATAGGGAAGAATGTCTCCCAGCCTGAAAGCAAGCCTGGACCCATTTGCAAAAGCCTTAACTTTGGGTTCAGAGGCTTTTTTATTGACTAACATCTAACCATCTGGAACCCTCCACCAACATCTGCAAGTGAAAAACCATGGAAATTCTCATTCCACCTATTTTTTCTGTTGTTAGTAAAACTCAAAGTATCCAGAGTAGGAAATATCAATGCAGCAAGACATCCAAAACTGCAACAAACAAGGAAGAAAGAAGCAGTAAGGGTCTGCCAAAGACGAAGAAGTGAGTGGGAAGACACAGACAAAGTACTCTGTGCAGAGGTACATCCTTCCTACTCCCCATTGTTTGTTTAAATTATTCTTGTGTGCCTTTTGCAAGCTCTGTTCTAAACTGTCAAGAACCTAGAGCTGTATCTGGAGAGCATGCAGTGCAATGGGGCCAGCACTTATTGGAACTATCTGTGACCTTATGCACTACACAAATAAAGAATATCTGGGCTGTGCACAAAGTGAGTCACAAGTCCTCTATGACACCAACATTGTGCAATGCTCATCCCTAAGGGAAGCTCTTACATATGATCACTGGCAACAGGTTCCTGAAGCACAGGGGTGCATGGACTCCAGAATGATTTTGCACTGTTTGGGATGGAGGCCATCTAGCAACATGTTCTCTCAAGTACAACAACAATGCAGTGGTTTTCTACTGCTTACTTCTGTGTTTATTTTCCTTCAGTCATTTTCCAAACAGTATTAGTGAAGCTTCTTCCTCTACAAGGTATTACATGCTTGGAAAGACCAGTGGCCTCCCAAATACCATCTATATTAAAATTGGAAGGTTCAGGCTTGTATTAAATCCTTTCACTGAACTTATCCAAACAAATGTCAGTTCATAAAACATAGCATCTAATGTGAAGAGATTTCCAGATCTAGTTCCAAGCAATTTTTTTGCCAGCCTCATTCTGACACATCATGCACCATCACTAGCTCAGACTTTACAAGCAGTAATCATATTAGTCAAGTAGCCCTGCATCCTTCCCCCAGCTCCAGAAGGAAAAGTTATCTTAGCTGTAGAGGTAGCTAAGCCTTCAGAGCCCAAGCTAGCTCATCTGATGGTGGTTTGGGGATGCCTACACTGCTTTACATTACTATGCATTTTCATCCCCTTCTCTTTCTTACAGACATGATTGTCAATAAATTCAAAGTTCCATGGGCACAATCAAATTGTCAGATAATAGACCCAAAAACATCAGACAGCAAGTCTGACAGCAAGCCTCTGTGAAACTCATATCCATGTGGTAACAAAATAGGTCTCTATCTCATTTCAGCTCAGCTACAACTACCTGAAGGGAGGTTGTAGCCAGCTGGGGGTTGGTCTCTTCTCACAGGCAACCAGCACCAGAACAAGAGGACACAGTCTCAAGCTGCACCAGGGGAGGTTTAGGCTGGATGTTAGGAAGTATTCACAGAAAGAGTGCTTGGCCATTGGAATGGGCTGCCCAGGGAGGTGGTGGAGTCACTGTCCCTGGAGGTGTTTGAGAGACTGGATAGGGTGCTTGGTGTCATGGTTTAGTTGATTAGATAGTGTTGGGTGATAGGTTGGACTTGATAATCTCGAAGGTCTTTTCCAACCTGGTTAATTCTATTCTATTCTATTCTATTCTATTCTATTCTATTCTATTCTATTCTATTCTATTCTATTCTATTCTATTCAACTATTTTACCAATTTAGCTTTCTCACAGCAAAGATGAAGTGACACAGGCTCACCTCTACCAGTCCAAAACAGAGCAGACAGGAGACCAAAGTAAGGTACTCAAAAGGCAGCTCCTGTTCCAGTACAAATAGGTGCACCCCAGGATACACTCTGTTAAGCTCTTCTTTTCCCCAGATCCTGCCAGACTGTGAAATGCATTTCCCAGCAGCCCTCCAAAGGCAGGAAAACACAGCAGAATGGACCTGGTGAAGAAAGTTTTCCTGTTGTTCTGAAAGGGGTTAACAAACACATGCTACAGCTTTTGAACAGCTTACAGCTGTCAGTGCAGTCCCATATCAGTACACAAGAGGGGAAGTGAACTTGATTCAACTTTGACTTCTTGTATCTTCAGCAGAAAACCAAGGGGGGGAAAAGGTCACTGGGAATGGTCACTCCAACACTGTTTTCTAGAGGATTGTGTAGCATGGCTGTTGATATCTATGGGATATCACAAGGGCTGAAGGCAAACCACCACTGATTTCTTTCCCATCTTCGAAACGAGCAATTCCCAAACTACTGACAAGCAAACTCAAGAACTCCTTGTTTCATAACCTAGGTGTCCACCTACACTAACCTAATGTGGTTTGCTGCCTCTAGTTTCCAGGCCACATGCAGTCCTAGACTCACACAATAGGCAGTACTTAATATTACCCAAGTGGCCTTAAGTAATCCTTTCATTTTCAGTTGCCTCTAACCTTGCAAAGGAAAGAAGAGGCTGCCTGAACTAGCACTTTCTCAGTTTGTTCTATCATGGACTGGGTTTTCTCAATGGAATTGTGCACAAGCAGTAAAGATAGCTATGCCAGGAGGCAGGGGGAGGGAAGGGAAGTGGTTTTTCACTCCTGAGGGCTTTTCCTCTTTCCTCATAGTTTTCTGCATGATATAGCTCCTCTTTTCGTTGCCCAGCAGGGAATCCCAGAGACCAGAGGCGAATTTTCCCTTTGGTCTTAGAGCATTCATGACGGATTCTTGTTTTAAGAAGAGGTTATTAGTTGTTTGCTCTTGAGTATTATATCATCACCATTACAGCAGAGCTGGTCTCATTCTAAGTTTTGTTTATTCTTTGGCACACATGAGATATCTTGGGTTACACAGCTAACATCCCTTTACACACCAAAGTCAATTAAAACCTTTCCACTGGCTCCAGTGGTGCCAAATGAAATGTTGCAAAGGTGCTGAAAAAATGATCTCTTTGGGGCTTAATTCTGTTTCCACTGGTAAAATTCCCTCTGACTTTGACAGGGGTTGCTTTAACTCCATTGATTTAAAGAGCTTTTCAGAAACCAAGAAACCATTCTGCTACCATAGAAGGTTCTGCTTGATAAGGAATGCTCATAGACCTTGAAGTCTGTTTATGTTGTACCTTATTAATAGAAGTTATCACTGAAGAATGTCTTGGCCACTGTTTTATTTCACTGCTTATATTATAGTTCATATAAGTGACTGCAGAGTAGCACAAGATACAGAAAAGGTCTCCTGTCAGCAACAGTACCTGGTTAATTCTCAAAACGTCGTAGCATTTGCAGCTTCTTGTTGAATAATTGGAGTCATAGGATCATTGAATGGCTTAGGTTGGAAGGACCTTAGAGATCATCTACTCCAACCTACCCACCATGAGCAGGGGTGCCTCTCAACTAGACTCAGCTGCTCAAGGCCTCATCCAACCTGGCCCTGAACACCCCCTGGGAGGAGGCATCCACACCTCTCTGGGCAGCGTGTTGCAGAGTCTCACCACCCTTGTACTGAAGAACTTCTCTCTAAGATCCAGTCTAGCCCTGCTCTCCCTCAGCTTAAAACCATTCCCTCTTGCCCTATTGCCAGACACTCTTATGAAAAGTCCCTCTCCAGCCTTCTTGCAGGACCCCCTCAGGTGCTGGCATATTGATGACTTTGATCAGAAATGTCACCAGTGCATTGTACCTTGTGACTTGTACCTATCTGTTACCTTCTACAGCCGTTTGCAGCCCCATTGTGTGACCGTTTGAGGCGATCCCTTTAAGGAAGGGGATATTGTGGTTGAATGTTTGTAAATGAAAGATGGATCTAAACTAATTTCATTGGTGGATTGGGAGAAAGCACCTTTTGAACTGGCAGTACAGCAGCCTTCTGGTCAGTCTTGCTTTCTCCCCTTTGCAGTTCACAGCTTTCTGGGCTTTCGGCCAGGCTTGACCTTGAAGCAGATAAAGCGTGAGGCCTCTTCTAACATTCTAACACATAACTGCTTTTTAATTAACAGTTTCTCTTTTTCTCTCTTTCTAACCCTCTCTGGGGAAAGGGGGAGAGTAGGGGGAGCAGGGGTGGGGAACCCCCCTCAGCAGAGGAGGGAACCCTCATTTCTGTGCTACTTTGTTGTATATTTATGTATACATTGTAAATACTGTAAATTCTGTATATATTGCCCTGCATTCCCTAAACTGAGTGAGGGCAACGAAGTTAGTGAGGGGCTTGGAACACAAGCCCTATGAGGAGAGGCTGAGGGAGCTGGGGCTTCTTAGCCTGGAGAGGAGGAGACTCAGGGGTGACCTTATTGCTCTCTACAACTACCTGAAGGGGGATTGTAAACAGGCAGAGGTTGGTCTCTTCTCCCAGGCAGCCAGCACCAGAACAAGAGGACACAGTCTCAGGCTGCGCCAGGGGAAGTTCAGGCTGGAGGTCAGGAGGAGGTTTTACACAGAGAGAGTGATTGGCCATTGGAATGGACTGCCTGGGGAGGTGGTGGAGTCGCCGTCACTGGAGGTGTTCAGGAGGAGACTTGACAGGGTGCTTGGTTACATGGGTTAGTTGATTAGGTGGTGTTGGGTGATAGGTTGGACGTGATGATCTTGAAGGTCTCTTCCAACCTGGTTTATTCTATTCTATTATTCTAACTGCTTTGTAAATATACAGCACACACTCCTTTGCTAAGCTGGCTGTGTGTTTTTCTTTCCTTTCAATTTTCTTCCCTTTACTCACAGGGAGGGGAGAAGGCCCGGCCTTTCCCCCAACCCTACGACACATTGGTATCTGTTTCACAGCTTGGGATGGCATAACCTCACCTCACCTCAGTACTTAACTTCCCAAGGCTCATACAGCAAGCAAAAGATCTCTTTGATGTTTATCCAGTCTTGTAGTAACACTGATGTGCAGGCAAAGATCCATGACTCAAGAACACTCTGGAGTAGTCACATGCATGGATTAAGCCTCATTTTTATTATTTTCCCTTTTTATTTATTTCAGTAAGTCTTTATTCAATAAAAATATTCAATCATGCACACAGAAAATCAACCTTCCATACAGTTAAGGTCCGGGGTGTGTGTGGGGGGGAGAAGCTTTCTCTTTATTTTGGTCTTTTGTTGTTGTGCCTGAAGAATTCTTTTTGCCATCCCAAAACAGTTGGTGTTATCGTGTATTAACTTCAACAAGTCCACAACACTACAACCAGAAAACCCTCAATGCTCAAAGAAGGATAAAGGCACCTTTCATCTTATCTGCTCCACACATACTTTTCATTCTGAGTCTGACATCATTGCTGGCAAAGCTTTTGCAGTTACCAAAGAACTAATGAGCTCACTACAGCAATGAGTTTCAGAAAATAAACTTACAGAATCTCTGCTGACAGAGGCCAGCACTGAAGAGTTTGCAGATTCAGTGTTTCCTGATGGTTGACATCTGGCTGAACAGGAGCCAGCAGTGTGCCCAGGTGGCCAAGAAGGCCAATGGCATCCTGGCCTGGATCAGGAATAGTGTGGCCAGCAGGACCAGGGAAGTCATTCTGCCCTGTACCCAGGACAGGTTAGGCCACACCTTGAGTACTGTGTCCAGTTCTAGGCCCCTCAATTTAAGAGGGATATTGAGACACTTGAATGTGTCCAGAGAAGGGCAACAAAACTGGGGAAGAGTCTGGAGCACAGCCCTGTGAGGAGAGGCTGAGGGAGCTGGGGTTGCTTAGCCTGGAGAAGAGGAGGCTCAGGGGAGACCTTATTGCTCTCTACAACTACCTGAAGGGAGGTTGTAGACAGGTGGGGGTTGGCCTCTTTTCCCAGGCAACCAGCACCAGAACAAGAGGACACAGTCTCAAGCTGTGCCCGGGGAGGTTTAGGCTTGAGGTGAGGAGAAAGTTCTTCCCAGAAAGAGTAATTGGCCATTGGAATGTGCTGCCCAGGGAGGTGGTGAAGTCACCGTCACTGGAGGTGTTCAAGAAGGGATTGGATGTGGCACTTGAAGCCATGGTTTAATTAGTCATGAGATGTTGGGTGCCAGGTTGGACTTAATGATCTCTGAGGTCTTTTCCAACCTTATTGATTCTTTGATTCTCACAAGACTGACTTTAACTTTTCACTGCCCACTGCTGTCATCTCTGTTAGTTCTGGAGTGTAAGGACTCCAACACAAAGGCCCTGGTTTACTTTGCAAAGAGACCTGAACCCAGCTGATTTCAAATTCTTCCAAGCCTCCTCTGAATACTTAATAAAACTAACCAACCCTCCCTTCAATTTTGCCACCACGACCACCCTCTGGGACTGGAGATTGCCATATTCCAATACTTGAATTCATGGTCCACGAGGGAAGCGAAATGAGATGTAGGTTCTTGGGGGGGGGGGAAAAATGACTTTTACACAAATATTTCAGCCACTCTTTTATGAGGTGCTACACATCTCTAGGTTTGCTCCTTGCACCAGAGCAGGATCTAGCTATGCCAGTGAATGACTTGGATAGACTCTCTGTGTTTATTAACCACCTAATTATTGCAGAGAATGGTAAATACCAGGTATAGGTGCCTGGTACTTCTGAATAATTGTTTCCACAGAAAAAGTTTGCAATGACTTTGAATTTTCTTGTCAAGGTTATCAGGATGAGGTCATTAAGGGAAGTCTGTGTCCTGTTGTGCATAAGAGAGCACTCCCATCTGCTTTCTCTGCTTTTGCACAGTATTCCTGTTCTCACACAGGTAATGTATCCTGCAGGAGCCAACAGCCAAAGAGGCCTTTTGTGTTTACAGCCCAGCAGATGTTTGGCCAGAATTTCCAAATGTGAGCACCTGCTATTAGACCCCCCCTAAGGAAAAAAAAAAAAAGACAAATAAATGTCAAGAAATGTTTGAACACATACTTAAGAGCTGGGAATGTCAGAGATGCCAGCGAGCAAGCACAAGGCTACATCTTACACTCTTCCTTGGGCTGTGAGACTTGGGCTTGAGACTTCAGCTGTAAAACTTGGGCTGTGCTCTCGTCTACCCAGGGCCATGGCAAAGCAGAGACACTCACACAAAGGCCAGCAAAGGCAGAACAAACAGCAGCCTCCAGGGCAATGGAGATGGCACTGCAGCAGAGCAGCAGGTGTTCAGCTCTTCCTCTCCTATCCCACCACAAAAGCTTGGTTTCTGTTTTTGTTAAGTTTTTTTTCCTGAAGTCAGTCATGCTTCATCTTGACTTCTTGTTTGTTTGTTTTGAGGAAGAACAAGGCAACAGCTTCATAAGGGCTTCAAATACTGCCATTATAGGCCACAAGTGGGAAGGAACTGGTTAGTTGGTTGGAAAGGGAGCTGCTTGGGGAGGAGGGGAGGCAAGAGGGGCTGTGGACAAGAAGGAGAAGCAGGATGGTTGCCACAGGGCCCCTCAAGGCCATTACACAAGCTCTTCTGCTCTCTCTAAGCACCATGACCTTCCCTGGCTATTAAATGGGGTTGTTTTGTTTTCTTCGAGCTGGGATGATTCCTGCCACGTATTTGATATTAGGAATCTCTCTCTAGTGGTTTGCAAGTATTTGATCCCCTAGGGCTTGTGATGCTGGATCCACTAATGATTCACACAATGGCATTAATGTCATTCATGGATGAAACCACATTTCCTTACCCTACAGGGTAAGAGAGAGAGAGAGATGGGAAGACTGTGGCTAACATTAGGAAGGGACTGGGTGGGAAATAAAAGTTGAAGTATTCAGGTCAAAAGACAGTGGGTGGCTAAATAAAAAATCCGTGATTTCTGATCATTTTGGAGGTGGAGTGAACAATAGAGATTTCACCCTCAAATGCCTGAGGACCCACACTAAAAAAAAACCACCCCACCAGACAATAAATGACCCCCCAAGTGAGCAATTTAAAACCATTCTCTTTGAAAACAGTTCTTGAAAACGAGTTGGCAGAACAGTTAGATCTCCCCACAGCAATGCATCATGAGATCACGTACAAGGAAACAGCAGAAGTATCAAAGCATGTTTTACTAGAGCATGCCCTTAGTTGCTCTGCTCTTTCAGCTACACAGCCCAGACTGAAGCCTATGAGCAGAGGCTGCATGAGGAGCTAGGTAGACATTGCCAGCTGAGCAGTGGTTCAGATCCTTCTTGCCTTTCAGTAGGAAATGAGGCTTTTACATTTTAATTATTTAAAGTAATCACAGCAGGCTGAAATCAGGAGCTTATATTTAATTGCTAATAGGCATGCAAACTCTGAAGGAATATTTCACACACATTTCCACTGATAGATGGAGTGAGGAAGGTGAGAAATAACACAGGAATGGAGGAAACAATGATTTCCAGGAGGACGGAGGAACTGAGCCAGCCAATTAAGGTTGGCACACATGACCATCTTTACCTAAAACACAAAGGAAGGTTGAAACAAAAGCAAAAGGCAAGAAGGAAAGGTTCCTGAAGAAGTGTATCAGAATTATCTGCTGGAAGTAGGGAAAAAAATGCTGAAAGCACCAGAGAGATGAGCTCAGTAAAACACGCCAGGGAAATTTCCAGCAGAAAGGTCTGCTCCAAGGCTGGGACAGACCTAGGTGACTCAGAGGGCCTTCCCAGCTCCAGAGTGGAAGAAAGAGGAAAGATTTCCAGTTTCTCACAAGAAGAGAAACTTGGATCAGATACCAGCCCTCATAACCAAGGTGTACTTTCTGTAATCTCAAAACATTCAGGCTGAGGAAAATATACATTGTTCACTGGTTAACAAAACACAATAACTGTCAGAAAAGGGGCTTGCATCTTGATTTGTGGATATAATTTATATGTAGGAGAGCCTCAGCTCCAGCTTCAGTTTTGTGGGTGCCAATCCTACCATTTAAGGATTTGATCTTGGAGACAGCTACTCCTCTGAGCTGCGCCACTGACGTAATTTCCCAGTGAAGTCCCCTTACACCCACAAATCAGGTGCTGAAATCCCTCTGTAGGACAGTAAAAATGCTGGCACAACTGACTGCCAATGTAAAATCATTCCTGAAAACGAGAGAGACAGGTCAAAGCCCCCTTAAAAAAAAAAGGCAAGTCTTGGTGGCTATGCAAAAAGAAAGGAAAAAGGATTATATTATGCTTAGCTAGTGCGTGGGTGTGGAGAACAAGGGACAGAGACAGTCTTCCTCGGTACACCCCCCCGCCCCCAGCCCCTTGTGAGGCAAAACACATAGGCAACATTTCAACCTCAAATCCACAAACAGATCAGGATTTGCTGGAGGGGGGAGAGAGAGACAGATTTCTTGTTTTTTAATAAAAGGTAGGATTAGGAAAAGATGTAGGTGGGGAAGGTGTAAACCAAGCAGGCAGGCAAGCAGTCCTTACTCAGCTTCCCTCTTCTATCCAGTGCTCGGTAAAGTGGACAAGCCTTCGGAAGAAATAAGACACATGGCTGTGGGTGAAGGGGGGGGGAGGAATTAGAAACTGTAATTCAATCTAATATTTGAGGCTTGGCAAATGCACCTATGGGATTTCATGAAAACCCCCGAATCTTTTTCATTTCGGAGCAATTAACCAGATCCCAGCATCGCTGGCTCCAGTGAGCCGCTTAGCTCTCTGTTTTATTACCCATTTCCTTTCCCCCTCGCCAGCACTAGCTCCCATCCTCGCACTTGGGGGAAAAAAAAAAGGGGAAAGAAAAAAAAAAAAGAGAAGGGAAGGGGGGGGGGAAAAAGCCCAACCCCACACTGTTACAATGCCACAAAGGGGCCACCACAAACAAGTGCCAGCCAGTGCATTTCAGAGCAAACACAGAACACACATAAATGAGGCTCACATTTGGATTAAAACGCTGTTGTGCTCAGGCATTTATGTGTGGCATAATTAAAAACATCCAGCCGTAATTTAATAGTTCCCACCAAGCACAGACATAAAGTCTAGCAATTCCCCCCCACACCCCCTGCATATTTAACCCTTAGAGAGAAGGAAGAGGAGGTGGGGGGCAGGCAGAGGCAGCAGGAAGCTGGGGAGAGATGGAGGTCTTTCGAACACATCCTTCTTTTTTTTTCCCCCTCTCCCTTCCTTTGTGTTGTTCTGGTATGTTTTTTACCTGCACTGAACTTTTGCTTCTACAAAGAGAAAGGCAGCATAGCATCTTCTGGATGCCACAGGAATAGGAATCCCATTCAGACAGCATTTCTGTAGTTCAACAGCAGCACGGCCGGGTACGGGATCCTCGACTTGCAGGGGATAACATCTGTAACTGGATGCATTGATTCACAATTTGTGAAGATGCCAGATTTTGCAGGCTTAAGAATCAGCTACTAAAAAGACAGACCAATTTCACCACCATTACTCACCCCAAGTACAGTCTTTCTATTCAGAGCCTTCTAAATCAAAGGCAGCAGTGACAGGGCTAAGCACAGTGTTAGGACAGGAAGGATAAAGCAGCATTTGCAGCACTAGTTAAATATCCAGGAGACCATGGTGGGTTCAAGTCCCTGCTCTGCCATCACTGATTTTCAGATAGACATCTCTAGGGGCAGTTTGAAAAAGCCTATCTATCAGCTGTGAGAGTGAAGCACCATCTGTACCACTGGAAAGCTGAATGTTTTACAGGGGTTTGTTACCCCTCCCCACATTTCAATTCTCTACAGGCAGATTCAGGAAGATAACATCGTCCTCCATCCCAAAGTATGTTACAGAGAGAAACGTACTGAAGATTGGGATGTGCTCAAATCCCACAGCAAGGAAGGAAATTAATAAAGAGCAGAAAATCTACTTGGCCCTATATTTCTAAATGCTGCAGGCTTCGTTCAGGCAACAACCCATTACCCTGACTCAGCTGCACAGCAGGATTTTGCTTGAGCAAGGAACACAGAATCCCTCTCATTCTGCAAGAATGAAAGCTGAAGAAAAGGCTCTGCAGAAGATCACAATCATGATCAACTCCATCCCAATTTTCCATCAGTTGTGTATATAACAATTAGCTTAGAACCTTAAATCTGCTAGTCTTCACAGGCAGAAGACTGCCTATGCATACAAAAATCCTCTACTATCACTTGCTCTTGAGACATCTTCCTGCCCAACAAAAGATATGTGCAGAAGTACAGGGGGGGAAGGAAAAAGACTTCCAGAGCAGTTAATGTGAAGCAAAGAAAACTGAAAAATAAACCTCTTCTGTGTGTATAATTTTGGGGTTTAAGATCATTCAGTCTTCTTTTCAGCCTTTCATTGCAGTATCCAGGTCAGTATCTACTGGCATGAAAACTTATACCAATAAAGTATTTCAATCTTGCCATCCTGGGGAGCAAGAGAAAACTTCCAACCTATCTACTCAGAATTATAAAAGCCATTGGTGGTGTGAACTTGTCCCAGCTAGGGCAGGAACAAGACCTTGAAAGTCCTGGCAGCTATAACTGCAAAATGGAAATCAAGAAGCCTGGTGATGTGCTCTCAGAATGATTCATAACTAGAATACAGGGAAAAGAGCAGTGAAAGACAGACCTCATGAATGTGAGAAAATGGTTGGACTTGATGATCATAAAGACTCTGTGAGTCTGTGAAAATTAGCCTAATACATATCTTGCTTTTAATATATGCCTGCCAACAAAAGATGACACATCAACTTCATTGTGAACTATTTGCTCAGCTGTACCACCAGGTGAGAAACACT
Organism: Melanerpes formicivorus; assembly: GCF_026170545.1. Lineage (NCBI taxonomy): Eukaryota > Metazoa > Chordata > Aves > Piciformes > Picidae > Melanerpes > Melanerpes formicivorus. The sequence continues at coordinate 5,098,570 of NW_027142394.1, read as the reverse complement.
GCCCACTGTCACCTACTGGCAGCTGTGAAGTGAAGGAAAGGTTTGCCTGGTAGCTGCTGCAATAGCTCTGGACTTGTCAAATGTAGGATCACAAGGACATACACTAATTCAGGCTGGAAGAGACCTCAGGAGGCATGTTCAGCTGCTGCACTTCAGAGCTACTTTGCACTTCACAGCATCCAAACACTGACAGGTCTGACCCACCCTGGGCACTGGTTGCCTGCAGTGCAGCACAGTGTGGTGCAGAGACATGAAGCTCTCACCCAGGTCTGGTGGCAGGATATCCCCCAGCACATCCCTGACAAATACAGGTTTCTTCTTAGGGGCATCAGTTAACCTGGTATAATGTGACAGAGATGCAAAGGTATTGCCCTTGGCCCAAGTCACACTGCTGTCTCTGTACTCCACACCTGCAGTGCCCAGATGCCTTTCCCTCTCTGTACTTCCCCTTGCCAATGATAAAGCCTTCCAGGCTGCTGTGAGACAGAACTAGATTTAAGATTCTGATGGTCTCAAGCACTCCAAAGAGGAGACTCATGGAGGTGCCTAAGACAGATAGCTATGTGGGAGGGGGTTAGGTAAATAAGTTCCAAATGAAATCCCACAAACTGCAGCTCAGGACTACTGAAGCATTGGTTGTGATTGCCATTTTATTACCACCTTTATTGCCTCTCAAATAGATTGCAGAGAGCATGGCATGCCAAGAGAGAAGAATGAGCCCCCCTGTCCTAGTAAAATCGTGGGTCTCTTCCAACTAGAAATCCTAACCCTGATCTCTTTTTATATAAATAAAAGTCAGAGCAGGTCTTGCACTGTAGCAATTTCTTACAATGTCATTTTAAAAGTGCTCTGCTGCAAGCCTCTCTGCAAATGAAAACAATCCGTCTTCCCAAGGCATCCTGCAGAGTGTGTAACTTTTCAGGCAAGGCAGGAGTGGGTGATGCTGAAATGAAGATGGAACATGGTGACACAGTACACCAGCACTTTCTGAGATCTGTTTTCTGCATACTGGCTCTTACTAATGAGAAAAAAGCTCCACTGAGCCTTAACCATCATGAAATCACAGACAAGAACAGCTAGGTGATGATGTCTGCCAACAGTGCTTCTTTTCTTTCTCTGTACCTCCATGCTAAGCAGTGAGTGCTGGGCTTCAGTAACACCACAGAGTACCATGGGCTGGTGACGTGGTGGCACCCAACCAGCTCAGCAGCAAAGCTTCCAACCAGCTGCTTTTGGTGTTCTGCTAGGATGATAAAGTCCTGGGCGCACAGGGTGGGACACTAATGCTTTACATTGTGAGATATTACTGTCAAAGTTTTCCAGACCAAAAGTACTAAAAGTGGGGAGAGTCACAAAATGAACAGGTTTGTGCTTGACTGAGGCAGAGATGATGAGGAGGTTCCAGCCAGTCCTGGCAAAAAAAACACAAAGGTCTTAGTTTCAGTTCTATGGGTAAACTGCAAAGCTGCCACCTTTCCCACATAGATACTGTGCTTTACCTGCCACCCAGCTGCACCATCCACCATCATTTCAGTGCAATGGATTGAAGCTATAAAGGTGTCCACAATATTACAGATAAAGAAAGAAGCAACCACATCAGTTCTATACATCTTACATAACCACAGCACCCTGACGTCACCATGATGGGCGACTTCCATCACACAAGCTGAGCTAACCTAATGACATCAATAACAAGGCTCCACTGCTCCAGAAATCTGCATTGCCACCAGAACACAACCGCTGCTGGACTGGAAGTCATCAGCTGACTCATCTCTTGCTGCACAGCAGTTACTGAGGGACATAATTATAGTCAAGAGCTCTGCAGCAAACCACCACTCTGAGGCAAAAGCATAGCGGTGTCTTTAATGTCTGCACAGAGCAGATGGGAACTGGGAGTCCAGCCCTGCAAGCTTGACTAAGCACATTGGTAAGGCTGTGAGCCACACCATGAAGATTCCTGGCAGGGTGGGGGCACAAAGCATGACAGTGAGCTGTGAGGAGCTGAATTCACACTTCGAGTACGGCCCGCTGGCACTGCCAGGCCATAGGCACAACTGTCACTCACACTCACTTGGAAGACCCTTTCCCTTTGCCAAACTGGTAACAGTATAAATCGGACTCAGGATCCAGAGCCTGAAAGAATGAGCCATTGTTTGTCTTCAGGCTATGGTTAACAAAAATAAATAAATAAGAATACTAATCCTCCTGTGCTTTTCTCCTGTGCTTTGCCTGCTGGTCAGAATGCACTTTCCTGGGAAATGCATTATAGTAACAGGCAATGTTTAGCATCACATCTGAAGTGAGCACATCCCAGTGATTAAAATCCAGGCAACAGAAATAAACACATCAGCAGGACAGGCTGCACAGCACTGAACTGGGACCTCTTTGTTTTATGGCTTTCTTGAACGCTGAACGCTGTGTGAGAAAAACATTGTTCAAGCTCCACCATCTGCATTTGGTTTCTTCTGAGTGTATTACAATCATCAGTAATCACTGTGAGCCTAAAATCAGAAAACCTGGTTGTACTTGTAGGAGACTAATTGTGGCAGTTAAAGGTGGCTGCTGGAGCAACAGCATTGTTTTATTTATTTTAGCTAAGTGAATTTGTTGGAAGCTTGGTGTTCCTAAGTGGGGCTACTCCATGTTAGAGTGACACAGCCTGTTATGTGAAGCTAAGGGAGAACCATTTGCCCTGTAAAGAGTTTTCAAGATCTTTTCTACATATCAGAGTTGGAGGAAAGGTTTAAATTATTAACAAGTTTCAAAGCTAAAGACCCAGAGCAAAAAAAGGGGAAAAAAAAAACCCAAGGGAAAAAAAAAACAAACCAACAAACCTGGAGTTCAAGGCCAACATTCTGCTTTGACAATGTCAAAACACATCTTTCCAATGCAACTTCTCAACTGTGCTATTATGTTTGATTTTCAAAACAGAACCAAAGAAAGAATGTAGTTTTGAATGAGAAAGCCATTGAGTGAGAAACTACTAAAACATTCTGGCAGCTCCAAAACGTTGTTTCCACAATAGTTTTCAAGCAGAGATATTTGTGAAAGCCAACCCTTTCCCACAAACAGCCTCAATTTCTGTGAATCAGCATGTTCTGTCTTTGAACACTTAATTACCAGCATGACAGGAAGGCTCCCACCTCACAAGACCTCTTCTCCAAGGGCCTGTTCCTCTCGCATCCTCCCGGGAGCTGCCAATGCAGCGAACACGCTGGGTTAAGCTTCTGCCCCACGCTGAGGGACAACGTCCTGCTGCCAGCTGCAGTTCTCAGCAGAAGTCTTCTGTCTGCAGAAGCCTTCCACCTCTCCAGCTAAATGCCAGAAGGTAACAGAGAGAGAGAGAGAACACAGTGTAAGAGCAACACTGCACCTGCAAGCATCGCCTCTTACCTACTTCTTGGGTAGAGTCACATCCTTAGAAAGGTCACTTGGGGAAGATTAGCGTGAAGAGGAAGAAGCTGATCATCCCACTCACAGCTGCTGTACCGAAGCACAATAGAATCATAGAATTGTTTTGATTGGAAAAGACCTGTAAGAAGGCCAACTATTATCTAACTGTACCAAGTCTGGTGCTAAAACAGACAGTAGCCATCAGGATATCTGGTTATATTTGAATCATCCACACTGAAAGCACTGAAATGTTCTCAGTACAGCATTCATTCCACCTCAATGAGCAATGTAGCTCTGAATTGCAGCTCATCCTCTGGGCATCTCTGGCCCAGTCCATGATCACAGGATGTCTGTTACCCCAGATGTGTCACCTCAAGATTCCCCAGCCTTAGCCTCATCACAGACCCCTTGGCAGTCCAGCCTGACAGCATCCTCTTGCATCTCCCAGTTCCCCCTACAAGAGTTAGCAGCTGCTCTCATTGCTCTTGAGCTCTACTCACAAAATCCCAGCCCAGCCCTAGAGGTTGGAAAATATTCTCTTAATCCAGGGTAAAACTTTCTGCTTCACACATTAGATCTGTTTGGGTGCTGAACAGTGACTAGCTGGCTGGACATGCCAGTGTCATTCTGCAATCATAGTGGTTTAACCAAGTTGAGACCACAGACAGCAAAAGGTATGCTGGAGAATCAGACAGTCCTGTATCCAAATAGGATAAAATCAAAACTTGGTTACTAAATTGCACACAGAAAGACTGTCCACAACACCCCACTCCTCCTTTCTCTGGCACTGTTGCTGTTAGGAGTATTCTGTGTGTCTTGGGTGATTAAAGCCATCCAATCTTTGGCCTCATGCCTTAAAACTCCATCCAAGGCACGCTGCAGCTCCCTAGAAATACACTGTTGTCACGTTTTATTGTTTAATTACACTCATATCTGTTTCTTGAGTAGCTACATGTGAGTTTTTATGCCCCAGAAGGCAAGACTGGGAGCACAGATGCCCTGCAACCCTTGCTGTTAGCAGAACTGACGAGCAGGTTCACCATCCCTGTTCATTCTCTCTCTGTGGTCCTAGCAGCACAGTGCCAGCAGTGAAGTCTACAGGGATCCTACCTCAGACTGGACAACATCATTTTGTCTGCCGACTCCCAGTTAGGAGTTATCCTTTACAACACTTTGGTAATTCCTTAAATACACAGAAGTCAGCAAAGGAAGCAAATGAGCATTTGGATAATGGTCTTTGTTGCATTTGGAAATATTCTCATTTTTGCAATGAGGTAGGGAGAGATTTTTCTTTGCAGATTTTTAGCCCACAAACTGACATCAGCAGACACCACAAAGAACAAATGAATAACTCATCTAAGATGTTAATCAGAAAAGAAGGGGAGGAATAAAAAGGAGGGGGGGGGGGGGGAAGGGAAAAAGTAAAAGAGGCAAGAAGTTTGGACAGCCATTCCCAGTTCTAGGAATGAAGTCTGCACTCAGGGTGGAGGAAAAGCAAAGCATCCTGATGCAGCTTCATTTCTCAAGGCTTGGCCTAGCTATGCACACACAGAAATCTGTGGTGGTCTGACAAGGTAGAACGCCATAAGAGGATAATGATTTCCACATCAAGAATCCTGAGGCCATTATTCATAGAATTTCCCATGGAAGTCAACCAAGCAAAAGTTTGAAGAATTCCCCCAAAGATGTGAAAGTATCATAAGGGTGTGTACAGTAAATTGCAAAACAGAACCAGTGTTGGATGGTGCACTCTAGAATCACTCCCATTTTTAACAGCCATGATCATCTTAGTCCTGCCTGTTGCCTTCTAGTCTGATCATTTGCAGTAAATCTAAGCTTCACCTAGCTGAGAAATTCTTTCAAATAGGAAACTGCATAGCTGAAAGTAAGGAAGGAGGAATGACAAGCCCTCTCTGCAAACATCCCTTACCTCCTTTCATTCTGCCCTTTCAGAGAAGGGAATCTGCCATTTGGAGCCAGCAATGCCTTTTTCTCACCTGCTTCTGGGTCCCAGTTGGTCAGAATTTCCCAAACACAGCACTGCTGCTCCAGAGCTGGATGTTAGGCATCCAGCTTTCAACAATAACAGAATTTTTCTGTTTTGGCAGAGCTTGTCTCACTTTGGAAACTTTCAGCCTGAGTTTGATGTCACTTACAGGAGTCAATGGGGCCATCCAAAAAATAAAATGCTAAGTAAATAGAGAATTACTGCAATTTCTGCTAAGGCAAGGGACAGCAGTATGTGCTTCCAAAACTTTCTGCTAGTCCAGGGGTAACAAGCAATACAGATTTCAGTATGTATCTGTATGCATATATACAACAGGTCTCAAGCACAGGGAAGGCAAATCGTCCTCTTCAATCATAGAATCAACAAGATTGGAAAAGACCTCGGAGATCATCAAGTCCAATCTATTACCTAATACCTAACACCTCATGACTAACTAAACCATGGCTTCAAGTACCACATCCAATCCTTTTTTGTCCCCTTCAGGGACAGTGGCTCCACCACCTCCCTGGGCAGCACATTCCAATGGCCAATTACTCTTTCTGTGAAGAACTTTCTCCTCACCTAGAGCCTAAATTTCCCTTGCCAGAGTCTGTACAATCTATGATAACATTAAAGATGATGATGATAATAATACCACCAACCCAAACAAAAAACTTAGTCCTCTTGGCTACCAGAAATCCTGAGTGTGAAGGTGCCAAATGTGCACCAGGATGATTTTGTGAGCCTGCAGAAAGAGAGGCTTAAACAGTAACTGACAGGGTGCCTCATGTTAATTGTTAACGCAAAGGACTGCCCCAGGACACTAAAAATGCCCATGCTGTTAATTCTCTATTGCACAGAAAGAAGGGGGAGACATGACCCTCCCTCTTCAAACCCCAGAAAGCATCAGAATGAGAAAAGAACACCAAGGTAGTTAGCAATTCTGGTATAACAGGCATGACATTTCTGTTCCACTCACAAGAAAACCTTACCAGTTTTTCACCTTGCATCTTCTTTCTCTTTGATCCCCACCTAACAACAATGAACACCAAGATACTTTCTTTTTAAACTAATGATTTGCACATGAAGTGTCACTTGCTGCAAACTGATTTTTGGAGTTAGCTTGTAACCTCTGACAGAAAACATCACCCCACGCCATTGCACATCAAAAAAACATGAGAATGTTTGCCTATTCATTGATCACAGGCAACTTTCCATGCTAGGAGATGTTGAAATGGCTCCACAAGTACTGTGGGCTGCTCCCCAGACTGTTTTCCTAGCAGCCTGTTGTTTCTTGGTAGATCTGGTGTGACCCATCAATCATGACACTTTTTAAGCAGAGCCAAATTATGGAGCCTGTGAATCCCACAGCTTCGAGAGCTGGGACACAGAATGTGCAGAGTTGCTAAAAAAAAACAAACATGTATTTTTGAGAGGAAATGTGTCATTTAGGCACTTTGATGCTTTTACCATCCTTGGAGCCTGCTTTTTTTTTTAATTGGATTGGCTTCCTAAGAAATCAGTCCATATTTAAGCAAATGGACATCTACTTATTTGGGCTGGTACAAGTAACAAGAAGTCCACCTTGTATTTAAGCAAACCCAGGAGTGTTTTCTGTTTAGCTGTCCCCTTCCTATTCATTCCTCAAATTTATTTATCTAGCTGTAAGCTGAAGTTTGCACAGACCTGCCTGTGACTATTTGAAGCTGTCTTCCCAAAACAGGAACAGGTAATGTGGAGTCCAGTATTCAATAACATACACTCACAGCTGGTTTTCCTCCTCGAGTGGATTATCTTGCATTTATTAACATAGAATATCATCTGCTACTTTATTTTTCAGTCATTAAGTATTATGACCTCTTTCTACTGCCCCACAAAGGACTTCCCTGATTGAATAGACCAGCCTTGTCCTTCTTCCTCTCATAAATACACCAACAACCCCATGTAACCCAGTAAGACCCAAGTGGAAAAATGGCTTTACTCTACAAACTTACATTTTTACTTGACACATCCTTCTCAGAAGGGAACTTTCCCACTTACAGAATTTTATAAGAGGAATGATGACTGCTGAGGATCATATACCATGGTGGGGAGGCTGGAGTAGAGATCTCTAAGGTCCCTTCCAGCCTAAGCCATTCTATGACTCTGTGTTTCTTGGAAAGGCAGCACAGGACATCCAAGCACCACTGACTTCCTCAGAAAAATCAGTCTCATAGTGATGCAAGGTTACAACACCACAAGGGCAATCTTTCACAATACATATCCCTGTGCCTCCTCACCTAGGCTTCAATGCTTAGCTTCTGCCTGCCACAAAGTCAGAGACACTCCAGACTGGCTACACAAACAACCACTTTCCATCCCTCTACTGGTAACAGCTAGGACACATAGTCCAGGTAACAAATTGGCAGTTTCATGGGGGTATCATTTTAGCAGCATCTGTCCACAGAATTTCATTAAAAAAACTATGTTACAATCAGCCTAAAACTATTCAGCCTCAATCTGACTAAATTTCCTTGCTTCACCTCCTGCAGCAACATGTTTCAGCAGCTGTAAGCTCCTCCCTACTGAATATCAGGGCATTGCCATCAGTTTTTTTCCACAGGTTGATTCTACAGATATACCTGTGGAGTTTCAACTTCTCATGTGTTTGAAAGAGAAGAATTAATTCATTTACTTTAATGTTTTTGCAAATGTCTTCAGAATCTTTCTGGTGTACCTTACTATGGTTTGACACAGTCTCAAGCTGCACCAGGGGAAGTCTAGGCTGGAGGTGAGGAGAAAGATCTTCACAGAGAGAGTTGTTAGCCATTGGAATGTGCTGCCCAGGGAGGTGGTGGAGTCATCATCCCTGGAGGTGTTCAAGAGGGGACTGGACGTGGCACTTGGTGCCATGGTTTAGTCATGAGGTCTTGGGTGACAGGTTGGATTTGATGATCTTGGAGGTTCCTTCCAACCTTGGTGATTCCTTCCAACCTTGGTCATTCTGTGATTCTGTGACATGCATCTTGTGAAACTTTATTGTCTTTGCTATGTTCCTTATTTGGCATGACTTCCACATATTCATTAGGCCTTTTTATTCATCTTATTCCTTTTTTAGCCTGTTCAGAAACTAATTTTCAGAGAGAATGCACATTATCTATCAAAAAGACTCTAAATCCATCCCTTATAGATCATGGCACTTCAAGGAATTTAACATTTTGGCTACTTTAATCTCCTTTCAAAGTGATTTCCTCAGTTGTATCTAATACCTCAGTGGCTCTTTCATAGAATCAATAAGGTTGGAAAAGACCTCCAAGATCATCAAGTCCAACCTGTCACCCCCACAAGAAAGATGGCAACTGCTACTACACTGTCTCTATGATAACTACCTTTTGGGCCCTGCCTGGCACAGTAAACCAGGCCTAAATCACGAGGTTTTTCTCCTCCTGATTGTTCTTTGGTAATTTACTCTAAAATATCATTCATGATGTCCAAAAAAAAGGAAAAAAGAGAGGCTGTGGCTTATATGTCTGTAGAGGAATAAAGTTTTTAATCATTATTGGGATTTTTCACACTCTGAGCAGATCAGGTTCACTGTCAGTTGCCCAAAATCAAGTGACCAATATTGCAACCCCAACGTTATAATATGCTTTCAAATTGGAACCCACAGGCATAAAGTGATATAATTAATTTATTTAGCTTGTGTGAACTTGCATTTGAATGAATCATCTCCACCAGCAAAGCTATTCTGTTACTCCTTTATGTTCTCCATTCTAATATTATAGCTGCTTTTGTTACTCCTACCTATTGGCATATTTGTATTAACATGATTTCAGAGCTTCTAAGTATGCCAAGCACAAAGAGGGTGCTGAATAAATGTAGGGCACTTCTTTGTGGCCTATGAGGGCCAGAGTGCCAGCTCTGCCTACACTCCACAGAAGGAGGAGAAGCCAGGGCTACTCCTTCAGCCATCACAGTGGCACCAGCTAGGATGATGTCAAGTCCTCCCCATATGGAAGGAAAACAATCTCACAAGCAAAATTCCATAGTAACATCACTGCCTGCATTCAGGAGAATCATTATTCCTGCTTCCTGAACTGACAGTGCAAGAGAAAGGATGAAGTCTTTGATTTCTGCACAGCAAGATATGCTTCAGAACCTGAAGTCAGTAAAGAGAAAAGAGAGGGAAAGAGCTTTCTTCTCACACCCTACAACCTAAGGAAAATCTCTCAACACTGCAAACTAGCCCATTTTAATGATTTTTATCAATTAGATGTTATAAGATGGCTGTTTTTTCCTGAAAAAAAAAAAAGAGCCTACCTGTTCAGGTAAGAGTAAAAATCCACAGAGTTTAAACAGTCATCATTCTTGTCAAGGTACAACCCATTTTCAGTAAAGCCTATCTGAGAGAAACCCCAAGAGATATTGGTAACCTAAAAAGGAGCAAAGAGGCCCTTCTTCCTTACTGCTCTTCTGTGGTACAACCTAGGAATTCAAACACAAAGCACCACCTCCATTTGAACCAGCCTCCTGATCACACAGGCTGTGCCTTCTGGTTGATCTACAGCTCATATGTTTTAGAACAATAACCTGGTTTAAAGATTTCCTTATGGACAGCCCACAGCCCACTCTCCACCTCAGCAATAATTACTTACCCTTGCTTAACTTGTTTCTAAATTTATGCCCAGGTTAAATCTGGTTAGCTCTAATTGTCCAGGACTTAGCTTTTGTAAACCCTCTTGGGCAAGGTAAAAAAAAACTCTGAACCATCACCTCCTTTTGCTCAGATACATACTTTAAAGAAACTGAGGTCAAGTAATCTTTAGTCTTAGGAAATGAAATAAGAAGCTGCGAGAAACCAGAGCAGAATCAAACTGGGAGTGAAGATGAACAATGATGATGCCAGTGTTGATTATCTCTTGCTTCCCTGAGGCAACTACTGTCCCAGTGTCCCATGATCTTGTGAGATGTGGAACACAACCAAACCCTCCAGCCACTTCTGTAAGTCCTCCAGGTATCAAAGCCAAGAACAACATCATGGGTGTGTCAGCTTCATTAGGGATGATTCAAAGGATCACACAATAGAAGCTTCTTGCATGGCTCAGCAAAAGATAATTTGAAGACTTAAATCCAAATCAAAGGCATGGACACCTTTGATTTACAGTTAACTGCTTGGCTATTAATAATTGCTGGTGTGATTCCACAAGTGGCTGGAGCATTAAAATAAAATGAAATAAAACCAACAACCAGAAAACCCAGAAAGCAACTGGACCACAACGGGGTAAGACCTCTTCTTTGCAATGAAACACAATTTTAGCAAAACATCTGCAAAGCAGACACACTCACTGCACTCAAGGAAGCTAGAAAGGAACCTGGCAACTTAACAGAGCAGATCCTGGATATAAAAACAAACACAGGATCTCATTTCCCCCCCAGTCATACAGCACATGGACCGTGTGTACCTGTGAACAGGACATCTCCACTCCACAGTTCATCACCTGGATAAAGAAGGCACCCTTCAACTGCTGAGGCAACACACAGGACGTTCAGTAGTAGACTTTTTTTGGACTTGTATCATAGTATCATATAGGATTGGAAGGGACCACAAAGATCATCCAGTTCCAACCCCCCTGCCATGGGCAGGGACACCCCACACTAGATCAGGCTGGCCAGAGCCTCATCCAGCCTGGGCTTAAACACCTCCAGGGATGGGGCCTCAACCACCTCCCTGGACAACCCATTCCAGGGCTTCACCACTCTCATGGTGAAGAACTTCCTCCTCACATCCAGCCTGAATCTCCCCACCTCCAGCTTCATTCCATTCCCCCTAGTCCTATCACTACCTGAGATCCTGAGAAGTCCTTCCCCAGCCTTCCTGTAGCCCCCTTCAGATACTGGAAGGCCACAATGAGGTCACCTCGGAGCCTTCACTTCTCCAGACTGAACAGCCCCAACTCCTTCAGTCTGTCCTCATAGGAGAGGTGCTCCAGCCCTCTGATCATCCTTGTGGCCCTTCTCTGGACACGCTCCGGCACCTCCACATCCCTCTTGTAATAGGGGCTCCAGAACTAGACACAGTACTCCAGGTGGGGTCTCACCAGGGCTGAGTCTGTCAAAGAGAGTCACAAATACACTCCTGTGGCTCTTTCTGTGGGCTCTGAAAGGAGAAGCTGCGCCAGGGGAAGTTTAGGCTCGAGGTGAGGAGAAAGTTCTTCACCGAGAGAGTCATTAGTCATTGGAATGTGCTGCCCAGGGAGGTGGTGGAGTGACCATCCCTGGAGGTGTTCAAGAGGGGATTAGATGTGGCACTTGGTGCCATGGTCTAGTCATGAGGTCTGTGGTGACAGGTTGGACTCGATGATCCTCGAGGTCTCTTCCAACCTTAGCAATACTGTGAGCTTACTGTGCAGTCTACCACTCTGACCATTATGCAGGTGGGTCAATAAGACTTCAGTAATAAAAGTCAAGGAGCAGTTCTGGAGAGCCTGACTAGTGAAGAAGACTTTGCCTTACAATTTCAGATTGTAACTGGACAACAAAGCACAGGGATTTCAGCAGCAGTTCTCTTTTGTGTCCAGTTCTGGGCCCCTCAGTTTAGGAAAGATGTTGAATTGCTGGAAGGTGTCCAGAGAAGGGCAACAAAGGTGGGGAGGGGTTTGGAGCACAGCCCTGTGAGGAGAGGCTGAGGGAGCTGGGGTTGTGTAGCCTGGAGAAGAGGAGGCTCAGAGCAGACCTTATTGCTGTCTACAACTACCTGAAGGTAGGTTGTAGCCAGCTGGGGGTTGGTCTCTTCTCCCAGGCAACCAGCATCAGAACAAGAGGACACAGTCTTAAGCTGCACCAGGGGAGGTTTAGGCTGGATGTTAGGAAGTTCTTCATGGAAAGAGTGATTGGCCATTGGAATGTGCTGCCCAGGGAGGTGGTGGAGTCACTGTCCCTGAAGGTGTTTAGGAAGAGACTGGATGGGATGCTTGGTGCCATCATTTAATTGTTTAGATGGTGTTAGATGATAAGTTGGACTCGATCTCAGGGGTCTTTTCCAACCTGGTTAATTCCATTTCCTACTGGACATCAGGCACTTAGCACAGCCAAAAGCTGACTCCAGGAAACAACCTGTCAATGGCACTAAGGCTTTTCTCCAAAGGACTAAATGGGAACTGCAAGACCGATCCAAGGTGCAAAAAAAGGAAGGTGAACATAAATGAAGTACAAACTGATGACTATGAAATGTGGTGATTTAAAAAAAAAGTGGCAGAATGTGTTTGGAAGTAGAAGCAAAATGACAGAAACACAGCCCACTGGCAGGAGCAGAGTGAAGAGTGTATTGCCTTCTCTATCGGTCATGCGACAGCAACCAGCGAATCAAAGCAGATAAAATGTCATGTAAGTTCTGCATGGATTTATTTCTTTGACTTGTTGTTGGGTTTGCTTGGGGTTTTGATGTTGTTTTGGAGTGGGGGAGAGGGGTTGTTGAGAAAATAGCCATCCACAAATAAACCCAAATGAAGTCTGCTATTGCTCTTCATCAGCAGGAGGGCAGACTGCAAGATTGGGAGCTTTTTCTGAAGTTATTTCCCTGCAATGCCGGTGGTCTTGGGTTCCTGGTCTTTTTAAGCTCTTTGTGCAAAGCAGGCCAGCAGAACAGAGGCTGGGAAGAATTAATACCATTACAACAGTAAGAGTCCAAAGCATTATTAGCTACACCTAAAGAAATGGATCACATTTCCAAGTTACATTGCAATATAGGATTATTTCATGGCAACATGTAGAGTCAGTGTAAACAACAAACCACCAGTCACCATAGACATGTTGCTTCCAAAAACTATAGACTGGACCAAAAAAATAACATGTGAAAACATGAAATTTAGCTAAGCAAAGACACATCACCAGGGCTTCTAAAAACCCTTTTCAAGACCAACATCTGATTTACAGAGACAGCCTTTCCTCCCTGGTGGCAAGGGACAGGACCAGAGGAAATGGATACAAGCTGTGCCCTGGGAGGTTTCAGCTGGATATTAGGAAACATTTCTTCACTGAAAGGGTTCTCAAACATTGGAATGGTCAGCCCAAGGCAGTGGTGGAGTCACCATCCCTGGAGGATGTGGACCTGGTGCTTAGGGATGGGGTTTAGGGGTGACCTTCCAAGTGATGGGTTGAAGGTTGCACTGGATGATCTTGAAGGTCTCTTCCAACCAAAGATATTCAGTGAGATATTACATTTAGCTGTCAATTACCTGCTCATGAAAGCTTAATTCTCCTTGACTTCAGGCTATACAATTCCCACCAACAGTCATGGAGAGCTGTGAGCATGCACTCAGAGAACAGACAGTACTGTAAACAAAACGTTGATGCATATGTTCAGCTTTCTAATAATCCCTCCCACAAGATACTAAGCTTTATGAAATTCTTTAATTGCCTCTATTTGTTCTTGGATATATGACAGATTTTAAGGGCTGTAAAAAAACATAAAACTAAGGAAATTAAATTCTTGAGCATAAACCATGTGTGCCAAGGTTGTAAGAATGATATAAAAGATAACCACTGTATACCAGTGCCTTACAACATCACCATAACTTTGGGGCCGTCGTTTGCTTTCTAAGTGTCTGTGTCTTTCTGACAGTCCATGCAAGTTGTGCTGAAGCAGCACTGCTTATCTTATGTGCACTGTGTGACTCTAAACCTGTCATTTTATCCCCATTAAAATGCAACATCAGTAAAATTTATCTTCACACTCAGCACTCCTAGACCTGAAATGATGTGCCCTGAAATACAGACATGCCTTATGGCTGCTATGTGTCCTAGAACACAGATGAAAGAATACTGGAATTCTCTCTCAAATTCCTGGTATCCTGAACTGTACCTTCCTTCTCTGCATTGCACAGGTTTGTGTTTTAGGCAGATGAGAGTCTGGCTTTTCTATTTCAGTTCATGCAAAATGCATGTTTTGCCAAGATTTAGCTTAAGGTCCTAGACAAAGAGTTGATAAAATGTCAGTAATTTCAGTTTATTCATTATTCACAAGTACCAGAAAGCTGGGAAGGGACTTTTTACAAGGGCCTATAGTGATAGGATGAGAGGGAATGGATTGAAGCTTGAGGAGGGAAAATTTAGGCTGGAGATTAGGAAGAAATTCTTTACAGTGTGGGTGGTGAGACCCTGGTACAGGTTGCCCTTCCTGGAGGTGTTCAAGGCCAGGTTGGATGGGGCCCTGAGCAAGCTGTTCTAGTGGGAGGTGTCCTTGCCCATGACATGGGGATTTGAACTGGATGATCTTTAAGGTTCTTTCCAACCTAAACCATTCTATGAATTTATGACATTTCATTTAGGTGATTACTGGTAGAAACTAATAATCTGACAAAAACAAACCACAGCTCATTAATAATAATAACCAAAAATTACCTCATGCCCCTCTTTTCAAAGGCTTTTCAAAGGTTTTCCCACCTTGTTCAGAAAGCAACAGTAGTTGATGTAGATCTAGGGTTAGATCACTCATAAATGTACCAGCAAGACTTCTCACTAAAAACTAGACAATACTGGATTATTTTCTGCCCAACAAGCAAAACCAGGTGACAGGCTAATAGTTAAGACACTCCTAAGTTCTCTCTAAATCCATGCCTGTTTCCATAGTCAAACTGCTGATCATTTTAGATTTCAGAGACAGGGCTTCACTTTGGACCACTCACTACAAGAAAGACATTGAGTTGCTGGAGTGTGTGAAAAGAAGGGCAATAAAGCTGCTGAAGGTTCTAGAGCACAAGTCTTATGAAGAGCCACTGAGGGAACTGGAGTGGTTTAGTCTGGGGAAAGGCAGACTGAAGAGAGAGCTCAGTACAAATCTTATGAGGAGCCACTGAGGGAACTGGAGTGGTTTAGGCTGGAGAAAGGCAGACTGAAGGGAGAGCTCAGTACAAATCTTATGAGGAGCCACTGAGGGAACTGGAGTGGTTTAGGCTGGAGAAAGGCAGACTGAAGGGAGACCTCATTGCTCTCTACAACTTGCTTAAAGGGTGTCAGTCTCCTCTCCCAGGTAACAAGCAACAGAATGAGAAGTAATGCCCTCAAGCTGAGGAAGCAGAGGTTTAGGTTGAGTATTAGGAAAGGGAAAAAAAAGTCTTCACAGAAAGAGTGATCAAGCCCTGGAACAAGCTGCCCAGTGAAGTGTTAGAATCACCATCCCTGGAAGCAGTCAAAAACCTGTAGATGTGGCACCTAGGTACAAGGTTTAGTGGTGGACTTGCCAGCGCTGGGTTAACAGTTGAGCTCAATGATCTTGGGGGTCGTCTCCAATTTTAATGATTCTGAATCCATGACTCGACTGTCATGCCAGGACCACGAATAAGCAGTATCTGTGCAGCCACTAGAAGTGAGACTAACCACAAACATGCCAGCATAATAAGGCAGATTCAGTGGAAAGCTTTATTTTCATCATTTTCCTCAAAAGATTTGGGCTCTTTGCAAGTTCCTTGGGTTTTGCCTCTTTTAAACACAAAGGAAAATGCAAATCTCTCAGAGCTGCCTGTTTCTCAGCTAACAAAACCCCACTGAATTCAGACAACTCCAAGCACACTTTTCTGTGATCACCTTCATCAAAGCAGGTATTGCAGCCTACTAATTTAGATACATACACACAAGGATATTCCTACCACGTCCTCCCATCACCTTCTCTTCCCCACTGGCTCATCTCATCATTTCTTTGTCAGATGGTTAATATTAGACTCCAGTCCCACAGGAAATGGGACCACCTTTGAGCTTTTCAGTCAGTGTTTATAGCACAGAAAATGCACTAGAAATTATAATAAATGTTATTAAAATCATCTTCTGCACTCTCAACCACCTCATCCTGCAAATATTGAAGTTCAGCATCAGACAAATGATACATGAGAGGTTCCCTATTCTGCTTTCTACAGTCTAAATTTCTCCTCCTCACTCCTCTTGATACATGGGGCTTGGTTTTTTTTCTGGATCACAGTTGGTGAGGCACAGCAGATCTCCCTGAGCTGCCCTGCTCACTGCAGCTGGGCAACAGCCCCGTGACTCCTTGGTGGCCTGTCAGAGAGCTCACCCAGGGACTGAGGTCTCCCTGCCAGTTCTCCAGACAGGCTGCTGAGGCCAGGAGGGCAGACCACACAGGCTGCTGCCAGCACTGCCACAGCAAACATCACCACTCTTGCAACACACCAGATTCCCAAGTTGGTGTAAATAGTCCCTTTTCATCCTTAGACCCTACCTCAGCAAAACAGTACATGAAGAAGTGCTCACTTACACACATTGCTGTGCTGCAAAGTAACACACTGAAGACTTGTTCAGTCAGAGATTTACTTAGAAACAGGTTAAAGTTTAGAGCATTTTCACTTTTTTTTTATGGAAAGATTAGAAAATATGACAGGGAGGGAAGAAAGAGCCCCGTTAAAATTCACACAAAGACCTTTTCGTCCAACCAGACTCTTGCAATAATTATTTCCATGCTGATTGACATACTTCACTGGACCCTGGGAACTGGTGTGAGTGCACAGTTGGTGTGGTAAGCTTGTCCACCTAAACTAAGCTTTAATTTGTGAAAAAAACGTGGCCTTTAGCATGAATACTCTGAAAAACCCCTGGTTACTTTTGCAGCCTCAGAATAAATTAGCTCCTCATCTGTCCCAAGCAGTCCTTGAACATCTTGGGTGAGCTGAAGGCAAGTCTCTTAATTGTTTGGGGGTTTTTTATTCCTGGCATTTATAAGAGGAGACAAAAATGAAAATACTGATGTTACTGAACAGTTTACAGTTTTACTTATCACAGACTTGAAAAGGTCTTATACTTCCTACACGAGCTCTTTGATTCTTATATACTTGTCTTATCTTACACCACACATCATTTCATGGCTACAACAGCACATGGAATCCACAAATGCCATAAACCATCGCTCTTTGTCTGCAAGCTGATGTGTGCCAACTACAGCGTATAAGATAATGAAACACTTCACATATTATTGGCAAACTATATGAGCTGTTAAATATGGGACCTCACAGTCTTACAGCCAAACACCTGGCAAAGTTCAAATGAATTCCACAGGTTTGGTAAAAGCTCATTTTTCATCACTTATTACGTGTCTACTCAGAGGCATTTCGGTTGTATAAAAGTCAAATATTTATAGTCTAGTGCCTGGGGAGGAGCATCTCTCCCATCAGCCTCCCCAAATGAAAAGCAACCCAAAAAGCATCCCTTAACATTCTGCCAAAATAAGCCTCCCTTGGAGGCTGAAAAGATTTGGCAGGAGCAGCATCCCACAATCAGCAATTTCTCTCCTGTTTTTGCCCAGTCACTGAACTCAACTTGGATCAGCAGAACATCATGAAAAAGGTCTTTCTAAACACCTTCTGTAGAGGCAAAACAGGAAGCCCTGTCATCAGTGAACCTGCTCATTGCTTCCTCTCTTCAACCTGAAAAGTTCAGACAGCCTGGATGAGTCACAGAGAATTTACAGATGACTTCTGGGCTATTCAGGAAAATAAATTCCAAATTTCAGAAGTCTTGAAGCCTAACCATCTGTATAAGCACCTCCTCAATGAGGCTATTTCTGTAACTTCAGGATGGACATTACAAGGCTCCTTCATATATACAGACAGCTTGTTCTGCAGGATCAGGTGGTTTGAAACTCCCATTTGACTTTAGAGTCTGGTGAGTGTTCAACACAGCTCTTGTTTGCTATATACATACTATGTGAGGAACATTCTTCTTCCAAACCAAACATTTCCAAGTGTATGGCATATTTTGCTGCATAGAATCATAGAATCAATAAGGTTGGAAAAGACCTCAAAGATCATCAAGTCCAACCTTTCACCCAAGACCTCATGACTACTGGACCATGGCACCAAGTGCCACGTCCAATCCCCTCTTGAAGACCTCCAGGGATGGGGACTCCACCACCTCCCTGGGCAGCACATTTCAATGGCTAACAACTCTCTCTGGGAAGAACTCTCTTCTCACCTCGAGTCTAAACCTCCCCTGATGCAGCTTGAGACTATGTCCTCTTGTTCTGGTGCTGCTTACCTGGGAGAAGAGACCAACCCTGTCCAGGCCACAACCTCCCTTCAGGTAGTTGTAGACAGCAATAAGGTCTCCCCTGAGCCTCCTCTTCTCCAGGCTAAACAATCCCAGCTCCTTCAGCCTCTCCTCATAGGTCTTGTGCTCGAGGCCTCTCCCCAGCCTTGTTGCCCTTCTCTGGACACATTCAAGAATCTCAATGTCCTTCTTAAGTTGAGGGGCCCAGAACTGGACACAGTCACTGATAGCCTGCTGCCACTTGAAAGCAATACATATGACCATGCTGATAGCAAAAAACTTCTGAGAGATCTCAGCTCATCTGCCATTACAGTTGCTTGTAATGCTGTCCTGGGAATTCCCTTCTCATAGTTTTATGGTTTTAAGGCATAACCTTGCACAGCATAATGCATCCTGTCAAAGCTAATACCACAAAGTCCTTTAGAGATGGGACTCCAATGGGTATAGGAGATGCTTAGAAGAACTGAATGGATCCACAGCAATCCGATGATCTCAACAGTCCTGTCTAATCTACTTGAGCTCTGGAGGAGGATAACATCCAGCACACTCTTGTAGGTTATTTAAAAGCCTAGTTTGAGACTGAAAACATATAGCTGAGAAGGATCCATTCCAAAACCAGGGAAGTCAAGCAAGGATAAAGGCATTCAGAAGCTCTCACATCCAGGACATTGGTTAAGACATGCGATAACCAAAGCTATTCTCATCTGACAGCTGCTCAGTAGCCTACACAAAATGAAATGGTGGTTTCAGTGCAGTTGGTAGACAGATGTTTGCATGGAACTACGTGGCAAGTTCAGCAGAGAAGCCAAACAGTTTTGCTAGGTTAACACATCAGAGATAACAGAACATCCAAGTTCAATACTGTTCACCCCCACTTGTCGTTCCTGGGGGTCAGTCGAGGTCACAGCCAAGCGTTTGTGCAGGAAGTGCTTCCACTTCTGCTATCTGCTCCTTTTGCAAATACAAGGAGTGCAGACAATACAGCATTTCATGCAGACACTAAAGTAGCAATTGCAAGCAAATTTTTAAGTAATACAAATCCCTCTTAAACAAAACCAAACCAAACAAAAACCCCAACAAACAAACAAAACCCCAAGCAATCAAAAGTGTGACAATTGCCTGTAACCACCAGCCCCTAAACAACATTCCACTGCAAACTGGGTCTCAAGTATGAATACTCCCAAAATCTCAGTGGCCTTGGCCTCCTCGAAAGCCAGTCTTGAATTGTGGACTGACTGCTCTTGACTTTTTCTCCCATGAATACACACAGGCTGTTACAGCATGGGTTTGGTTTCTTCAGGTGATTTTGCTCCCTGAAACCATACATGCAGCAAAAGCATCTGTTCTTTCAAGGAGGATACTCAAAGAGAGAAAGCGAAGCACACAAGGTTCAAACGGGCAACACAGGCACAATTGCTACTAAACTTCAACATCCAAACTACTTGCTCCAATCCATTTCAGTGCTGCAGTCCATTTGTCTAAAAAATTCTTTACTGAAAAGAGTGGTCAGGCGCTGGAGCAGGCTGCCCGGAGAGGTAGTGGAAGCTCCATCTGTGGAGCCATTCCAAACCTGCCTGCCCGCGTTTCTGTGCGAGTTACTCTAGGTGACCCTGCTCTCGCTAGGGGCTGGACCAGATGATCAGAGGTCCCTTCCAAACCCCACCGTGCTGTTATGCTGTGACTCCGCCAAGTCGCCTCCTCCGGAAAACGCCGCGGGGCAGCAAGGCGACAGCGCCAAAGCCCGGCTCGGCACAAGCGGAGGGATGAGCGCTCCCGGTCCGGCCACGCAGCGGGGTCCGAGAGAGGTGGCCGCAGCCTGCCGAGCCGCCGCCAGCAGCGCCGCTAAGCCGTTGGGCAGGGCGGCATCTAGTGGCCGCTGCTGCCGCCGCCAGCCAGGGACCCGCCGCGGCAGGGGACGGGGCCGAGGCGCCGAGCGGGCGGGCAGCGGGGGGAGCAGGTGGCGCCTTCCTGCCCCGTCGGCTGCTGTCGCTCGGTGGTCTCCCGCCTGCCCCGGGTGCGATCTGGCGCCTTTCGAGTCGTAATTCAGCACAAAGCGTAACTTCGGCCTTTGGAGGCAATGCGACACAGGTACGAACGTGGTGCTGCAGCAGCTGCCTTCTGCAGGCGGTGACCCGAGGGGCTGCTGCCCGCCTGCCTGTCCGCCTGTCTTCGTACCCTTCTCACAAGCACCTCTGCAATCACTACATAATGCTGACACCCCCCAGCAGAGATCTTTTCTTTTCCTGGTAAGTCGATCAAACATTACAGAAAACACAAAAGGAGATGACAGCTATTCTGCAAAAGTGCCAGGAACTTCTGGGTCAACAGCTATGCAGAGGCTTCTTCAAGGAGAGGAATCATAGGATCATTGAATTGTTTTAGTTGGAAAAGACCTTTCATATGATCAAGTCCAACCGTCAACCCAACACCACCATGACCACTAAACCGTGTCCCAGAGTGCCACATCCACACTCTTTTTGAGCACCTCCAGGGATGGTGACTCTACCACCTCCTTTCACACCCTATTCCAATGCTTGACCACTCTTTCAGTAAAGAATATTTTTCCTCATATCTACCCTAAAGCTCCCCTGATGCAACTTGAAGCCATTTCCTCTCACCCTATCACTTGTGACTTGGCAGCTGAGGCCAACACCCACCTCACTATGAATTCCTTTCAGATAGCTGTAGAAAGGGGATGCATAACCCAGCTCACAGCACCAGGATGGAAAGCTGGGCCAGAAAGGAAACGGTGCACACTCCAAAGAGAGGGGCTGTTGCAAAATGCAGGCTGGAGATTAGACCAGATGTAGGATCTGAAATCCATGCCCTAGAGAAGAAACAGCACGTAACGCTTAACGACATCAAATGGTCACGACCCAGGTTTGAAACCTCTTCTGAAGGAACAGCATCTCTACTAATCCAATTCCCACTATGAGCACACCAGGGCAGTGGTTCAAGGATGACTCTGAGGGAAGGCTGCCATTTCCTGACTCACCATCCCCACTTCCTGGAGCCCAGCCTTTCAAGTCCTCGTCCCGTTACCAGCTCCTGAAGTGAACCCTCTTATCGTGTGTGAAGTGGGATGAAGTCACAGGCCCCCACAGACTGTGTCTATACATACTCTGTCTCCTCCAGGTTTTTGTCTGGAAATTTATTGCTCATGCTGTTCATATTAACATTTTTCTCACAGAGATCCAAGTAAAATTATTCATTAAGTGAATCAGGTTTGCCAGAATCTGCGTGGATGGTGAGAGCTGATTAAATTATCTTGTACCTGTGGATGCTGTAAAAAGGCTTCCTATTAGGTTTTACTCATTAAAAAAAGAATTGAAAATTCACCTGACAGTGCTCTGCTTGGCCAAAATGCAAGTAGAATGAACACCAAAGTATTTAGTGAAAAACTCCTCCCATTGACAATGAGCAGATCAGAGACAGGGATGTCACTCCCAAGTGATAAAACACTATTCCTTACTAGCTGTCTTGGTGCCACTAAGAGTGTGCTTTATTTGCCTCCTTAAAACAAAGCAAAACAAACCCAGAAGAAACCTAAACCTGAACAGACAGCAAAATGTCTCTCAGTGAGAGGTCACAAGCTTTTTGTTATAATCTTAACCAATTAGCTCTGTCTCTTTTACTCTCTTCGGACAAACCCAATTAACAGCTTCAAGCAGCGGTTAGCAAAATGCTAGCTTTAGTCTTGAAATAAATAAATCACCAGGAAAAACTGCACATAGCCCCCTGATCTGCTGTGTTTAGTTTTGCAAGAGACCTTTCACACAGCTCTACTCAAGTTCTCTCAAGTGTACAAACCTTAATGAAAGAGGTGAAATTCACTTTAGGTGACATCTCACCCCGGGTGGGGCTGTGAGCTTGCCCTGGATAGCCTTAGGAGGTGTGTTCTGAGCCCACTCAGTCAGGACCTGTGAAGTAATTAGCAAGGAAATGGGCAGCAGAGGCAGCCACTTTGACCATGCCTGCAGTGGCAGACAATGGAAATCTGGTTTAAAGGCAAAAGCTCAAAGCTTGGCACAAGTCAGAAAAACTACTTTGTAACAAGAAAACTCAAGGAGAGATCAAAAGTGGTGCATATTCTATGCCAATATCCAGGCTCTTGAAGTAAAGCAAGCAAGAGTTCCTGAATTTCTGCAAATGAAAGGATTCTCATGCAAAGCAATGAGGAAGAGGCAATCAGGAGCAAGGATGAAGAAATAATGGCCCAAAAAAAAACCCACTATAAAAGAAAGAAAAGAAAGTACAAATATGAGGGGGTTAAAAAATAACACACTAAAATTCATTGTGGAAAAAATATTGTTAACACAACTGCATTGCAACTAAAACACAACTAATAGGAACTAAAAAGATGTTGCATGAGAGAGAAACAGCAAATGCTCACATTACTAAAGAGAAAGTGGCCACAAATGAACTGTGAACTGATGGGGCATTAAGGCATCTGGCCTGCTGCACCCATCCATACTTTTAGCTCCCTGGTCCATGCACCTGTCTTAACAATATGCCAACTCCATACCATGGGAAACCTTAGCAAGTACCAAAGCTACACAATAGTTTGGTCTCACAGGAAGTGGAGGCACAGAGGCCAAAAGGGCCCTACAGGTGCAGCCAGAGGTATGCTTTGTCTTGAGGTGCTCTCTAAACTCTTCTCCTGGCTCTCACTACTTAAGTCACCCCACTGGAGATATTCCTAGTGGTGCTTGCAGCCTTATTCTCCATCCCACACACTAGAAGCACCCCATTTTCAACATATGCTGCGGATCTCTCTTTTCTTTGGCCTTCCAACTCTGTTGCCACCAACATGCAAACCATTTAATTCTTTCTGGCTGAGGGAAGCAACAAAGCAAAGCAGGGACTAATAGATAGGAAATGAGAGTCTGTGGCTGAGAAGGGTTCCATGTTGGGCAGACATGAAGGACAACAGCAAACAAATACAAAAATCAATGAACCCATACCAGAGAAATTACCAAGCAGTACATGAGAAACAAGACAGAGAGGTACAAAGTTCTGCTTGTCCTAAACCAGAGAGGCTGTTGACAAGTAAGTTTATCATTCTGTGTCCCGCCAACCTCCTATTACAGCATCCAGCAACCATCAGCCCACCCAAGTCCTACTGTCAAAAGAGCTATATGTTCTCACTGACAAACATAAAGAGTTGTGGAAAAATATGTACAAACCCCAAAGCCTCACACACAGCACCTTGCAGGCTTTTGGCTGTTATAAAACCACCCTGAGTAATTTCCAAAACCATGGCCAGACCCTAATGAATAATTTCTCAAAACAATGTTGTGGATGTTTCTGCTAGCATGTTGAGAGTATAATTTTAATTTCTTTGCTTGGAGTTGCTCTGTGCTAATCAGCATTATGTTCCTTTCAAGAGACAGCAGAGAACAATGTGGCTGCGCTCAGTCAGGGGGCATCTTCTGGAAGGAGGAGGAAGTTGTGCTTTTCCAAGAGCAGTTGAGCAACTTTTCGGGGAAAAAACATCTCTGGAGTGCAGAGCAAGTCAGACAGAGTGGAGAAATGCACAAGGAGGAGGAGCCTGCAGCATAAGTAGAGACAGAAGAGCTCTGAGAGAGGCAGAGAAGACGTACACAAGTAAGGGCCCGAGCGGATGCAAATACTTCTCCCAGGACACTGAAAGGGGATGGGTGAAGTCTTCCTCACCGTGCAGGAAGCCACTGAAAAAAGTTGCCTGAGAAAAAGACCAAAACATAAAGACACATTGAGTCATGGGGGAGAAGGCAGAAATGGGTGAAATGCTTCTCACTTCCATTGTCTCCAAGTTTCTTCTTATAAAATGAACTTTTCTAGCTTATCCTCTAATGAATTCATGTTAGTTTTGGCAGTAGATAGACTAAAGTTTGATTGATACAGAGAAGATCAGCATGGCACCTGCACAAATTAGTTTGGGTGTGGTGGGAAGGCTCCCCAGTGCAGGAAGCCCACTGGTGGGCCACCAGACTGGTCAGGGAGCTGGAGCGTGGGCATATGAGGAAAGGTTTCAAGAGATAAATCCATTCAACTTTGAGCAGAAGAGGCTCAGAGGAAACCTGACTGCCAGAACAGATTATCTGACCTCAGGGTGTAGAGAAGACAGAGCCAGATTCTTCTTGTAGGTGCACAGTAATGGGCAATGGGCACAAGCTGGGGCATGAGAAATTCTAGTTAAATATCAGAAAAATATTTTACCATGAAGGTGGTCAAATACTGGAATTAAGGATGAGAGCTCTCTGTCTTTGGAGGTGTCAAGGGCTTGACTGGGCATGTCTCTGATCAGGGAGCTGGACTAGATGACAGCAGGAGGACCTTTCCAATCTAAATTCTTCTGTGATTCTGTGAAACTAAGCTTTCTAGGTTCAAAAAGGTGATGTTTTCAGATGTTCTTCACCTGGAAGACAAGGTGCAAGAAAGAACTCTGTCAGAGATTCAACCCATCCAGGCAGAACATTGAGTCTTTGCACATAATCTATGACCTCAAGAGAAGCAAGATTTGTCCATTTAATGAGATACTGCACGTTACTCAAGCATTTCATTGCTTTGGCCCCTCAGAAATGTGCTAGACGTCGATTACCATCACATAGTGTAAGTTTTTCTGGTTGGTTTGGTACCTCAAGCAAGCAGCAGTAACTCTTCATGTGTTTGAACTCTGATGCTGGCATTCCCACGCCACACCATGTTAGACATTCAGACAACTCTGCTGATCACATATTTCCTCTTACTTTAATAGGCCTTTCAGGAATGAACAAGCATTCCCTTGTATACTATTATGGTTCCCATCTCTTGATGGTCACACTTAATTAGCCACTAGTTTAGCAGAGAGCTGGTTACACTTCATTTCATTAAGTGATTTCATGATCACCAGAGGTACACTGACAGCTCTGTTAGTGAAGCTATGTGAAAAGGGGCAGCAGAGACAACAGTAACATTTTGCAGCACTTCCCTATCACTGATTTTCCAGGCACTACTCTTGCAGAATTGCATTTCCATTCCTGTTTAGCTTTTTGGCTCAAGGCTATCTCTTGCCTTGATGTCAGATAGTCTATATCCAATTACTAGGAGCTTTGGCAACGGCCATCCCTGCATCCTTCCAGTCATCATTTTTCTATATAGCAGGTACTAAGGATTTATTCATCTGTTTTGCCTCCTTCAGGCTTTTCTGTTCATGGTCAGCAAATAAACATGATTAAAGGGCAATGCTGCATTAAAAAATGTAAGCAAGAATCAGTTGGAAAACAAGAAAATGCTAAAAGGTTCTACAGCATGATAAACCAGTTAAAAACACTAGGTAATTAACTCTGAAGTATGTTAAGCATCTCCTGACAGGAAAAGCACCACCAATGTTACACTCATTATCATAAGCACACAGACATTACAGGATACCTATAAAACCATACATTAAAGCTGCCCACCACAAAACCCTTCTCACAACACTTTCTGCTCATTCACAGGGATATCCAATGCACAGGTGGTTTAAATTTTCTAATGTGAAAGCATTTTTTTCTAATTGAAAGGTGGTGATGGGGGGGGGGGGGGAATAGCATGGCTGTAGTTCAAACCTGAATCTAAAGTTGAGTTTGAATGTGTTTTGGGGCTGCATTTCAGTTTAAGAGAGCAAGAAGCGTTAGGAAAGTGCCATCAATAAAGGAGGGCGAGCACAGCACAAACCAAAAGTAATGCAAATTAGTTTTGGTGTTGCTTTTTGTTGTTGTTGTTTTGCTGTGAAGTCCTTTGTCACAGAGATTTCTGTTCAGGAAGTGTGACAGTTCATACACAAACTGTGTTTCCTATTAAAATAGTATCTTTGTTCTGACTCCCTAGTCTTTAGTGGAAATTATATCAAGAAATAGCAGAACATTTGCCATTCACTATAAGCAGGCTTCTTGTACCAAGTGATAGGACTACCTATTGCTGCCATTCCTTAGAGACTTGGTTTATATAAGGATCACAGGAAGCATGAATTAATGGAAAGCTTCCTACAAATGTCATCTTTTTTTCCCCACTCTCCTATGTGTATTATGCTATTGTGGCTTGTGGTGAGATGGATTCATAGATTGGGTTAGGTTGGAAGGGACTTTAAAGAACATCTAGTTCCAATCCCCTGCCATGGGCAGGGACAGCTTCCACTAGCCCAGGTCACTCAAGACCTCATTCAGCCTGGCCTTCAGGGAAGAGGAATCCACAATCTTTCTGGGCAACCTGTTCCAGTGTCTCACCACCCTCACTGTAAATAATTTCTTTCTAATCTCCAGTCTAAATCTGCCCTCCTCAAGCTTAAATCCATTCCCTCTCATCCTATCATTCCAAGCCCTTGTGAAAACTCCCTTCCCAGCTTTCTTGTAGGCCCTCTTCAGGTACTGGAAGGCTGCTCTTTGTCCCCATGGTTCAGAATATAAGGGAATTTGGGGTTGTGTGTCATAACACATGTATTACAAATAAATACTCACCCAGCAATGGAACTAGATGATAATAATGCATGGGAAAATGTAGCTACCCAGCTCACAACACATTTATGGGAAGTTCCACATAAATCACATCAACTTTTCCTTAGAAACTACACTTGCTCCTGACACACTGCTTTGTACAAATCACCTGCACAAAATACTGTTGTAGTTTATATTCCTGTAACATCCTTCCTGTGTACTTTTCATGGTAACTATGGTGGATCCCTATCACTGTTCCAACTTTAAAGGCAGAGTAAATGACATGCACTGCATTTAAGTGACCTGTTCAAAGTTGTGTAATGAGTTACAGATATCCTGGCTGTCTCCAGCCCTCCTGCTCGGCAAAGTACACCCTTGCTATAGTTTGCACTGAGTCATTTAGCCACAGATGCTGTAAGCAAAAAGAAATTGCATTACTCAGGTCTTAGAAGGATGATACTTTGTTTACTCAGTAAATCAAGGAAAAGGAAATCAGAAATGGGCTTTGAACCAAAACTGCAAATTCATGGCAAGGTTGTTCAGATTTGGTTAGCAAGAGAAGAGAAGGCTCTCGCTGCCTTAAGGGGAACTCTCTAGGCATTTCTAGATGAGATCTCTTGTTCTGCTAGCACACAAACCCTAATTCCTTCAAGAAAAACTCTGCATTTTTCAGGTAGGTGAGGCATAGACCAGAAGTGCCAATGACCTGACTGCTGTCCTTGTGAATAACAGATTACTAACTGCAACAGGATCTGAATAAACATCCACCTCCAGGTCTTTTGGGTGGATGATGTGCAAATCCATTTCTCACCCTACAGATGACATATTTTAACTGTTTGAATAGCTTTCCTCATGCACCTTCATGAGTTTCTGGGCTGCCAGCTATCTGCACTGACCAGCCACTTAAGTTTTAAAGCGCTGTGTGTTCTCTGTGGTGCTACAAAAGCAACGTTACTGATACTAAAGACAAGATCCAGCAGGGGAAACAGGAGAAAATGCAACAAATCTTTGACTCAAAGCTTCATGTTTCAAATACCAGCAACTCACTGCCAGGAATTTTGGCAAGTTTTTGAAACCAGTAAATTATTGCCAGTTTTCTTTGCTGTCCATTACAACAGCATTAATAGCAGTGGATTCCTTCATACATGCTTGGTTTTACTATCTAAATCTGTGGGAATCCCTCTGGTATTTAACAGAGCAAAGTGAAAGACCCATTAAAAAGTCATAGAAGGAAATCTAAAAGTATCTTTATAGAAAGGGAGAAAGGAAGAAAGGAAGAAAGGAAGAAAGGAAGAAAGGAAGAAAGGAAGAAAGGAAGAAAGGAAGAAAGGAAGAAAGGAAGAAAGGAAGAAAGGAAGAAAGGAAGAAAGGAAGAAAGGAAGAAAGGAAGAAAGGAAGAAAGGAAGAAAGGAAGAAAGGAAGAAAGGAAGAAAGGAAGAAAGGAAGAAAGGAAGAAAGGAAGAAAGGAAGAAAGGAAGAAAGGAAGAAAGGAAGAAAGGAAGAAAGGAAGAAAGAAAATATATTCACATTAAATTATTAACAATACTTTCCCAAGTTTTAAACATTGCATGACCCCCAAACCATGCAGAATTATTTCATTTGTGTGCAGCTGGTAAATGCTGCTGTGTACACAAAAAACTGCTCCCAAATTCATCCCAAATTGCTCCAAATTTATCGTGTTGCTTCCTCATCATTAAGAATTTGCCTCATACCTCACTGCACATGATGTTAACTAAAAATGTTCCTGTATCAAGTGGAAGGAGAGAAAGAGAGCCCATTCCAGGAGCTGCTGAAGTTGACATCAATGTAGGCAACAGAACAGCATGGCAGGTCTCTCTTATTGAGATAAAAGTGTGATGGGAATTTGGCAGGGGTCCTACAGTCAATACCTTTCTCTTACATGCAGGTCTCCTTTTCAATTCTAATACCCATGGGACAGCAAGAAAGGCCAATCCCTTGCTCCTTTCACTTGTCCTCCTCTCTCTAGACAGTTTTTCCTCTCAGGTAAACATACAGTCTTCAATAGATAGATGTTGATATGGGAATATTCTCCTTGTTAACAGACATATGCTCAGAGGATGAAGACTAAGTCCTCACTGAAAGGCTTTGACCACATAACTGCTGCTAAGGGTTATGACATTTTCTTCATTGGGAAGTATAAGCACATTGTGACAAAAGCATCCTTGATAGCCATCCTTCATGTCCAATTTTATGTATAGAATCATAGAATCAATAAGGTTGGAAAAGACCTCAAAGATCATCAAGTCCAACCTGTCAGCCAACACCTCATGACTACTAAACTGTGGCTTCAAGTGCCACATCCAATCCCTACGGACATATGTCCAGTCTGCAGAAGAGAAGGCTCCGAGGTGACCTAATTGTGGCCTTCCAGTATCTGAAGGGGGCCTACAGGAAGGCTGGGGAAGGACTTCTCAGGATCTCAGGTAGTGATAGGACTAGGGGGAATGGAATGAAGCTGGAGGTGGGGAGATTCAGGCTAGATGTGAGGAGGAGGTTCTTCACCATGAGAGTGGTGAAGCCCTGGAATGGGTTGTCCAGGGAAGTGGTCGAGGCCCCGTCCCTGGGGGTGTTTAAGCCCAGGCTGGCTGAGGCTGTGGCCAGCCTGATCTAGTGTGGGGTGTCCCTGCCAATGGCAGGGGGGTTGGAAGCAGATGATCCTTGTGGTCCCTTCCAACCCTGAATGAAACTATGAAACACAAAAATTCTTACTATGTCTCACAAGCATTTAAATGAATGAATTTTGCAATCACCAAAGTTTAGAAAAGGCTTAGCTCTGGGCTACAATCCCACGTGTCCAGGTGCAACAGCATTTAAGCATCACTTCTCCAGAAGGGATCAAATAGAAAAGCTCTGATTATTTTTTCCTGAAGAAACACATGGGCTCAAAAGAAGTGACAAAGCCTAAGGACACATCTGTGGCTACCCACGGGCATCAGGGCTCTGTGGTGCCAGCTGGGTCCTGAGCCTCAACTCCAGTGTGAAAGGCAGCAGGTTCTTCCTGGTGATCACCCCAACCGCTCAACGACAGTGGTGGCACAGACCCAGGGTGCGAAAGATGACATAGGTGCATTACAGTGAGAAATGAGCTTGGACTGACCTTGCAGACTTGTTTATCTATGGCTCTTGTAAGGCAATGAGAGAAGGCACAGGGAGAACACAAAAGCTTGAGTGCACCCCTGACGCAGGGGTGAGAAGGAAAAGCAGAGGAAGGAGGCCATGCAGAGAGAGGTAACAGGCTTGAGGGACAGCAGCCAGTATGAACATTAGTTCTCTCCTGTTCCCCATCACCAATTACACCTAAAACATCAGGAAATACCATAGTAAAAGAACACTTTCTTTTTTGGTAAACCATCAGGTTCACTCTAAATAAACTATTATGACTGGAATGTACCCAAATCTCACAGGCTTAGAAAAGCAAAGTTGAGCTCCATTGATATGGTCTGGGTTTTTAGTTGGAAATAGTCGGTGACCCCAATATTTATTAAGTCCTAAGATTTTTTTTATAGCTGCTCTCTCATTACACAACCATTTATGACATCCTGTAATATTTTGCAGTAAATGCTTATAAAAGTCAGTCCACATAGAAACATAAACTGTGAGGAAGAGGACAGAGAAAACAATCATATTGCTCTGAGAAGAAGAGAGACTGCAAGCGCTAAGCTCCAATCACTGACAACTATGAGGGCTACAAATGTTTCTGCACAGGAACAGCACTAAGGACCATTTTATTGTTAGCCAGGCTGGTCTTTACAGCTTGTATTGGTGTTCACCAAGCTTTTACTTTTCACACCATAGAATCATAGAATCAATAAGGTTGGAAGAGACCTCAAAGATCATCAAGTCTAACCTGTCACCCAAGACCTCATGACTACTAAACAGTGGCACCAAGTGCCACATCCAATCTCCTCTTGAACGCCTCCAGGGATGGTGTCCATCTTATGACTCAGCCAGATCTGACAAAGGTGTATTATGCTTCCCAAGTGTACAGCTCCCCAGAGGGAGAATGAAACAGAGACATGACCACAGAATCAGAGAATCATTTTGGCTGGAAAAGACTTTTAAGATCATAGAGTCCAATTGTTATCCAACTACCAATTCTAGTGCTAAACCATGTCCCTCCACACCACATCTTTGCTCCAGATGATAAATTGATATCTATGATATGATAAAGTAGTATAAATAAGTCCACAGTGTAGAAAGACACATCTTCTCTCCCTTTTTCATTTACAGGTCTGACAAAACATTCAATGACATATGGAAGAAAAAGCCAAATCAAAGGCATAAAGGTTTCCTCTTTCTGTATCACATGCAATTTTGCTGTGGAACTCACTGCCACAGGAAGTCATTACACTTAAGAACTTCACAGTGGATATTTCTGTGGATATCAGGAATGGATCTTTCACAAGTGATAACAAGAAATTGCTGGAAGGGATGAGTGTGAAACCTAAATGAGTGCTGTATGCCTCCCCCTGGCCTAAGTCTCAGTTGAGCTATCATGTTCATGCCACATGTTCTGTCTCCATCTCAGTTTCCCCATCTCTTAAAAGGTAACTCATAAACCAGTTTAGATACTGAATATTGGAAGCACTGTGGGTTTATAACTTTTCCCTCCTTCTAGCTATTCTCAAAGCAAGGAATTCAGGCTAGATAGATCTCAAACTCATCGTCTTTACAGATGAGTAAACAAGAGCAGATATTGTATCTCTTCAAATAAAACCCATCTGAATTTGGCTCTCTGGCCACAATTTCCCAATGTGTGTCCCCTCACACCTCAGTTTCAATGCTGTAGACTGGAAATTCACTGAGGTAAAAACTACATTTATTTTGTTTATAACATATTTGTTTTAGGCCTCGTTCAGTACACCAAACAGATTATTGCTTTTGGGCCCAGTGTTTTAATACTGAGTTTTAGAAACAAATGTGGCAAGGTCGTAGTAGGGATGGGGTTGGGGAGGGAAGGGGAAAGAAATACAGCTTTATTTATAGGTTGATGTATAGGCACTGTACAGTAATGGAACCTAAAATCTCCAAAGTGTTGCTTTATATTTGCTTTATGGGACTATAGGAGCCAAATAATGACATTTAAATGATCTATTCCATTAACATTGTATCATTTTGTCAATCTGGAATGTATTTTAATCAAAAGCCCCCTTGAAATGGTCTCCTTTGTTGTATTTTCTTTTTTGGCTCATTTTATCAACATCTGTTATGTTTATACAAAATGAATTAAAACTTGGGAATGCTGTTTGTACTCAGCTACTTTTGTTGAGAATGTAAGGTCCCAGGATTGGCAGTGTTTATGTAAATCAGTGCGGCTGACACAGCCATCATAAACAAATGAGGAAATATAACAAACACATTGTTCATGGAGGAAATGTTTGTTTTCAGAGTTGGCTTCAGTCTTACCAGATTGATGAAGAGTTGCTGATACTGGGGATCTGTAGTGTAGCGATTCAGCAGCCTGGGCAGGCATGACACAGTGGGCAGCTTCTCCTCTGTTATCTGGAAGAGGCAAGAATCTATTTCTCTTTCCTTCTTCAAGGTTCAAAGCTTTCTAGTTGGATGCTTAAGAAGTTTTCTAGCAGAGCTACACTGGCAGATCTTGTCCAAACTTTAGAACTTCTTTTGCCAGTAAGGCTTAAATTAGCAATTTAAACCAAAACTCTTCACTTCCAAAAAGATTATTTTTTCCCCCTTAGCATAACTGTGTCTGTTAAGACAATGTCAGTTAAATTGGCTTAGGGGTGAGGTTTTTCATGCTGTGAAAATTCACATGGTAAGTGATAATTACCTGATAGCACAGAGCAGAACAATCCAATGAAAGTGCTATTAACCATCAGCTGAGCTCCAGCCCTCTTCCACAGAAGCACCTATTTGTATCCTGGCACCTCATCCCATACATAATTGCCCTGCTCCTTCCAATACTGTTTTGCCAGATGGATTCTCATGTGTAGACCAAGCTTCAGTAATGTATCTGATGACTTTCCAGTTGTGCCTGTATGAATTGCTCAAAACTACATTACCAGTCTTGCCTTGCTAACACACGATTTTCTTCTGCCACACTTCATGTTTACTATCCCTAAAAACCCTGTAGTCATCTGTCAAAGGGAAGAATGCTATATGCTTCTCAAGCTTGGCAGCTTTTATAAACACTCATCATTCAGAGAGGTGCTAACCATACAGAATTCAATATTATAATCATTCTGCTATCCATAGAGAAGTTGAGATTGGAACAGTCTAAGCAAGGAAGTTGTTTGCCAGCAGTCTCACAAAATTTCCAGACTGGCTTTATAGTTTATGACAGCTGTCCCTGGAAGGTCTTTGGTCATCCTTTCACTTAAATTGTACCTGACCATCCCTTTAGCTCCACCACATAAGTTACATCATTTCTTTGCTCATGGAAAGTCCATCCTAAATCAGCCAATACACAGGCTGATTAAATAAGGAAAGAACTGAGAGAAAAGAGCTTACCTTCTCATAGGTGAGAGGAGGGGAGGAAGAAGATTCATCATTTGTCTCTGGTTCAAAGATGTTCTCATTCTCCAGCAGCATGCAGAGCTCTAGCCTGGGGGTAGAGAAGTAGACTACATTCATTATAAGGTGGCACTGTGAGGAACAGCGAGTTGAACTCAATGATCCTTTTGGGTCATTTCCAACTTGAGAAGTTCTGTGACTCTAGGGTTTTACTGGGTTCAGCACATGCTTCACCTTCCTAAATTTCAAAAGCATCATCACACAAGTGTTTTCTGGTTTAAGATTGGCTAATTAGATTAATGAACATCACCTAATCCTACATGTTCTTCTTGACTTGTATCAACCTGCATGGCAGAAGCAGTTCATGTACTGTCTAGTTTGCATCTACAAAGACATTATCAATACCAAGCAAATACAGTTATCTGACTATAAATGGATAGGCTTTTCTTCTTTCCCACATCCTTATAAGGTAGCATCTCCATTAAAACACAAGGTCTGCAAAAAGTTCATGTCACATTTTAAATCATCCCTGAAACTTTCTCTCAAGGCCAACACTTGGAGTTCATTAAGACATTTAATAGTCTTAGTCATGTGAAAATGGATACCTTTATCAATTATTATATCAGTTCAAAGCTTTCTCTAAGGTTCTCCCCTTCTGCACTACACATATAAAGCCTTGGCTAGGAATACATTTTAAATTAGCAATCATATCTCAGTGTTTCCTTGCTGCCCACACACTCACTACTCCACCCCCAATATCCACCTCCAGCCTTTTAATTTATATTTAGAAAACAAACACCTTGGGTGACAACCACGAAGATTTTTGTCTTGCAACATCCTTAGCATTGTGTTAGCCCTGGACTATGATTACAGCTGGGAGCATCTGCAGTAGTACAAAGATGGGCAACACACTGCTAAATGATGTGTTTGAAGGACCCAGAGGAGAGCAGACACACAATCTTCATTAGGGCATCAAAGGAGTACAAATTAGGTACAAAGTGGCTTCTGTGACTGAAACACCAAGTATGAGCTGGGAACATTTCAAACAAATATTCCTGTATCCAAAAATACTGGTTTGCTCAACCCAAACCTTGTGACAGGAATTGACTAGTTTTAACATAGTATCTCCTGGGAAAGATTAGTCTGCTTCAAGGAAGGATTAGCACTCTGCAGCAGAGGACTTACACCATGATGGCACATCTGCCAGATCCAAAAGTTGGTGGTTTGTGCCCTCCCTAGGGACAGGATATGGAAGAACTAGGTTCAGGCCCTTTCTCCACACTCTCCTTCATAGCAAGCACATTAGTGGCTACGTATAGCATGTCTGAATGTCTCCCGTTGGAGGGATTCCATGCTGGATAAACAGGGATCTGAACCACCAGATCCCCTTGGTTCCTGCTGGCTGCCCTGACCAGCAGGCTATTTGCCATTTTATTATTTTCTTTCCAAACAGTCTGCTCTTCCCTGTTGTATACTTCTTTGTCCTGAATTGGATGGAGCTGGGTCAAAACTGTAAAGAATAGGGGGAAGCAGAAAAAACAGTAAACCAATTATGAACAAGCATTGAAAAGGTAACATTTAACTAGTTTCCCATGTAGAATATTAAAATGGAGTTTCACATGTTTGGGGTCTTTTATGTAATTCTCCAACTTAAAACCTAGATACTTTGGGAGCATCTAGTTCTGCATTTCAGTTCAAATCTGAACAGACATCTGAAGGAAATGTCCACCTCCCATGAGCTGACTGCCATTGTAGAGCAGTTCCTTTTCTCCTGAAATAGTCACCTGTTTCACTCTGTAGATCCAGTCTTGACATCCAGAATTTGTTCATGCAGAGGTGGCTTTGGTCTCTCACCTGAGGTTCTCAATGGCATCTCTGAATAAGATGCCTGAGGCTGGGATATAAGCATCATCCTTCTACAGGTGAAGGCCCGAGTGTGAATATAACTTGTGGAAAAATATCAGTGCTGAAGAAAATCAGTGGAAAATCTTGGAATGCTAGAAGCTTTTAACCTGCCCCCTCCTTACCAGCACATCCCATTCACAGGACAAACAAGGAATTCAGTCTCCTTCACAAGTACTGAATCTTTATATCTCTCAATTTAATTTCTGACTGCCTTTGGTGATATAAAATCTCTTTCACATTACTAAGGAGAGCACAGCACTGCAGCAGAGCTGACTGCCAAGGACTCCACTGAGAAAATACTTCACTCTGGATTCATATTTTCCCTCCTGGAAAAATCACTTGCTTGCCCTAAGCCTCTTGTCACATGCAAGCCAGCATATGGAGATGTCACATAGACAAAAGACTTAGGTTTGAGGTCAATCATGAGAGTATATACTAAAAAGAGTAGTATAGAGTAGCATGTTGTAACAGGCACAATCCCCTCCTCCTACATTTGGAGGAGGAAAGGGGAGAAAGCACAGTATACTCATGATAGATTCACTACAGCAGAGGAGATGGAGAAGAAATGAATTCAGCCATGCCCTGGGAATTACCTTTGGTGGGTTATTCACTTGGTTCTGCAGGGCCCTCTAAAGACTCACATTCCATGGCCTTCCACAAAGAGGTCTGTAATTGTTGTGTGTGAGATACAAGTACACAGATCTAAATTCTGCTCCAAGATCATCAGGTACAGCTCCAAGAAGTCAATTTCAAGGCTGATCACTGGGCCAGAAATAGTCTGAAGGCTTTTAATGCTAACATGAACATGTAGATGTCAGAGTCCATACATGCAAGTTATGATGTACCTTGATCTCTTGCCAGGCACTGTGTGCTCAGGTCCAGAACACTGTTCTGTCCATAGCCCAGACTTAATTTTCTACTTGACCATCATGGGCTGGGATTGAAACAAAAAAAATCATAATAACCAGAATACCAGCAACATTCACAATGAGCTGAAAGAGCAGAAACATTTTCTCATCACCAGTGGTTTGTTGGCTGGCTTTGGCAGCTTGCGATTTGCTCGGCACCGCTCTTAACTAAACCCAGCAGGGAGTCACCTAACAGGGCTTTGGGAAGTGTGAGAGAAATTTGGCTAGTCAAAAAAAATAAAAGCACATGCAAACACAATGAAGGAAATCATTGGAACATTTCTGATAAGAATCCAAGCCTACTAAAAGCTGCCATATTCAGGAGGAAAAATGAGCATACATTATTTCACTTGGACTTCCAGAAGTCATGCTTCAGAGGTCTAACAACATCACTCTTTGATGTTACATACAACATCCTTCCTATCACATCATCAAGCCTTAGAAAGCAGACCAAACATGTTTCTTGCACTATTTTGTGAGGCTTAACAGGAAGTGCTAGGATTCAGACTTGGACTCCGCGATTGTTCGTTTACTCTTTATTTATTTAAGAAGGAAGAAAACCCTTAAGTAGGGAATCTCATTTCAAAGATACCCTGGCAAGGCATTGTAGTAGTTTCATATGCTCTATCTGTTATAAAGCATGCATCATGAAGATACACCTAATTAAGATAACACATTATTATCCCAATATCCACATGTCGGGTTTGGCATGGAAGTCAGGAATGAAAAGTATCTGACAGTTGATTGTGTCACTCGTCTTGTCAAGATGGCCAATTAGCTGAGAAAACTCCATATCCTAAATATTGGGGCAGTGACATAAAAGGAGCTGCAGCTCCAAAGTAGCTGCAAATGAACAGATTAAAAGGTGATGTCACTGGCAAAAGCATTCGGGGCTAAATTAAGTGGATAAAATAGCTGCACAGTCGGGCAGGGGAAAGAGAGAGAATTAGAGAACCCAAAGCATCACTTTTAGCTTGCTTCCAAAAGCTTTGGGCTTATTTCTCCTGAATTAATCCACCAAAAGTACCTGCATTGTTTTTATTCTGGGGCTGATCCTACCTGCATTGCTTTTATTCTGGGGCTGATCCTACCTGCGTTGCTTTTATTCTTGAGCTGATCCTACCTGCATTGTTTTGATTCTGGGGCTGATCCCACCTGCATTGTTTTTATTCTGGGGCTGATCCCACCTGCATTGATTTTATTCTGGGGCTGATCCTACCTGCATTGTTTTTATTGTTGGGCTGATCCTACCTGCATTGTTTATATTGTTGGGCTGATCCTACCTGCATTGGTTTTATTCTGGGGCTGATCCTACCTGCGTTGTTTTTATTCTTGTGCTGATCCTACCTGCATTGGTTTTATTCTTGGGCTGATCATATCTGATGGTCAGGCCAATATCCAACTCAGGGTCAGTGATTAACATATTCTGACCAGAATAAAGTAAATCTCCCTTCCATGCATTAAAAATCTACTGTCTCAGGGCTTCTCTCAGGCATATGTGTTTAAGAGGAGACTGGATGGGGCACTTGTTGCCATGGTTTGGTGGATTGGATGGTGTTGGGTGGTGGGTTGGACTCAGTGATCTCGAGGGTCTTTTCCAACCTGGTTAATTCTATTCTAATATTTAAAATCCAGTGACACCACCCACTAATTTTCTGCACACTAAGACAACCAGATAAGGAACTCTGAAACTCTTCATGGTCCTTCCTCATCCTAAGACCTTGTTGGTGTGCAAATTATGTTATAATACCAACAAGTCTGCAAACTTGCTGCAACTAAGACTTAGTGTCTTGCACCTTCCACTTTCACAGCACTCAAGATGAAAGGAATGCTTGGAGGACCTGGCAGGATTTGATCACTGCTCTGCTCTCACCAAAAGTTCTAGCTGAAGCACCTAACTCTTCCAAAACACTTCTAGTGCACTAAATGCACTTTTCCTGACTTTGAGTAGCATTGTGCCTTTTATTATCTGATTAAAAAAGGGTATTCTGCATATAAGGAGCCAGACATTAGATGAAGACTGGACCATCACATACCAGGATCAGGTTTAAAATCTACCAAATCTTCCTCTTACACAGCAAAATCTCAGGGTTACAGGGCTGTTTCAGGTTAGACAGCCTAAATCATTAGTGTTTACTTAATATTTTGTTCTTGAAACCAGGAATTTTTGGCATTTTACCTCCCAGATGATAAAGAGGCCATTATCAAGTACTGGACTTAGGGTTTCGAGAGCAAAGATCAAATCCTCTCCACACCACCACCACCTTTCAAAGGATTCTGAATAAATATTTAATCACTGTACCTCAGTATTCAGACCCATAAAAGAGGAATTTCTTCCACCTCAGTTCTGAGTTTTGAGGTTAATATTCATTAGTTAAGTTGCCAGCTTTCTGGTTTTATGGGCACCATAGTCAGGGTGAAGGAGCAGACAGTAAGCCCGCAGCCTCCAAATGAAAATGCTAAGGCAGCTGTTAAATTGTAAATGCAAGCTTGGCATTTCAGACCCACAGAAAGGCTAGATTTAGGAAAGGACAAAGACTTAGGATCAGGTTTGGGTTTCCCTGCAAAGTGGCTTGTTACTAGGCAGAGTTTCAGAGGAACCTACCACACATTTAAACGACAGGACCAGTATGTGATCAGTCTTTCCATTCACACACCAGTTTTCCCCTATGCCTATATTTGATTTCAGCGTTTAACAACACTCTGCACTTGCCTAAAAGCCACCCACATGCTGCAGCAAGGCTGCATACGTTTTTAATTTGGCTTTTTAAGCTAGCACACAGCCTCTGCAACACTCCAGCTTTCCTTCCAAAGGGCTCTGTCACAAAGTCCTACAGCACCTGCACAATTATTGGTATGGCCAAACAGGCCTACTAATTTTAAAAGTATCATATAATGTTGTTCTTTGGAAGAAAACTCTCACACTTGGGGTACAAAATAAAACCACTGCCACAGACTCTATAAACCTTCCTCCATCTGTGTAATTCATGAGCTGCAGTGCCCCAGCACTCTGACAATACATGGGAGGATCAGAACGTCAGGGGCTGTTGTTGAAAGTGCTGGATTCCATTTATTTTAATAGGCAAGATCACTGTGCAGTGTATCATTGAAATTATCTGGATCAGCTTTTCAAAAGCAGGAGTCCAGACAGTAAAAACAAACAATGTGCTGACAGACTCTACCCTCTAACACGAAAACCAAGTAATCACAAAAGCACTTTGATATTGCCGTCAGTTCCCTAGTCTGCACACCTAAAAATAGTGTTCAAGTCTCTAACACACTTCCCCCTCCCCTTTCTCTCTCTTCTCTGCTGGCTGAGCTTGAATGCAGCCTTCAAACCACTGCCAATGGTGTTCCTAGCTTTGATCAAGACCTGGTAGAATCATTGTTGCCTATAGCTTATAGCAAAGCCATGGGGAAGAGGAAGGGGGAAAGCTGTCTGTGATCCTCCAGTAAGAAACAAAACCTCATTTTTTATCTCCATATATTGCATGAACTTTGCAGACTTCTCTGTTTGAGTAACTTTGCATTCCTGTGATCTAAACTTAGCAACCTCCCCTCAACGGTGCCAGAAGGAAAAGGCTCTCCAAGAAACTTTCAAACCTGTATCAGTGATTTCTAGAGTGCCAGCAGCAAAGCTGTTGCAATACTAAGGTGGTAAGCAATTTAAGCTCAGTAATTAATTTATGAATTACATGTTTTGGGTCACAATTCACCTTTTACTTCCCATTTGTCCCTAGGCTGTTTTACCACATATTGCCTACTGACATCAGGGGCTTCCCTTGCTAAGAAACATAAAGGTACTGCTCTATGAAAGAAGTGTGTGGACTGTGGACTCTTCACATACGCGCACGCAGACGCTTTGAGACTAGTGTTTCGTTAGTCCCAACTGGGAGGGCAGATTAAAGAAGAATACCAGAAACCATACCTACAGCCTGACATATCCATGCTGTGTTGCAATGCTAGATCTCCTTCCCCACAGCACATATCAACATGCTGTGCTCAGTTTTACCGAAGTGCTCGGCAGAAAGCATTCCTGACTCGCAACGGTTTCTGCTCCCTGGCCTGAGCAGAGGCTAGGCCATACCTAATAAAGTGCTATAAAATACACAATACTCACCACTTTGGATCAATGATTTCTCTGCTCAAGGATGTTACTGTGCAATACAGCTTTAAGTTTTCAACTTTGCCATATTTTCTAAACTCTGATCTCTTCAATTTACTTTCAGTTATGTGACATTCGCCTTTAGCAGAGTGAAAGCATGCATTAGCTAAACAATGTGGTTTGGATTTAGTGTTCCCATGCATCATCACAAAAATGTTTGTCTCAGCAATAGTGTCATTATTGTTACTGGGAACAGCTGCTCTACCATCTCTTCTGATGGTGGAAAGCAGAGCATCTCCCTTCCCATACCAGCTCACAAGCAGTGCAATGATAGCAGGGCCATCGGGCAGGAGATTCATGAGTGCACGCTGTTCTGTACCTGGCTTCCTCCTGCTAGGAAGGAAGTGCAAAGTGCAGCACAGAAAAACCAGCAGCAAAATAAATACTGCAACTAGAAATGTCGTTTGGCTCCCTCCGCTGGCAGTCCTTCTGCCTCTGTATCAGAGACCAACCTCAGGCAGAAATCTCTCTCTCAGGTGCAGCTCTCTGACAGCTCGACTCTATTAGATATGACATCCTTTGAGCAAGAATTAGAGCAGGGACTTTGTTCAAGTGGATGTTTAATATCTTCCCTGAAGCTTCTGAAGTGGAAAGATGTAACCCTTGGCATTCTTGCCAGTGCTCCCAGCCTTACTGAAGTCAGTTTTTACATTCAGCTGTGTGTGAGTGATGTAGTCCCACCAGGTTCCCCAGGACTGTCACAGCAGCGATGCTCAGCTCTGCCAGCCCATGCAGCTTGGCTCAGGCAGCTGGACATCTTGAAGGGAAGCTCACAACACTTAGACCTGTTCACATTATTGCACAGCTCCTTTCAGAACAAGGTTTCAGAAGCAATTAGGTTTTATTTTAAGATGGATAAAATCTGCTTTCCTGAATATTTGACCTTTTGAAATGTCTTCAGGTGGGAGACCATGCTTTCACTCCCTAGGTGTTCTCAAAGTCCAAGCTCTGGTAACACGAAGACCACAGCTTTTGAACATATTTATT
Organism: Melanerpes formicivorus; assembly: GCF_026170545.1. Lineage (NCBI taxonomy): Eukaryota > Metazoa > Chordata > Aves > Piciformes > Picidae > Melanerpes > Melanerpes formicivorus. Next base: position 5,057,272 of record NW_027142394.1, on the reverse strand, counting down.
GCTAATTTAGAGCACAAAGTTCTGGGGTTTTAAAGGCTTTTAGGTTTCCAACTTTGTTCTGAAAATGGCACCAGAATAGAATAGAATAGAATAGAATAGAATAGAATAGAATAGAATAGAATAGAATAGAATAGAATAGAATAGAACAGAATTAACCAGGTTCGAAAAGACCTTTGAGATTATCAAGTCCAACCTATCACCCAACACTATCTAATCAACTAAACCATGTAACCAAGCACCCTATCAAGTCTCCTCCTGAACACCACCAGTGATGGTGACTCCACCACCTCCTCGGGCAGCCCATTCCAATGGGCAATCACTCTCTCTGTGTAAAACTTCCTTCTGACCTCCAGCCTAAACCTCCCCTGGCGCAGCCTGAGACTGTGTCCTCTTGTTCTGGTGCTGGTTGCCTGGGAGAAGAGACCAACCTCTGCCTGTCTACCACCCCCCTTCAGGTAGTTGCAGAGAGCAATAAGGTCACCCCTGAGTCTCCTCTTCTCCAAGCTAAGCAACCCCAGCTCCTTCACTTGTATCCAACAAGCACAGTTTGACTCGGGCAATTACGTAGCCACTACACTCCCCTATAGCTTATCAAAATGTGTAAGAAAGCAGTTCAAACAGACATGGCAAACTACAAGGGGTTTTTGACAACTTTGCCTACCATGTTTTTATTAAAATTTCTCTTTGGCATGAAAATAACAATTTCCACCGCCCACAAACGTCGATGTTTTAGTCAGCTTGATGGGTGGGAAGAGATGAGGTTTCCTAGGTGAAAAAAAACCACAGACCCAAAAAAAATGCATTCACAATGCCAGAAATGTCACATCCTGTACTGAAGGAGCAGAAAACCAAGCTCCAACCCATTTCTGCTTAGGCAGGTACATTCTGCACAGTCTGCTTACAGTCAGAGGGATTGCGGGGTTTATGTAATCACTTCCCCACCCCCCACCCCAATCAATTTAAATCAAGCAAAATTAAAAAGAAGAAGAAGAACAATAATTCCTTCAGCTAGAATACAGCACCAGCAAAACGCAGCATAATGGCTAACAGCTGTGTAGGTAAAGGTGCAAAGGCAAACCCAGGGAATCCAACCTTTCAGCCTTCCCACAGGAGAGCTCTGTATGGCACAGATCTGGGAGGTTCAGGCATGAACAGAATGGCTTATTTGTTATGGTAAAATGCCCGAAGAGGCTCCTCAGTGGTATTTGTCAGCCCAGTAGTTTCTCCAGGAAAACTGTCCCATAGCTATGTTCAAGACCAAACTCAGGATTGTTGGGCAGTGCTCCAGGTTCTGCCTCTCAGCACCACTTCCTCAAAGGAAATAGAAGGGACAGATGCTGGCCTAACAAGACACCAGCATCCACCTGCTTTTCTTCAGTGAATACCAGGAGGATTTAGCTGCAGGATGGAAACATTGTTCCTTCGTTTTCCTTGGCAGTAGTGAAGTAAAGGCAAGAAAAGCTACAAACATCAGAACAGTCCCTGGGAGGAACATGGTATTTGTCAGTCACAAATATGCAGGAAACCTACATATAAAAAGGGATAAACTGCATCTCAGAAAAAAGCACCCAAGCAGGGAGCAAGTTTGTCATCCATTTGGGTGGAAGAAGTCAGAGAGAATGTGGCTGTCACACACATGTAAGATGCACAGCATGGCAGCAAAGATGAGGCTGATGGCCATGAGGTGTCATCACCCTCCACGTTATATCCCAGCCACGTCCACAGCCAGGGATAAGAATTTTTTTTTACCTACAGCTTTTCCTCCTCAAATCCTCCATGTCTGCTGTTTTTACTGTGATTACACTGCAAAGTAACCTCTGGCAAAGAAGAAGGAGCAGCAAAACACAAGTGATGATGTGTTTAATCTCTTCATCATGTCAAAGAACCACTTCATTGCCCCACAATGGCCCTACAACAGTACACTGTAACATAGTGGAAGTGGGGAAAAAAAAAATAGCTCTTTTTGCAGTTTTGGTCTCACAGAAATTAGGCAGAAGCATAACTCTATCTTTTCCCACTGGAAGAGAATCTGAAGCCACAGACTAGAGCAGCCAAGGCAAAAGAGAGCCAGGGGACCTCGCAACAATTCCTCAATATGCATTTACAGCCTCACGCAGTGTCTCTGGCAGAAACTTCCTGGGAAGGGAGGCAATGGTCCTATCCTCAGGTCTCTCTGAAGAATGAATTGCACCTAGCCAGCAGGGCATGCCATTTAGGGCATGACATTTATAGCTCTCAGCAGACTCTGGGCTGACACATTCATAACAGCCCAGCTCCCTTCCAGCAGTCACTGTGGGGAGACAGGGGAGGCATTTCAGCTGCAGTGCAAAAGAATAGCTTGTTTTATTCTGATCTGAAAGAATCATCATTACTGTGGGAGAAGTGAAGGGGGGAAGCTAGTCCCTCATCCCTCTGTGTTGCACAAAATGAGTCAATCATCCCCATCAGTGCTGTTCCATCAAGCTCACCAGCCACACATTTCTCAAACTGAATTCTGTGAGGGTTTCCCAGGCATGCACAGAGCTCTGCCTATGGCAAAGTGTCAGAATCATTACTCTAAGGAGATCTTTGTTTTGGAAACTTGCTTCTCAGCTACAGCTTGCTTCCTCTTCAACAATTTTAAAGCCAAGGAATTTTCTGTAGTAGTTGCTTTTGTTTTTAGTCTCTACTGCTTACTCAACCAGGGAAGATAACAGCTTCAGATTTAGTTCACCCATATAAAAACGTGTTTGGTGATCTCATCTTGAGCCCTAGTGGATAAGCATGCAGATCACAAAGAGTAGGAGAAAACTCTGGCCCCACTAAGCAACTCTAGAAGATTCTGGAGGTTTGGGTTGTTGTTGTTGTTCTCAGTAAAACTGGGATATCGAAGTGCTTGCTGCAGGCCAGCACTGAGGTGCATTTGTAGGCCGATGTGAGTTCCAGCCAACATTGCTTGGCCATGGTCCTTGCTGTTGTAACAACTGACATTGACCTTTCCTCTTCAAAGGATCAGAATCATTCCTACATATTACAAAACATAACAACACTTTGTCCTTGTACAGCAATTCTCACCACTACAGTTTCCAAGTGTGGGCAGGTACTGAATAACTTTTGGATCTGACCCAAATTTACAGTTTTTCATCCGTGCTTATTTCTTGGGAAGAAACAACAGAATAACACGTAAATAAGAAACAGCATTGAAAAGCTATGAGCTGCTGCCTTCATGCAAGCTTAGCAGATTGTTTGCTTCTTTCCCTTCATTAGCTTGTTGCCCCTTTCTTTTTAACCTAATAACAACATTTTTGTACTAGAAAACAACAACAACAAAAGCCCTACACATTTGGGAATCAATAATGCCCAAGGCAGCTCTCAAGAAAAACATCATGACAATTATTTCTTGCATCTTCCCAAGCCACCTCTTTTAAAACACGCCAGGCAAACCACATTTTCTTCACTTGAACCTTATTGATGTACAAGATGCAAACATAACTTGTCCTTTTTACTGCCTGTGGTCATGTCACCTCCACATGGGCCTGCATCTGATCTCAGAGGGTAAGAGGTTGAGCAGCACCCTTCTCCTTTAAGGAGCTCACAGCATTTCTCATCTTGTTCATAATAGTTACATGCTTCAAGAGCTGTAATTTTATGAGTAAGATGGAAAATCTAACTGTTTATGGTTATGAATACACTAATTCCATGACACACCACATTTTTGGAGGCTTGTTTCAGAGGATGGCTGCAGAGCATTCCCTTCCTTTGTGTTGCTGAGAACAGCAAAGACACTTGTAGTCCCTACTGGGGATGAGGCACCCAGAGCTCACTGTGCAAGTATTCAGACCACTGGGCATGCACTGGGGCAAGAAGGGATGTTGCCAGAGCACCCAAGAATGTAATGCTTGCTCCCAGACAACATCTCTGTATGGGCTTCACTGGACTGAGCAACTGACTGGCCAAAAAAAACCCATTTGCTGCTGCTTTGTCAACCATTCACAATATTATCTTGGTTTCACTCAAACCAACCTACCAACAGCTCATTTATGTTGCAAGTGACGGCGAAATAAACTTTTTCATTCATCCCTCTTAAAAGGCTCTAACAGAATATGTCATAAAAGAGCTCTGGGGATTAAACAAACCACAAGTCAACCAGAATTGTCATGTAGCATCCCCTTTTCTCTAAAGGCACTTCTCTTTGGGGTGTGCCAGTGAGCAGCCTCTTGTCCCCACTTTTTGCTTGCTCCCACACCACTCTGCTCTGCATTACAAAGCACAACGATGCTTGTATAACCTCAACACACTCCTCAGCAGCCTGGGACACTCACTGCAAAGCCAATTTGGTGAATTAAATAAGGAAATGATGGGACTCTACGTTGAATTTCAGACTAATTTTGGTTACATCAGTTGTTAGCGTTGCCTTCTAGTTCTATTGCCGTGGACAGTTGAGAACTAAAATAAATACAGTGGTTTATCTTTAGTTTATCTTTAGCTTGGTGCACACTGCAGATTATCACTCAGAAATTTAGGGTTCAGTGCCTTATCACATTTCTTGTTACTAATGTTTATGACAGCATCATACAAGCAAATGATCTTGCACTTACTGTTATTACTGCCAGTCCACTGCCACCCAATCTCCACTGTACAATTCTCATTCCAAGAAGGTATTTCTCTCCCTAAAGCATTCATCCAAGCTCTTTCATTTGTCAGTGAAGCAAGTTAAGAGTTTTTGTTAAGTACTCACTCCCCTTCCCATCTTCCTGCTCCAAAAGAGCAGCTGACCACATTGCTATGAGGTAAGTTTGTGTGATCCAGCTGCCAGCGGTTCTTCCTTGAAAATTTGTTATAAAGTAGGCAAAGAGACAAGTCCTAACCAAATTTCCACTGATGAAGCACAAATAACATTTTTCTCCATCCAGATCAACAGAAGAAAATACTTTTATCCTTGTTTGCTCACAGACATCTCCTAACTGCCACCCAGCCAAGGCATGAAACCAGAAGTGGATTTTAACCAATAAAAAAGCCACCAAAGAAAGTTTCTGCAGGAAAAGGTATAGAACACTATGGTCATTCAGAACAAGAGACACCATGACAATCATGAAAGATTGTAAAACCACAAGATGAAGCTGGACATGTGTTTGCATTACAGTTATTGGAAGCATAATTCACAGGACTTTGTGGCATGAACTCCTATGCAGTAGGAGTTGTGCCTGCATCTTCTCCTTTCCTTTAGGCTACTCAAGGTAGAAATTCAGTCCCTGCCTCTCCCACTCATGGCCCACCAGTCAAAGGACAGTTTTAAGATACCTTCCTGAAAGGATGAATTCAGTCTTGTAGCCATATGAAATACAGTACCATAAATACTTCATTTATCAGGAGATTTTATATGCCTTTTGAGAGTTCCCCGTGTGGCAAGGATTCCTTCAGTCTAATTTTGTTTACCCTAGCATGTTACTTCCAGTGACTTTGTTGCTTATCTCCTCTGTGATATGATTTATGTTAACTCATTTCCTGTAAAAGCATACACTAATAACATGGGGGGGAAAAAAACAACACTGTGAAGAAAGAGCAGACCAGCTTTGAATTGGCATGGGACATCTCTTGAGTAACTAGATTCAAATCCTTTGAAATTACTGTTTCAGTGAACCTTTAAGGCTCTGAAGGGCAGTCTTCTTTTTTCTGCACTGCCTGCAAGATCCTTCCATTGGTGATGTTCCAATAAATCCCTGATGGAACAGATAACCTTCTGCTAGAAAGGACCTAGGTCCTTTCTTCAAAGGACAGCTGCAGAAAGTAGCAACAAGTTTCATATCCATCCCAAATAATCTCCACAAACAGATGCTTAAAGGGGGGTTGGAACTAGATGATCCTTGTGGTCCCTTCCAACCCTGAATGAAACTATGAAACTATGAAACTATGAAAAAAAAACAACCCCTGATAAATGGCCAGAAACATCAAAGGATATCAATTTGATAGAGCTTTACCTTTAAATAGCTCCCTGGAACACCTCTGCATGGTCTGGCTTGGGCCTGCAAACCGCTGGGAATCCGCCACGGCTTTTACATGCAAGAAGCTGAGCCAAGGAGGCAATGTTTCCCTTCAGGTGAAGGACTCTGACGCCAGGCCCCATGATGTCCCTGGCAGAGAACAGCTCCAGGTTCAACCTGGAAATCACGAAGCAGAGAGCCAAAGGCTTATGCAGTAAACAGGAAATTAGGTGTACTATGCCATGTTAGCTTTTGCCGAGTTTATGATGGGTTAGTAAATTGCTTCAAGATGGAAATCAATCTGCTTTATTTGTAAATGGAGGGGTGGAAGGAAATGTAGTTACTTAATAAAAGTGTTTATCAAGCGTTGCCTCTCCTTGTGTGAGATATGTGATAAACTCAACCATATGCATGACGTGTTCACCCTAGACAGGATACCGTAAGACTCCTTTATCAATTTGCATGACTATTCACATCAAAAAAGGGGCATTTAAGCTGAGCTGAAATCCTCTGGAATTCTGGCTGATATCAAATAGTTTAAAGATAAGCACTTTGGAGAAATTCAGGCTTACGATTCTCGCTGTAATCGTCGGGGTTTGCCGCTGTAGCAGCTAGGAAGATGGCCCCTTCAGCGACAGCTTACAAATCATATATGCCTTCTCCAGTGTTCTCAAACACTTCTCAGGATCTAGGCAAAGTTTTTGGTAAATATGAGCATTAAAAACAAATGGAAAAATGGATATACTCACTATTGCTGATGGTTGAGTGAAATGAAAAATAAAGATACTTCCTGTAAAATTAAGGTGTCACCTGTCTGGAATTGCAGTAGGCCAGGTTCTTACAAGTAAAATCAATTAACTGCTTGAGTTCTGAGCTTGTTTCATACCTTCTGTTTTCAAAAATAAAAATACCTCAACATCCTGACTATCATCTGGACACACCATAAGCCAGAATCTCCTGTTCAGGCACAAACCACAGAGACAACCGAAGCATAAATTTGCCCACATCCTGTTTTACCAAGGTACCTTTCATCCCTGTGGTAAAAGCAACTCTTTCCATATGCTGTTAATTATTGTCCTCCCTCCTGAGAGATACAAGGGTGTTTTTTTTTCACACCAGTTACTCTGGTGGTTCATGGCATGACCACCTAAGAGCAACTGAACTGAGAAGACAATGCACTTCACACATGGCAGCTACCTAGCTGTGCAAGTTTCTTCTTCTTTTAAACTGGAAGGGATTTAAATGAATCCTAACAAAGAACAGTTTTTACATGCATGAAAACATATCATACTCCTCCTTAATTATATGTAACAGACTGCAGGCAATGATAATTTTGTTCACCTTATTATAAATCCATGTTTCAAGGGACCAGAACACCAGCTTATGGGGGAGGAAAAAATGAACCTGCTTGAATGGTATTTTCCTTTGGAGTTAAAGTGAGCAGTAGTTTACCCTGCAAATCAAGATGGCTGAGTGAGGAGTTTAATATCAGCTAGTGAAAACAAAGCCTAAAAAATCCCAAAGGGATGGATTTTTTCATTCTTATACTCACAGAGTGTTATCTTGTACAGATGCAGTACAAGTGATAGAGCTCAGTGAGAACCACAGATGCAGCCCAGGATGACTTTGCTGTCAGAACTGTGCTGCCATTGCATAAAATACTCCACCAGGCGAGCTTGATTCTTCCTAAACTAGTAGATTTCTGTTCATCCTCTGCCTCTTCTCCATCTCCATAGGCCAAATAAAAATCTGTGTTTGCCTGGATTAAGCTTTTTTTAGAAACATTATATGTTGTATTACTATTAAAAGCACTGTACCTAGCACGGTGAACACATGAAACCATGATTAATGATAATAGCTACTTCCTGAATTACATGAAATATGTGCAAACCCCAAATGATTTTTCTAATAAGGGCAAGATGAATACTGTGACATTCCAGCAGTTTCTAAAGTACATTTCTTAGCAGTACATGGGTTTTCCATCCTCCCAACTTTACAGTTTTGCTCTGTTGCATGTAAAGTAAATGTTCCACGTTATTGCAGAAGTCCATGAAACATCCTTAGGTTTTGTCAAACCAGTCATTTGTGTAAAAGTGAGGGATGCCTCCTTACACGGTTCTGTGAACCTGGCTTTGTCTGGGATTATAAAGCATCTGTGCTGTCTACCTCAACTACACCCCTTGCATTATCATCAGTCAACCTTCTCAGACGTAAGAACACTCTAAGGACTGACTCTGATTCACTGCTCATTCTCAGTGGCATTGCTTTCAATGAGTTTTCTGTCTGCTGCTGTAAAGAATAACTTTGTTTTGGGGGTGGAGAAGAGAGGCAGGCCAAAGAGCTGTTTTATGAAAGACTGTTACATGGCCAAGGCATCTTTAAATAGAATTGGCTAAAGGAAGCCTTTAGCAATATAATGCTTCTCAAAAAAACCACCAAGTCGAACTGGAGTTGTATCTATAGGATCATAACAATCAAGGATTGTTCCAGTCAGAAAGAAACTCATTCTCTAGTACAGCTTCCCACTGAACATAGCTTCAGCCATGAGCTCAAAATATGTGCTTGGCCTGTTCTCCTGTCTTAAACTCCAAGGAGAGAAGTTGAGCAACTGCCCTGGACAGCCTATGCCACTACCCCACTGTCCTTATGGCAAAAAGGTATTTCCCCATACCCAGTATGAACAACTGTTATTTCAGTTTGAGTCTGTTGCTTCTTGTCTGCTGTGTACCACTATAAAGATCATGGCTCCATCTTCTCGTGCTCTCCAATAGCTACAGGTAATGGGGGTGCATACTATTAGGTGCCTTCAAAGCCTCTTCACATTGAGTTTGAACAAGCCCCAGTCCAGCAGCCTAACAGTGCAAGTGGTCCCTGCAGGTCCAGAGCTTAACCAAACACCTCCCAGGGATGCTTTGTTTAGCTGGCGAGGGCCCCTGCTGCTGCACACTTGTGTTTATAGAACCACAGCATTGTTAGGGTTGGAAGAGACCTCAAGGATCGTCCAGTTCCAATCCCCCTGCCTCATACTAGATCAGGTTGCTCAGAGCCACATCCATCCTGGCCTTAAAAACCTCCAGAGATGGGGCATCTACCACCTCCCTGGGCAACAGCAAAGCCTTGGTGTCGCAATACCATTTCAAGCAAGGACATTTCATTTACCATTTGGAAAATGCTCTTTGTGTGGGACAACAAGGGGTACTTACATTTGGATTTTATCAAGTCAGTCCTTCTTACATGGTTAGATTTACATCAAGGAGAGAGACAGCCCCATAGCCACACTACTAAAACAGATCTAGCATAAATTTGACTTTTATAGGACATGTGAGAACATTTTCTCTCAAGATGTAATTCACTATGACAGTGTGATGTGTTTAAGTATTCAGGCTATTTCACCAAAGGCATGATATCAAAGTTTCAGGTTCCTTTCAAGAGCACATCCATGAGGCTAGATGTAACATGGAAGAAAGACAATCTGCCTTGTGACTCAAACAAGACAGTCATTTGGGAAGAAGCCAGTATCCCTGAATGGTAAACTGTCTTAAAATGATTCATGGAAATATAGTTCAGGCTCTGTTGCTATTAAATCCAGTGGAAGTTTTCCCACTGAAATAAATTGTTAAGGATCTAACCATAACAGATCTAATCATAACATGGAGGTTTCCTTAGACAGCACACAGTACGAGAGGACTTTTCTTCAAGCAGGACTTACTCTATATTTTATGCATGTTTCAAATGATTAAAGGGACTTAACTTAAGGGGTGGGAGAGAGGCATAATCCTAACTCAAACAGAGTCAAGGCCCAAGGTGCATGAGAACACAGGCTGTGCTGCTTGCTTGGATTTATTCACAGCTTTGCCCTCATTTTTTTCAGCTGTTGCTCCTGTCCCCCTCTTCTGGCACTGGGAATGTTTACCCACTGACTCGCCACAGGCTGTCCTGCTCAGGACAGCCCTAGGTTTTATTTGGGCTTCTTGTAAACCATTGTTTTATTGCCCTGCTTGACCACCACATGTTGTATAAATAGTTCTCAGGAGGTTGTTTTGGGGGTTGCTTAATGCTTGTGGTGGTTTTCAGTCTGAGCATAGTCAGTACTTGGAACAATTGAGAGGGCGGGCTGGCTAGCTTAGGGGAACATCATCAGGTTGGAGGTCATTAAAATTACTTCTCTGTGGTACAAACATCAGCAAGTATTAGAGTTACTCTGTTCTGGTTTCTACTATTCATGCATTTTCTGAGACTTGGGACATTCTGGTTTGTCTTGGGTTTCTTTCAGATACATTTCATTTGGCCAGAAAAAAAAATATTGAACAGACATTTTATAATCTTAACTCCAGTACAGAACCAGAACTGCTACAAAGACCTAGAGCTGCTACTGCATTATAAATACATTTATATTGGCTTTCTTTCACTCTATCAAAGGAACCCCATTGTGAACAAACTCACAGCAATGCAGGAAATTGCTTACATCTAAATACAATTTATTCTTCTCCTCCTTATAAAGTGATTTAACCATAAATATTTCTCCAGCCTTGCCATAGGCCCATCAGTTTCCTTTTAGAGAAGGCCCTTGGTAAAAACAAGCTATGAAAAAGCCTATCCAAAAGGCACATGCCAATATTGATCTCACTGTATAACAGAATAATTAATCACAGAAATGTAAATCACATGAAGGTCACCAAAATCAGTAGTTTTGCAAGTCATTTCTGAGGGAGGGGTGGAAACCCCAACAAATTTGGTTGTACTGCTGAGATCAATAAAGGGAAACACTCCTTACATGGGAAAAACACCACCATTTAATTTCAAAACTGATGTGCTCCCCTAAGTAAGCCCTGAAACAGGCATATTTAGACTGATGTAAAGTTAAATTGAACCAATGAAATCACTGGGTGCACTGATGGAAGTGCATGCATGCTAGTTGTGCTTTTGTTTAATTAGATCCATTTGAAAAACAGTTTGCAGAGAATTATTGAGGTTGGAAAAGACCTCTAAGTTCAAGTCCAACTGCCAGGCCAACACCACCATGCCCACTAAACCATGTCCCAAAGTGCCACATCTACTTTTTTTGAACACCTCCAGGGATGGTGACTCCACCACCTCCCTGGGCAGCTTCTTCCAAAGTCTGAGCACTCTTTCAGGAAGGAAATTTTTCCCAATATCCAATCTAAGCCTCCCCTGGTGCAAGTAGAGGCCATTTCCTCTCATCCTATCACTGGTTACTTGAGAGATGAGACCAACACCCACCTCACTACAACCTCCTTTCAGGTAGTTGTAGACTGCAGTAAAGTCTCTCATCAGCTTCCTCTCGTCCAAACTAAACAAGCTCAGTTCCTTCAACCACTCCACACCAGCCCTGATCTCCAGACCATTCACCAATTTTGTTGTCCTTCTCTGGACCTTTTCCAGCACCCTAATGTCCTTCTTGTAGTGAGGGGCACAAAAATGAACTCATCACGGAGAGGTGCAGCCTTATCAATGCTGAATACAGGGCTCATGTTCAGCTGGCTGTCAACCAGCACCCCCTGGTCCTTTTCGGCCAGGCAGCTCTCCAGCCACTCTACCCCAAGTCTGGAGCACTCATAGGGTTGTTATGACCAAAGGGCAAGACCCAGCACTTGGCCTTCTTAAACCAAGTTAGTTATGTATGACTTAAACCTCATATAAAAGAACTTTGCACAGCAGACAAGGCTTGTGAGTCCTTGCTGCCTCTGCTTTAGCTGCACACTGAACCGAGTGAGAAAATCTTCCAGTTAAATCAGGAGCCTGAAGCTTGGCAGCGTTGAGCCTCCATCTACAAATATTTACACTGACTGTAAGATGACAAGCTCCTCAGCATCCCCCCCTGGTCCTGGCTCCCTCAAATATCCTTAAATGAGGGGACATTTAGCTGTTCTGTCTAAAGGCCTTTTGATAGTGCAGCACTTACTGCCAAATGTGTTGTTTGGATTAGCTGAATGTCTCTGTCACTTATTTCCCAGAGGATTTGCAAGTTATATATGGTTAGCAACTACTGTATGCTAAAGACAAACGGCTTTCCACCAGGTCTCTAATCGCTGGGAAACTCTCTCTCTCTCTCTCTCTAATGCTTGAAAAACTGCAGAACAAAAAAGAAACAAAGGAAACAGATAAGAAAGGCTTTGTGTTTTGGAAAAGAGATGGATGGGGACAGGGGGAGAACGTTGAGTGCTTGGGGCTTCTCTGCTAAGAGTTTGCTTTTCTGTTCCTTTATCCCTGCAGAAGCTTTTCCCACCAGCACTATGAATAGAAAATGCTATTAATTTAGGAAAATAGGAGCTCCTACCCACTTTGCTTAGACATAGCTCTTCATACAAGGGCATTTAGCTAAAAAAAATAATATAAATTAATTAATTAGGTTGTGCATGAGACCTTGGGATGAGCAGGTAAAGGACAATTGGGAGGGGATCTACATGCTGGAGTTACTCAAATAGGAGCCTAAAATAAAGACCTCAGCACACCATAGGTACACATCATATGTGAAACCATTGGCAAAAACATAGAATCATAGAATCAATAAGGTTGGAAAAGACCTCAAAGATCATCAAGTCCAACCTGTCACCCAAGACCTCATGACTACTAAACCATGGCACCAAGTGCCTCATCCAATTCCCTCTTGAACACCTCCAGGGACGGTGACTCCACCACCTCCCTGGGCAGCACATTCCAACGGTCAACAGCTCTCCCTGTGAAGAACTTTCTCCTCACCTCGAGCCTAAACTTGCCCTGGTACAGCTTGAGAAAGGTGATAGTTCTTGACTTATTGCTCACAGTCCAGTAACAGGTTTAAAAATTATAAGTAACAGCCTACTTTAGCCATGTCAGTACTAAGGGGAGCAGAGGCATCTAAATATCCAGAGCTGTTGACAGTGCTTGCTCACAATTTCCACCCAAACCTGAAGGCATCTCAACTCACTTGGTGTTCCTACTCAGACCTGTGCATTTCACCAAATGATTAGTTAAGTGCCTGCAGAAATCCCTCAGTCAACCCAAACAAGCAGCTCTGTGTCTCACACCTGTTCTCAGCCCTTACATGTCTCAACAGCACTACAAGTGTAACACAAGGCACTGCATCATGGCCACTGGGGAGTGGCATCCAACAGATATCACTGTAAGAGGGCTACGTTTGGTGGACATATGAGAGATCTGAAATGGGTTCTCACCTCTGCTGTATCCGAACTCTCACGTGGAATCTCCAAGACATGGGGAATGCTGCAGCATCCAGGCTCACAGGGGAGCAAGAGCAAACACCTTCCACCTGAGGATGGTCAGGTGGATGGTCAGAGAAGGAGGACTCTAAAAAGAACACATTTGAATGTGTATAGATGTACACAGAAAGAAAGGTCCAGAACCAGATTACCTCTCTGTCTGCTAACCCTGGTGGGCATAGCAATTACTGCTGCATTCAGAATGGGAATGATTCAGTTGTTTTCCAAATTATAACCTGAGCCTGTAGGAATCTTTCCCCAAAATAATAACAGTAATAATGAAAAAATAACTCATTTGTATTTAAAAAAACAAAAAAGTGTTAAGCTTGTGTTAAATCCATCTGCCTTGGCATTATAACCAACCAGAGAGAGGATTGGAGGTGGCACTTGGTGCGTTTGTCTAGTCATGAGGTCTGTGGTGGCAGGTTGGACTCGATGATCTTTGAGGGCTCTTCCAACCTTAGTGCTACTGTGATACTGAAAGTAATTTCTCAAAGTGAAAGCAGCACAAGCTATGTAAATTCAAAGGAATGTTTCAGACAAACTTCCATAGGAATAAAGTGAGAGAGGCAAGTAAACTGAGCTCTAAAATAAATACCTCGTGGTCTTTCTTACAACCAAACACGCAGGGAAATGCATGTTCTCTGGACAGATCATCACAGAGCCATTTCCAAAGGAAGTTCATAAAACACTAAGCTTGCTCTTGCAGCTTGAAAGCAATGACATGATGAGTTTCTTGCAAATGGATGCCAGAAAACCTAATCCAAACTGGAAAGAAGAGAGGAAAGCTGCAGGGAGAGAGTTTTCTTAAAAGCTTCATTCAGGGCCTCCACCCTCATGTACCGTACCAGCCACCTTAGCTTTTCCACTCTGCCTGCTCCAAGAAAGCACTGACTAGCAAATTAAAAATGCTGGTTTTATAATGTTTGGGCATGGACAGTGACAGCAATGTATGTTGAAATGATCATGGGGTTGTTTTGGTTGGAAAAGACCTCTAAGATCAGCGAGTCCAACCATCGACTTAACACCACCAGAGCCGTTAAACCACATCCCAAAGTGCCGTGTCCACACATTTCTCCAACACCTCCAGGGATGGTGACTCCACCACCTCCTTGGGCAGCCTGTTCCAATGCCTGACCATTCTTTCCATAAGAAAACTTTCCCAATGTTCAACCTAAACCTCCCCTGGCACAACTTGGGGCCATTTCCTCTCATCCTATCACCTGATACTAGAGAAAAGAGAACAACCCTGACCTCACTACAACCTCCTTTCAGGTACAGGTACAGATTGTCAGATAACCTTTTAGTCAAAAGGAGGTACAGGGACTCAGGTCTTGAAGATTATAAAATCATAGTATAGTATCATAGTATCATTCAGGGTTGGAAGGGACCACAAGGATCATCTAGTTCCAACCCCCCTGCCATGGGTAGGGACACCCCACACTAGATCAGGCTGGCCACAGCCTCAGCCAGCCTGGGCTTAAACACTTCCAGGGACAGCACCCCAACCACCTCCCTGGACAACCCATTCCAGGGCTTCACTACTCTCGTGGTGAAGAACTTCCTCTTCACATCCAACCTGAATCTCCCCACCTCCAGCTTCATTCCATTCCTCCTAGTCCTGTCACTACCTGAGATCCTGAGAAGTCCCTCCCCAGCCTTCCTGTAGGCCCCCTTCAGATACTGGAAGGCCACAATTAGGTCACCTTGGAGCCTTCTGCAGACTGAACAGCCCCAAACTAAAGTAATATCAATAGGAAATAACATGAAAAATATTTCAAACTGTTCAGTTCCTCCAAGAATCAAGCACTCTCTAGTGGAAAAATGTAGTCAGGTATTCAAAACATAGCACTGGGCATCTGGAGATACAGATTATGCCCTGTTCCCATTCCAGTAAACAGGAGTTTTTGACAGTTACACCCAGGATTTCAAGCAGAAGCACTTCTTCCAGCTGTCCAATCAGCTTCTTTTGGAAAAGCATTTAACCCCTCAAACCTCAGCATTCCCAGTTCTAAAGCAAATCCATCCCACTTGTTACACCACAAGCACACTGAGAACCAGAATTAATTTCTCCTAAGCACAACTTTCTAAGTTGTTCTAAGCCACAACTTACTACATAGATCCATCTTTCATTTCTTTAGCTAACTCCCCTGCTCTCTAAGCACCATCCACATGCAGCACAGGGTTTGCCTTCAGTCATGACTTATGGTAAGTAAGGACTCATCACTACAAGCGGAGAACACACTTGTACTTACATCCCAGTTAAAAATGAGGTCACCAATAGTGGCATTATTTATCTGCTCTTCCAGAAAGTGGGTGATCTCTCTGCACCTGACTGCATGTGCAGTGAAACACTGTCAGTGTATGCACCAAAAATTCAGGGAATGGATTTCTGAGTGTGTGACTTGCTTTTTCTCTCTCTCTCTCCATCCTTATCCCCAGCTCTAGGGCTCAGCTTCCTCAGGCTTTTCCCATCTGCTGCTACTTTCATCTCCCACTCACCTACTGTCACAACTCCACATATTGAATGGCAGCAGCTAATAAAGCTATGCTCATAGCTTTATAGCTTTTCATAAAGCTGCTCCAGTCTGTGACTTTCTTCTTTTTGGCCTTAGTTCTGCTGTGGCTCTGTGCACACAGTGTACCGAAGAACAAGACTCCCTTATGATGCTGTGGAATAGCATTTAGCAGCTTCACAAAACTGGTATTATTTCTTAAAAGGCTATTTCATCCTTCAAGCATGCTGAAATTCATTAAAGTATTTGGTGCCATCTGTTTCCTCTTTGTAAATAAATAATTCTTTCCATCATGGCAACCACTATGACAAGCCACTAATATTTATGAGGATGTAGCAACGCTCACAGGAAAAGAAAAAGTGACATACATGTGAACAGCAAAAAGAATCCCTTTCGGCTTGGGAAGTGCCAGAATGAAGATGATCTCCTCGCCTGTAACTCGGGAACACTGAGGTATAACTCTCACATACCCAGCAAAGACCCCCAGAGGATTTCAGGCTGCATCAAGCCAGACCCACCATTTCCTCAGTGAGTTGAAACAGTTGTTCAATGACATCTTCCTGAGAGGGGCTGCTCTGCCGGCCCGGCTGGCTCTCCAGTGAGCTTGGCTGGCTTGGAGTGGAAACTGTCAGTATCTGCCAAATGGTGGCCAGACACCAGAGCAGACTCAACCAATTAGTGGAATACCCCATCCCAGGGCTCTGTGTGTGTCTCTGCACGCTCCACCTGCACGCTCCCACATCTGAAGGCTGCGGTGGGACCCACACAGGCAGCCTGTCCTCCCAGGTGAGCCAAAAGTCTCCTCCTGGCTGGGCCAACAGAAGCTGTCTCAAGTCTCCTGCAGCTGTGAGTCACTGTGTGCATGTTTTACGTAAGGGGCTGCAGGAGCCGGAGCGGCTCGCTCGCTGCCCACCAGTGAGCTGTGAAACACAGGTGATTAGTTCCAGATGCTGCCTCAGTGCCTTTCCTTCTGTGGAAAGCGTGCAGAAGTCACTGCTTTTGGTTTCATGGGACTCCCCAGAAATGGAAAACACACCAAAAGTTGGCATGGATTTCTTATCCCTCCCTCAACATCAGGCAGGCTGCAGCAGCAAGTAAGACATCTGTGGAGAGACTTCTCCATCAGCTGAAGGGATCTGTGTTACACTCCGACAGACCTTACTTCTGATTCATGATTGACCTTACAGCAAGAACCAGAAGCTCACATGAAGGTTCTGCCCATTATCATAGCATGTCTAACACTTGCAGCAGGTTTGCCAACCCCATGACTGTCCCATTCACACTCTACCAGGGACCTTGCTTTGGAAGTGTAAGGGAAGTATCCTGTGACACGAAGCAGAGGAAGAGGACAGCTGCTTCAGAAGTCACTAGATTTGATCTGCTGGCTCATGCTTCCAAACTTTCTTCTTAAGATTTTGACCAACTGTACCAAACCACTCTTTCAAACTTCTTTGAAGTTCGTTTCTCTTAAAAATCTCGCTACAGAAAAGCTATTTTTGTCTCTGCCTCTGAATTGTAATGAAAGCAGCGCACGGAGCTCCACCTATCTGATAATTTACAGTACAACATTCACTTGTAAATTCAAAGTGTTTTCTTCTCAGCATGGTGTGACCACAATCAGTGCATTATCTTGGCAGAACTTGTCGTTTACATTTTGCATATTCAGGGGCAGGGAGGAATTGAGCATTAATTGCTCGTGAAAAGAGCAAGGTGATAGGGAAGCTGAACCTGCAATTTTCAGATGTATCAGAAAAAAACTGTAATTCCTTAGAGCCTGAAAACATTCCAGTGTAAAGCATTTTAGACTTGTGGAAAGGTAACTGTGCAAATATACAAGCTTTGTGTAAACAGTAAAGTACTCACAGGGTCCTCCAAGAATTTGAAAGAGACAGACTGTTGGCTCATCTACACCATCCCTGTCACTATATTTTTCTGTATTCATGATTCTCTTGTATATAGCTGGTTATGAGCACTGTAGTAACCACCAATACACTTCCAAGTGCAGCAGGTCAGCAGTGAGCTATTACTCACCCTCCAGCCCTTTCTATCAAAGAAGGGTGCTGCTGCCCAGGTCTCAATGAGCTCTCCTCCTTCCAACCTGCTCAGCACTTCTTCCTCATCCACTGCTCTGTGTAAGCCTGCAGCTTCCAACCTTGAGGGTGCAGCACCAGCTCCAGCTCTCCCCCTGGAGATTTTAAGAAAGGGAATGACTAAGGGTGAGAAAGGTTTATTTTAGGTTGGAGGAACAGTTATATCTGTTGGTATTTATTGTAGCATGGGAAGAGTAATTTATTTGTTCAGACTCCACTCTAAAAATAACCAGTAATGCAACCATCTTTTGATTCATTTTGATTCATGTATTACCTTTAGGTAGTAACTTCATTAAACAGTCAAAACTAGAGCCGGGGGGGGGGGGGGGGGGGGATTACCTTCTGGGGTTCACAGAAGTTTTGCCTTTACATAAACCTTGCAGGTGGCAAAGATGACAGAGACTGAAAGCCACATGAGGTATATGAGCACTGTTCTCCCTTCTGTAACCACGAAGGTTGAAAGGGAGACAGCCTGGACCTTCCCACAGAGACCTGCAGGAGCTGGTGCAGGAGGGAGCAATATGTCTTTTGGCCATCACACATGGCACCACCAGCCCCACACTGAGAACAAGGCTGCTGCTCCTCCATGCACATAAAGCAACATCTGGTTCTGCCATAGTAATTTTGCTAGGGGGTCAATACTGTTGTTTATGGCTCATACAGTTGCTTCTCAGGTAATGAGGACATCTGCTTCTCAGGTAACTCAAAACCCAGCACAGGAGAAGAGGCAAAAAAAAATGGCATTAAAAAAACTTCTTTCCTCTGTTTGCTTAAGCCTGACACAGAGGCACCTGAAAGCCCAAATGTAATCTTAATAAACCTCACCCACATCTCAACACCTTCCCTGCATCTCTTCTGTAGCAGCCAGGCTTCTCCCCAGACAACGCATGGCCTTGTTACAGCAGCTCCCTTTTTCCTTTGTGCAGCCAGAACAGGATCCAGCTTCCACCGCAAACACTCTACAAAAGATGGGCTGCATGCCCTCTGACGTGAAAACATTGCCAAGTCCACCCCCTAATGATGCCTCCCAGGATGAAAGGGCCAAGCAGCCACGAAACACACCAGCTTCTCAAAGAGGCAGACGGGATGCACCACGTGCATCTTGGCAACTCGTCTTTGAATGAGCACTTGTGTCAGCAAGATGGGTGAGGAATCTTCTGGGGTAGTGGCTGCTAGTCCAGACCCAAACCAAAAGCACTCTCCTGCCCCCAAGACCAGTGATTTTCAAACTCCAAAGCCTCAACTAAAAAGCTTGCTAATTATCCTAAATTTTATAACAGGCCAGACCAGGACCTTGGATCTCAAATTTCCCTCAGGCTTGGGTTAGCTTAAATTTTGGGTTCAGTGCCTGCGGTGTGGGCTAAGGCAAAAGTAGAAGGGAGATGGGGGCGGGGGGAAGGGGAAATCAGCCTTTCTCCATGAATCTTTAATATAGGGCCACCTCTGATACACTTTTAAAAAAATATATAATGAGACCACTATAATATATATTCCAGCCAAAATTCTTGGCTCCTGAAGCCAGCTTTATATGGTATGTAATACAGAAACACCCAGGAGACACCATAAGAACTTTGACAAGGCTAATATTAAGCTAGAACAAAACAGAACTACTGGCACCAGCTCCACTCAGCTCTTAAGTAAACTTGTCCCATTAAAAAGTAGCCTCTAAGATATTTTCTCTCTGAAGTGTATAGTAGCTTATAAAAAGCAGGAAGGGTTGCCAAGTCGTAGATGTGTTCAAGTACTCCTTACCCTCATTAAAGAACATTCCCTGGCAGCCAGCAGCTTTGAGTGTTCCAGTGAACCAGGTTTTATAAGGGGGGTGTTTACAGTGGTGTGCAACATAGCTGGAAATCACAGTGCGCTGTAGCAGCCCTGCACTAGCTAGAGCTGTGCTTGCAGCTTGAGCACCCAGGGCACAGAACACAATAAGCAGGGTGATCAGGGAGGCTCCAAAAAACCAACAAGCACTACAAAAACAAACCTCCAACCTGTCTGCTCCATAGGAAGAAAAACCTCCAGAGATGCCAGTGCCTAAACACAGATCAGGTTGTGAAATGTCACTGAGGACCCAAGCCTCACTCCCACCAGTTTCACCTATAGCAGTATTTGCAGAGGTGTCTTCACAGAGAGTGTGTACAGAATTTAGCTGCTTCTTGTACCCACTGGCCTCTGCAGCAGTTAGGAGTTAAATTCTTCTGTGGATCTGGACCTTAATGTCACCCTAACCCTGCTGATGTAAAGGTTATTTTGTTTTCTCAGTTCAGTGTCTAACACATCTTCTGCATGAGGATGTTATCCAGCCCTGTAGGAGGAATCAATGAATGACAGTATACAGAAGGTCCTTTCATCCCTGACACTGATGGAGAAGAGGGAAAGAGAAGACCCTTACTTTATTTCTAACAGTATGAGGGCTGAGGACCTAAAAAAGGGTGTGCTCACGAGTTTCTCATTTTCCAAGCCAGACACTGTTCCCCAAAGGCTTTTCAGCTTCATCTGAAGAAGGAACCCAATTTCTATGGCATTTATGCAAGTTGTTAGCTATCCCAACCTTTCACTCTGCAGCACAAATACAATTCATCAACTGTTTGTAAACACATGCTGGCTACCGGTTCCTACTCAGCTGACCTCCATCCTTGCTATGATATAGGGAGCCCAGCAATGCACAGTTTATATGTTTTGTGACCTCATAGAATAATGAACACTGAACAAAGGGGATGCAGAACCTGCCACACATCTAATTTCTTCACTGAAGGTTGCCCAGGGCGGCGATGACATGGGTGCAAGCGCTCAGCCGAGCTAGCGCAACCAGAGGCAGAGGAGAGCCTGTGCAAAATAACATCTGTCTGTAGGCATTTGAAGATAAAAATGCACTCAAAGTGTAGCAAATAAGTGGAACTTAAAACCAGCAGAGCCTCACAAACGCTGTGTGGTCACTCTGAGATCAAAGACAGACTAGTGAAGTAGATAGGCAGGTTCCCACAGCATCTCATTAGCTGCAGAACCAGTCAGAGATAAAACAGATGAGAAATGATGGTCCACAGGGAAAACACATGGACAGGAAAGTCATGGCCAGGCACCTTTCTACAGAGTTTTGACTCAAGTTTCAAGGATGCTCACAAGTGATGAGGAAAGAGAGATAAGGAAACATGTACAGAGACTAATTTTTTTACTGCCTTGTCTTAATTGGTGCATTTCTCATGCTAGGTAAAGTAATAAGATCTTGGGTTTGGAATTCTTACAAAGACAGCATAAGGCTTCATCATTTGTTTCAATTATGACATTTTTTAATTTTAAGAGGCAGATTACAAATCTAGAGTTCCCTTGGGTCAGAATTCAGGGTTTAGGATGCCTAAGCTGTAAGATAGAAATAGGAAGCAGTCCAAATTCTGGAGCTTTAAGGTGGCTGAATGGTAAAGCTTCATTTGTTTGAGGGGATAACAAGGTAGGAGTGTATCTGAGAAGCATGCTGGAGAGCCTAAGAAATGGGCCACAGGATCACAGGAGGTTAGGGGTTGGAAGGGACCTCCAGACATCGAGTCCAACCCACCTGCCAGAGCAGGACCATAGAAAGGCCTTGCAGAAGACCAAGAAGATGGCATCCTCAGCTCTTCCCTTGTCCTCTGATGTAGTCACTCTGTTGTGAAGGCCACTAGACCATCAGGCATGATTTGCCCTTTGTGAAGCTATATATTGGCTAGTTTAGATCACCTCCCTGTCTTGCAAGTGCCTCAACAGGATCCATTGCATGATCTTGTGATAAGAGCACAAGCCCTATGAGAAGAGGCTGAGGGAGCTGGAGTTGCTTAGCCTGGAGAAGAGAAGGCTCAGGGCAGACCTTATTGCTGTCTACAACTACCTGAAGGGGGGTTGTAACCAGGTGGGGATTGGTCTCTTCTCCCAGGCAACCAGCACCAGAACAAGAGGACACAGTCTCAAGCTGCACCAGGGGAGGTTTAGGCTGGATGTTAGGAAGAAGTTCTTCATAGAAAGAGAGATTGGCCATTGGAATGTGCTGCCCAGCGAGGTGGGGGAGTCACCATCACTGGAGATGTTTAGGAAGAGACTTCACGGGGTGCCTGGTGTCATGGTTTAGTTGATTAGGTAGTGTTAGATGATAGGTTGGACTTGATGATCTCAAAAGTCTCTTCCAACCTGGTTAATTCTATTCTATTCTATTCTTACCTGGCACAAAGGTGATGCTGACTGGTTGGCAGTTCCAAGGTCCTCCTCTTTGAAAGTGGATGAGGGGTTTCCCTCTTTCCAGTCACTGGGGACTTCACCTGATGGCCAAGAGAGTAGCTTAGCAACCAAATCTGCCAGCTCAGATGTGTATCAGTACATTCAGACTATGTGTAAGAGGATTTAGACTAAAATTCAGCAGCCTGTGAGATGTCAATCCATAAAATCTTTACCAGGTTGTGATACTATCTCCCCCTCTGGAGATACTCAAAACCCACCTGGATGTATTCCTGTGTGATCTGGTGTAGGTGATCCTGCTCTGCAGGGGGATTGGGCTGGATGAGCTCTTGAGGTCCCTTCCAACCCCTAACATTCTGTGATATGATGTATTTTGCTTCAGAATATCTGCATATTCTGTGACCAAGTTATCCAGAAACTTCCTTTAAGTTCCTGGAGAGGAAAGGGAAAAGAGTGGGAAGGAAATTAAATTTTCAATACATATATATATATATATTTGTCTTTTAAGTGACTAGAACCTCAGTCTGAACCAGGAAAGCTGCTATAATTCATTCCATGGACATGTCAACTAACTGGAATACCATGGGAAGCTTTATGGCTTCTTCCCCTCTGTTTTATCTGCCATAGAGAAGTCATCCATAATGTCACAGACTGTTTTTATTTCCTCCTACCACATTGCTGGCTCTTTTTCCTCTCATGTCACATACAGTAAGATCACACCCAGCATCCAATGTGGATGTTGTAATCTTGCAGATATGGCTACATTTGGAAGAAAGTTATAAAGTGTGGACAGAATGAGTTGCCAATGTTTTATTCTTCTAAAGGGTCATTTGAAACTAAGAGATTGTCTAGCAGACCTCAATACTGGGAGAGATGACAGCTAAAGTGTCCTGCAAATAGCTTTGGCTGTGGATATACATTACCCAAACATGCTTTAAGGAAAGCAAAAAGTCTTTCTATGGTAAATGAACGAATTCATTTTCCCCTCCTATTTCTTCCCCACATTGCCTAATTCATCCCTTGAGAATGGCTCAAAGAAGCAACATTGCTGCTAATTATTTTATAGAAGATAATAGTACAGAGTTCTCACCATCTGCAGGTAAATGCAGAGCCAGCATCTAGGAGAGCAAATGGTTCTCATCACTGCTTATAAATGCCCATGAACAGACTGAAGTTTTGGATAGCGTTCCACACCCTGGAAGATACACAGGACAGGCTGGATTAATAGAAATTGAAGCATAAATACTGCAACTTTTTTCAAAGCTAGTCATTTAATCCACAGATTAATTGTCTTCCAGAAGACAATTCATCCTACCTGCCTGAAATGGCAGGAATCACTGCCTGAAAATGTACATCTTAGGGTACCAAACACACAGGAAGCCCAGACTCAGCACCTAGAAGTCAGGTAAGGCAACCCCCACCATAAGGGACTCCACAGGCTTTCTTCTTTCAACTCTGCTCTGTGGCATCTGTTCACAAGAAACAAGTCACAGCTGTCTGTGAATACTTCTGCTACATTCCCCACTGCATCAACTGGACCATTAACAAACAGCACTTTTTGCCCTCAGGACTCTGGTGACAGTGGTAATTCAGATCCTAACATAAACCTGCAGAGATTCTCTTGTCCTGTTTGTACAGCACATCACACTGTGGGGACAATGTTCAGGATCAGGGTCTCCATTTACTCCTTTGTCCCTCCAAGCTCCAGGTCTTAGGGAGCCCACACAGCTTCTGTGCAGAACACAGAAAACTTAGAGATTGGCAACAAAGGAGGCCTCACCATTTTCTCCTGTGATGAACAAAAGGTGCCACATCCAAGTAGGGAATACATTTCAACTTCAGTAGGGAACAGTACAGGGATGGGCTGAACAAGCCACCAACCATCCTGGCAAATATGACAGCCAGCATTATCAGTAGCAAGGCCTGGACATCATTGGAGAAAACAGAACAAATGACTTTCCATATTTTCACATACCTGGAGACAATGGTAATGGTTGTACCTACTTGTTTCAGGAGGGAACAGGATGCTAGACATGGAAGGGTGCTTCCCCACTCCTTTCCCAGGGACAGTTAATCAATCAACACTTCCAGCAGAGATCCTTGGCTGATGCAGTGACAGCTCCCCCTCCCGTTCCTATCAGCTTGAAGCGCTGTGCTCACATCTGATTCCCATATTTCAGGTGGCTTGTGATAATTTTGATGTATCAGAGGAGGGTAAGCAGAGATGGAATAGCCAGACTGCTTTAAATAGCCTGGCATTGTGACAAATACTAAAAAATGCAAACAAACCCAAATAGTTTTTTCATTCTTGCTGAGCTCAGGAGATATAAAATTGTTTTCCCATACTGCTGCTTCCTGACAGAACAAGCTCCTTCTGCAAACTCTCTTGAAGGATGCCAGAAAAGGAAACAAGGAGCTTTCAACAGAAGTCCAGCTCAGGAGATGAAGCAGCAGGAACATCCCAGTTACCTCACTGAGAGCTGTTGGCAGTACAAGACATGGTGCAGGCATCCCTGTCCCGCTCATCCCCCTCCGTGAATGTGGGGCACTGCAGGGCTGATTGTAGAGAAACTTGTGGACAGATTATGGTACCTCACCTAAAACCTCTCTCCTAAGTACGATTGCCCTTCCTCCCTATGCAGTGAGGGCACAGTCAGAGGAGTGCCAAGTGTGTAGAATGTTTTAATGCTCTGTCCCACTTCAGCTATTAGGTTCTGCTTCTGTGCTTGGACACAGCTACCACAGGGGTATTGTTAGCTCGTGGCAGCACAAAGGTAGACTGAGCTCACTTCACCTACTACTGCAAACTTGCTGGCAGTGACTTAAAGCACATCAATACAGCTGCTGTTGAACAAGGGATTTAGAGTGTATCCTTGTGCACAAAGAGTAATGTGGATGCACGTAATACTGCTCATGCCCAGCTCACAATACAACACTCTCCATGGTGAAGATGACTGCACAGAAAGTCTTTTCAGTACTACCTCAAGACTTTTCAGTAAAAACTACTATCTCCCTTCACTCCCACTAGTTCCCCTACCACTGCATCTTATTAAAAAGGGATATTCATTAGCAATTATCCTGGGATTACATATGCAAGCTTCCCTCATAACATTACCAGGCTTTTGCCCAGAAACTTCTTTCCAATTCACACAAAGTGAATTGCAGCACATTGCCATTTAATAGACCTCATTAGCTGGAGATTGTTAAGTACTCCAAGAACCTACATTCAGAGAATGCCAATAAACACATTTCTGCTTGATAGCAAGTTTATCCAGGCTTAGGCTTTATCCACCCTCCTTCTGGGACTGGAAAGATAACACCCAGGATGATTTACAGGATTGGCCAACAAGGGACTCGGATGGAACGGTCAGCTGTGTACAACAGGGTCATGCAACTGTCCTGTCTGCTTAGGCACAGGCAGGGATTTCTAACACCACCACAGCATTCTTGGGATGTCTCTTTAAACCCAGCGTTCAACTGTTTTATTTTAAAACACCAGGAACATGTCAGCTGAAAGGAAAACAGCAACTGTGGGATTTTAAGAATTGCTTCATCATATCTGCCACAACTCATTCACACAGATGGAGACTCCTTTCTTGTGGATTGCTTTAAAGGTTCTTTTAACAGTATCTTGCTATGGGGAACTCTTCTGGAACAAAAACTATCATTAAAAATTAATATAAAAACAGCGAAGAAGGAAAAAATCAATCTATAAAAGCACCCTAGAACTATCAATTTTAGAAATCTTGAAAGCCAAACCCTAATAAATACACTCAGCTGATTGCTTTAACCTACAGAGGATATCTCCAGAACAGCAACAACCAGAGCCTGGCTTTCCAGGCTCCCCTCGCTTGTCTTTCATCCCGTTTCCTCCTACCCTCCCATCCTCCGGTGGGAACAGACTGGCCTGGTCCTTTATCCTTTATTGTTGCAAACATTCAGCAACATCTTACATCTGCTGCTGAGAAACACCAAAGGCTTGTGCTGAGTTACCCCAGCCCTGCAGCCCTCCCCAGTGCTGGGATCTGGGTGGGGGGAGGACTCCTCTGCACTAGCACATGGAACACCCAGAGCAAGTGCCTCTGGGTTCAGTGTGGACTTCACTTCCTCCAAGAGTTAATGCCTGCAGAGCAGAAACGCTGTTTATCTTTGGCAGGCTAACATGGCTGAGGTCATTAAAGAAAGACATGTTAAAAGCATTTTGAGCAATCTCTTTCGTATGGAAGTAAATTTAAACTTTGGCTAAACCAGAGCTGATAGAGCTGTCCTCAGCTCTCATTGCAGATGGAAACTGGAGAGGCCATTTTTATGATATGGAATTTTCTTGGAAATAGGCAATGCTAGAGGGAAAGAAGGAAGGAGAGGGAAAGAAGGAAGGAGAGGGAAAGAAGGAAGGAGAGGGAAAGAAGGAAGGAGAGGGAAAGAAGGAAGGAGAGGGAAAGAAGGAAGGAGAGGGAAAGAAGGAAGGAGAGGGAAAGAAGGAAGGAGAGGGAAAGAAGGAAGGAGAGGGAAAGAAGGAAGGAGAGGGAAAGAAGGAAGGAGAGGGAAAGAAGGAAGGAGAGGGAAAGAAGGAAGGAGAGGGAAAGAAGGAAGGAGAGGGAAAGAAGGAAGGAGAGGGAAAGAAGGAAGGAGAGGGAAAGAAGGAAGGAGAGGGAAAGAAGGAAGGAGAGGGAAAGAAGGAAGGAGAGGGAAAGAAGGAAGGAGAGGGAAAGAAGGAAGGAGAGGGAAAGAAGGAAGGAGAGGGAAAGAAGGAAGGAGAGGGAAAGAAGGAAGGAGAGGGAAAGAAGGAAGGAGAGGGAAAGAAGGAAGGAGAGGGAAAGAAGGAAGGAGAGGGAAAGAAGGAAGGAGAGGGAAAGAAGGAAGGAGAGGGAAAGAAGGAAGGAGAGGGAAAGAAGGAAGGAGAGGGAAAGAAGGAAGGAGAGGGAAAGAAGGAAGGAGAGGGAAAGAAGGAAGGAGAGGGAAAGAAGGAAGGAGAGGGAAAGAAGGAAGGAGAGGGAAAGAAGGAAGGAGAGGGAAAGAAGGAAGGAGAGGGAAAGAAGGAAGGAGAGGGAAAGAAGGAAGGAGAGGGAAAGAAGGAAGGAGAGGGAAAGAAGGAAGGAGAGGGAAAGAAGGAAGGAGAGGGAAAGAAGGAAGGAGAGGGAAAGAAGGAAGGAGAGGGAAAGAAGGAAGGAGAGGGAAAGAAGGAAGGAGAGGGAAAGAAGGAAGGAGAGGGAAAGAAGGAAGGAGAGGGAAAGAAGGAAGGAGAGGGAAAGAAGGAAGGAGAGGGAAAGAAGGAAGGAGAGGGAAAGAAGGAAGGAGAGGGAAAGAAGGAAGGAGAGGGAAAGAAGGAAGGAGAGGGAAAGAAGGAAGGAGAGGGAAAGAAGGAAGGAGAGGGAAAGAAGGAAGGAGAGGGAAAGAAGGAAGGAGAG
Organism: Melanerpes formicivorus; assembly: GCF_026170545.1. NCBI lineage: Eukaryota > Metazoa > Chordata > Aves > Piciformes > Picidae > Melanerpes > Melanerpes formicivorus. The sequence goes on along the minus strand of NW_027142394.1, from coordinate 5,029,878 downwards.
GGAAAGAAGGAAGGAGAGGGAAAGAAGGAAGGAGAGGGAAAGAAGGAAGGAGAGGGAAAGAAGGAAGGAGAGGGAAAGAAGGAAGGAGAGGGAAAGAAGGAAGGAGAGGGAAAGAAGGAAGGAGAGGGAAAGAAGGAAGGAGAGGGAAAGAAGGAAGGAGAGGGAAAGAAGGAAGGAGAGGGAAAGAAGGAAGGAGAGGGAAAGAAGGAAGGAGAGGGAAAGAAGGAAGGAGAGGGAAAGAAGGAAGGAGAGGGAAAGAAGGAAGGAGAGGGAAAGAAGGAAGGAATCAGGGCTGTCTTTGAAGCATGAGCATTAAATGCAGATAAAATAATTTCTAAAACCCAAGAGAACTGTGCATGAAAATTTAACCCATTATGTCATCTTAAGATAAGGTGAAGCTGTGTACTAATTATAGATCAAGTTATTTATGAGGCTCAGCCTAAAGCAAAGATTTAATTAAAAAATGGGCTGGATTTGATAGCCAGGTATTTGGAGAGCTAGAGATAACCACATTTCCTTCTAACTGGGGGTTCCCAAGTTGTGATAGAACATAAATTAGCTAGAAAAGCATATCAAATACAAGAAGAAACTCCAGAGAGCAAATAAGAAACGCTGGGGAAGGGAATGGCAACGACAGATTCGTACAGCAAAGATAAGAAAACAGAAGGGTGCGTTGCTCCTAGCACCAAAGAAAGAGGAAGACTTCACCCAAACTTGCCCAAAGCCTGTAGCTAAAACACTAAGCTCATTCATGACAGGGATGATGGCAATGCAGCAGCAAAGTTCTCCTTAGAGCATCCTGATAAAAATCAAGGCAGCACAGATTAACCCAAGAACTGTGATAGATTCAAGTCACCTCACAGAAACATATGGACACAGAGAAACCTACAGACATGCAGATATGTGCTCTTCATAAGGCTTTCCTAGTATCCCCTGCTTAGAGCAGGGCCATCTGCTTCCCGCTGCAAGAGACAAAGAGCAGAGCCCCAGGACTTGACTGCAGGAGGAAGTCAGCATGCAGTGAGAGTGGGTGTGAATTTACTGTGTATTAGCTACCCAGCCCCAACTGCTTGTGCTGGTGCTCTTGGTGCTCAGGAAGGGAAACCAACATACTTCATCTTCAGAAAGGAGCTGACCTAATTCAGGCAAAAGCACTCTTGAAGCTAACCTGCACAAAAGCACTTTCAGTAGGTACTGGAAGCATCCACCCAAGGAATTCATGCCAAGCAACGAGCAGGCTGTAAATTCACCCATGAGCTCCCTGAATACTCCTCCCAGCAGACAGGCCCTCATAAGCCCAGAACAGCAGCCAAACAAGCCCAGCCACAGCCCAGCACCTTTATGACTCCACGTGGTCCAAGGCTGGAATGTTATGCAGCCGCCTCTTAAACAAAAAAAAATCATAGAATCAGAGCATTGTTTTGATTGGAAAACTCCTTTAAGATCAACAAGTCCAACCATTCTCTAACTCTGGTGCAAAGTCATGTCCCTCAACACCACACCTCCACATCTTTTAAACACCTCTAGGGATGGGAATTCAACCACCTTCCTGGGCAGCTTGTTCCAGTATCTGAGAGCCCTTTCAGGGAAGAAGTTTCTTCTAATATCCAACCTAATCCTCCCCTGATGCAACTTGAGTCCATTGCCTCTTGTCCTATCACTTGCTCCTAGGGAAAAGAGTCCAACCCCCACCTCACTACAACCTCCTATCTGTTCAAACTGGCTCCTGAAGAATCTAAGAAAGGAACAAACTACATTACAGAGGAAGAGATAAAGGCTGACAAAAGCAGAGACAGGAAGTAGGGAAGCTGGGGCCAGCCATCAAATGCCTACAACTCTTCAACCATTAAACATGATGTTTCATTTCTTGATAGCCTGCATTTGGGGGGCTGCTCTTTAGGATGCAATTTATGCTCTGTGCATATTGCCAGATTCCCCCACCACCTCTCCCCACCCCCCCTTTTGATCCTGAGGTGCAGCAGGCTGTGCCAAAAATGCCTTTGCCTAGGGCACCCGTCTACGTCAAGCCAACAGCACTAATAAGCCCTGGAAGCACTCAGTGCTGACACTTCATACATCAGCAGCCCAGTAAATTGCACCATTTTTTTTTCCTTCAATATTCTCTCTATATATACAAAAAATCTTGAAAAAATGCCGTTTACACACACACAGAGAGACCACAATTAAGCTATTAGCACAGTTATTCAAACCTCTTTAAAAATCTCCTTTGTCACCAGAGGCACTTTTCAACAACCCCCGTGGGTCCCGAGTTTCTCAGGCCTCCACATCATTATAATCTATTAGGCACCTTCATGTTAGCTCTGTTTTATTATATAACACATAATTATGCATTTCATTAACAGCATCACCGGGCATGGCACATCAAAGGCAGACAGGCAGCTGCCCAGGAAATTCAGAAAGGTGCAGTTTACTTAAAGCTCGCTGGTAAAAACCCTCCCCCCCTCTTTTCAATCGAATTGTGGTCAACGTGTTTCAAAGGTTTTTTCACTCCAGCTCAGAGAAGAGAGTCCAAACAACCTCATTAGAAGCTGCTGATACAGTGAATATTCCCTGAGCTGTTGATATTTCCAATAATGTAAAAGGGAAGACTGTCAGCCTGCTACAGAGTGCAAATGGGTGTTCTTGCTTTGACTGCAAACCCACTTTGCAAGAGAGCTCTCTTCCTGCTTGCAGCCTGCAAGGACAAATGCAGAAGAGCCTATAAAAAAATTATATATGTATTTTTTTTTTCAGTCAAATTTGCTGTTCAAGGTTTGTTCAAATAAAAATCTGCCAGTTTAGGAAGGATGTTGACTTGCTGGAGCGTGTCCAGAGAAGGGCAACGAAGTTGGTGAGGGGCTTGGAACACAGCCCTGTGAGGAGAGGCTGAGGGAGCTGGGGCTGCTTAGCCTGGAAAGAAGGAGACTCAGGAATGACCTCATTGCTGTCCACAACTACCTTAAGGGAGGTTGTAGACAGGCAGAGCTTGGTCTCTTCTCCCAGGCAGCAAGCACCAGAACAAGAGGACGCAGTCTCAAGCTGCACCAGGGGAAGTTTAGGCTCTGCACAGAGAGAGTGATTGCCCATTGGAATGGGCTGCCTGAGGAGGTGGTGGAGTCACCATCACTGGAGGTGTTCAGGAGAAGACTTGATGGGGTGCTTAGTTGCATGGTTTAGTTGACTAGGTGGTGTTGGATGGTGGTTGGACACAGTGATCTTGAAGGTCTCTTCCAACCTGGTCTGCTCTATTCTATTCTATTCTTTAAAATCCCCTTCCTTCCCAGGACATAAAGACCACCATCCTTGGCAAAAGCAAACTCTCCAGAAGTATCTTTGTCATTCTTTGCAGGGTACACATGCTTAACTGAAAGGCCTGGAATTTGGAAAAGATTTAGGAAAAAACCCAAGCAGCTGCTGGACAAAGGTACAAGACAACATAGCTGAGAGTGAGTTTGAAAGAGGGGTGGGTGGGGAAGGACATGAAGTCTGGGTACTGCCAGCCAAATCCAAGAGCTTTGCAGCTGCAGCTGGCACAGAACACCAATGCTGGGAAATTTTCCAGTCTCCACACTACCATATTCTGTGGAAGAGCACACATTCCCCCCAGGAAAGCACCTTCCATTTCTCTCACCTACAGCCAGAACTTCTCTCACTTGAAATTTTTGTTGCTATTGATTACAGACACCAAGAAAAAAAAAAATCATTCATGGTCAACAGAACATTTCGAAATACTGCAAGACTTGAAGCCAGCAGAAAACTTTTGCCCACTTTTTTCTTGCAGCAGAAAGCCACTTGACTTCTTGGGAAGGAGAAAACAATCCACTCCTCACAGCAGTAAGAGAGTTGTTAACCAGAACCAGAATTAACCAGGTTGGAAAAGACCTTTGAGATTGAGTCCAACCTATCGCCCAATACAATCTAATCAACTAAACCATGGCACCAAGTGCCTCAGCCAGCCACCTCTTAAACAATCTCCAGTGATGGGGACTCCACCACCTCCCTGGGCAGCACATTCCAATGGCCAATCTCTCTTTCTGGGAAGAACTTCCTAACATCCAGCCTAAACTTCCCCTGGCACAGCTTGAGACTGTGTCCTCTTGTTCTGTTGGTAGGAGAATAGACCAATCCCCCACCTGGCTACAACCACACTTCAGGTAGTTGTAGAGAGCAATAAGGTCTCCCCTGAGCCTCCTCTTCTCCAGGCTAAGCAACCCCAGCTCCCTCAGCCTCTCCTCACAGGGCTGTGCTCCAGACCCCTCCCCAGCTTTGTTGCCCTTCTCTGGACACACAGCTTTACTTGAAAATACAAGCTGGTGGAAATAATGTCTCCAAAGATGGAGTTATTTGTATTGTCACTTCCATTTCATAAACAATGCAGATCTGCATTTCTGTTTCTTTCATCTCTGGCTTACAATCTGCTGGCCCTGAGCAACCTGGGCGTTGAGCACTTGAGTCACTTTACACTTAACAATGTCAGGACAAACTATGAATTGCAATGCCATTATCACAGTCCACTATTTGCATCTGGGATTATGCTCAAAAAGACACCTTCTTGAGATACCAACCCAGCTGAATACTCCCTCCCAGAAATGTCATTCATCTCTTTAAAACTAAAGGGAAAAGATTACTTCCCTGTGCACTTCACCTATGAAGAAACCTCTTATAGTCCTAGGACTACATCCATGAACTCCCTTTATCTCCTTACCACTCATCACCATCACTGCTGGAAATTTTTGGGCAAGGGAGATGCTGCAATACAGTAAACATAAATCCCTTAAAAAGCCACGATTGTCATGCTAGCCCCAAAAGACGATGCATTCAAGTTCCCTCGCACTGCTGAAAACGATTATTGCTTGCAGCCTCAGGCACCCTGAGCCGTGCATCACACTCTACAAAGGGTGGCACACCCAGCGTAGGTTCACTGGGAGGACGTCCTGCCAAACCTCAGTGCCAGGAGGATTGCACAATTAGTGAGCTTCTTCCTCTTCCACGGCTCAGCCCCACTGACTATTCCAGGCAATCACAAGGAGCAGGCAGCCTCTAGCACCCTAGAGCTCAATTACTGCCGAGGCAGAGCAGGAAAAGCCATCTTAGCAGAGGGCACATACCTTTTCTCTTTGAGCAAAGTTGCTCTAATTAACCACACTCGTGCACTGCTGCTTAATTCACCTTAATTCGGGCTGTTCAGTGAGACCTCATCCCACTTGTCTCTGATGTGGATTTAAGTATCTGTGTGTTTTGCTGAAGCCAACCAGCATTCTCTTGACGATTTCCTTCTTTAAAGGCAGAATTTGGGTGTTTTTTCCCTAATTCCAAGAGGTAGAGCAGCAGCAGGAGGTTGCTAAAGAGAACACAGAAATACCCAGCACAGCTAAGTAATCCCTGGAAACATACCAAAAATCCTTTGAGCCTCAGTCCTTGGGAACTTGGATGGGAGATGCTATATGAATGTTTGATTTCTTGTTTCAGTCCCTCAAGGCCTGTAAATACACCTGTTTTGACAGGCTGTGGCAAGGGATGCAAGTAATATCGGAAACAGCATAGGTGAGAGCAGCAGCTCCTGCCAAGATGCCCTGGAAAGATATCCACCAGGGAATTTTTTGTAATCTGGCTCTTTATCTGACGTACATAGCAGACACCAAACCCTGAGAGGAGGTTTGAAAGCTGTCTACATCTGTGTCTCAGGAAGGTAACGCTTACGTGTGCTGTGGCAAGTGACCCTTCCGTTAATAAAAACCAGCAGGACTGGGTATGTGCCTTGCTCAGTGCACCTAAACATTCATAGACTTACAGAATCAATAAGGTTGGAAAAGACCTCAAAGATCATCAAGTCCAACCTGTCACCCAACACCTCATGACTACTAAACCATGGCACCAAGTGCCTCATCCAATCCCCTCTTGAACACCTCCAGGGACAGTGACTCCACCACCTCCCTGGGCAGCACATTCCAACGGCTAACAACTCTCTCTGTGAAGAACTTCCTCCTCACCTCAAGCCTAAACCTCCCCTGGCACAGTTTGAGACTGTGTCCCCTTGTTCTGGTGCTGATTGCTGGAAGAAGAGTCCAACGATGGAACTGTTAGGGTTGGAAGGGATCCAAAGGATCATCTCATTCCAACTCCCCTGCTATGGGCAGGGACACCTCACACTACGTCAGGTTGCTCAGAGCCACATCCAGCCTGGCCTTAAAAACCTCCAGGGATGAGGCTTCCACCACCTTCAAAAAGGCTGAAGAAGACAGAGCCCCACAACTACAGACAGCTGCAGACTGGACAGTGGATTTACCAAGGCTCTTTGATAAATGCTTTATGCCACAGGCTGCAAACTCCATTTCACCTTTAACTTCAGTGGGAGATTAGATCTTAAATATCAGAAGAGAAAACTTAGAAAAGCTTGTTGCTTTCAAATGAGCATAGGCATTTCTTCCCTGAGCCTCCAGTCTCTTCAACAAAATTCTGAGGTCCTGAAACCGTTCCCCATCCCCTTCTCCATGAAAGCACAGCTTCACCTCTTTCATTTTCCAGACAAGCTGCTGCCAAAAAACCCACATGGTGCTCTTCCCCCAGTTGGAGCAAATTCAGCACAAAATAATAGCACTTAATGCACTTAACAGGTTGCTGATTATACATTGTTACTCCAGTTATTCTGGGATTTACTTGGATAAGACTAGGACTGGCACAACACTACTCTGCATCTCCCCTTCTTTGTGCAAAGGTGACATCACTTGCAGCCAGGTTCCCAAGCGCCATCAGATAGACCATTCAAACACACCGTGCTCCTCCTGACAGGCAGAGCAAACACCCTGTTCAGAATAACTTTAGGCCTGGAGATGGTGAAAAATTGTTTTGACTAGGGTTTAAACTCTTCATTAGGGGAAAGGGGGGAAAAAAAAAAATCAGGTAGTTGGGTAAAAGAAAATTAGGCCCTGTCAAAACAACTTCTGTGAACCATCTCAGGTGTAATGAAAAACATTAAGTGAGCTCTAAAGTCTTTAAGCATGACAGGCTGATGGATTAAACAGCCTAGCACTAGAAGAACCTGCCAAATGAGTCTCCAAATAATTAAGTACTTCCTCTGCCTGCTTTGAAAGAAACACGAAGTGGAAACCCTTAAATGCTACGCATTTGCCACAGCTTCTGCCAAAGATTTCTCCTTTCCCCACCGAAATCAGGTGGAAAAGCGACCACGTGGCGTTCTCTCCTGAGGAGTTAAAGAGTGTAGCTGTGTGGAGAATCTTGGCCAAAGCCAAATTCAGGACTGAGTGACCCTGCTGGAGGAAATGTACTGAACTGCTTTTAAGCATCTGGGGAGGGAAGAATCTGAACGTGACTGTAGAGTGGACATGTCTGCCTGCCCCTCTGGTCAGGACGTGTCTTTTCCACCAGCAGAGCAGAAAGTGCTCCCTGATCCAGAGCACGTACATGTGTACTCCTTCTGAAGTGAGGATCAAAATCTTCTCCACACCAGTGTAGCCCAGCAGATGCTGACATGACCTGCCATGAGCCTCTATTACTTTCTCACACAGGAACGGCTCTCCCAACAGACAGCTGTGTGCTCATTATTACTTATGTTCTCTCCAGAGCATCAGGCTGTGCTTGCCCCAGGAGCCAAATGTGCCTTTTCATGCCCCTCCATCTTGAACAAGTCAGAGGAAGGCACGATCAGAGATGTCCCAAGGTCTGTGGTGCCAAACTGCACCACCAGGATGTGTTCATTTTTAACAGTTGCTTCTTTCACTTGTCTTTGTTCCCTTCCAAGTATTGCAAACACTCTGCGACACAAGGAAGAGAAAGGGGAAAGTATGACTCAAGCCTTCCCAACAAATTCTCTTTTCTTTGAACAAGGGTCAGGCTGAAGAAGAGCATGTGATGGGAGCAGTATAACCACAGTAGCCTGAGGTCAGTCTTTGTGTTGTATGATCTGAAGTACCAGACAACTCCACTCCAGCTATCCCTACAGCTGTGCAACATCCTCTTCTCTAAAGTCAGACACTGCTGTTCCACAGGGTGCACCAGTACCTGCAGAAGTCACCTGCTGCTGCAGAGCTCACCAGTTGACAACAACCTAGCTGGCTGCTGCCAATTTGGGGTCTTGGGGGTTTTGATTTTTGTTTGTTTGAGAGATGCAAGGAAGCAGCTCAGGTCTGGCTCCACAACCTTGCCTGAAACACAGGCACCAGGCACTCAAGAGTTCTTCCATCATCACTCTTTCATAGTATAAAATCAGAAAAGAGCCATCATTAGGACAGGTCCCACTGGCTACCATTTGTACTCCTCTTTTCTGCAATGCTTTTGTTTTTCTGTGTGACCTCACAGGTTCTCTTTGAGTGCCCACCTGCCTTCAGTCTTGCTTGCCACAGCAGCACACCTCTAATGTGCATTCACCATCACCACCCTGCACATCCTGGTCCCAGTTTTATTCTTCTTCCACATACAACCAAGGAAAACATTTAAAGTGCAACATCATCAGTATGTTTGCAGATGACACCAAGCTGGGGGCAGGAGTTGATCTGTTAGAGGGTAGAAGAGCTCTGCAGAGGGACCTTGACAGCCTGGACAGATGGGCAGAGTCCAAGGGCATGAGATTGGACACATCTAAGTGCTGGAAGACCTTATTGCTGTCTACAGCTACCGAAGGGAGGTTTGTAGCCGTGTGGAGGTTGGTCTCTTCTCCCAGGCAACCAGCACCAGAACAAGCGGACACAGTCTTAAGCTGCACCAGGGGAGGTTTAGGTTGGATATTAAGAAGTACTTCACAGAAAGAGTGATTGGCCATTGAAATGGGCTGCCCACGGAGGTGGTGGAGTCACCATCCCTGGAGGTGTTTAGGAAGAGACTTGATAGGGTACTTGGTGCCATGGTTTATTTGATTAGAAAGTGTTGGGTGATAGGTTGGACTTGATGATCTCAAAGGTCTCTTCCAACCTGGTTTATTCTATTCTAACAGAACAGGTTGTTCTGCCCATCTTGAGCAGAGAGGAGGCCATGCTCCTCCTCAGGGGTTTGCTTCTCTCATGACCTACAGCAGGAGTCTCCTTCCCACCAACAGACCATGTTCAGACCAGCAGCTGCTGAGTTGTATAACAACTTGCTCCTGTTTCAGCTGGGTCCAATAATCAAAGAGGGATTTCTGGCACCCAGCCCCCATTCATCAGTGCACCCTCTTACATGGGGGTTTTAATTCAAGATGATGATAAATGCCTCAGGCTGGAGAAAAGAGATAGACTTCTTGTGGTAGCTTTTGTCCTGGAGATAAATCATTTCCTTGAAATTTGGGGGGGGGGAACAAAAAAACCAACCAACAACTATTGGCAACATTCTGAAGGGTTTTAAGTTAAAAATAAGACAAAATTTAATGGTTTCAGATGCCTTTTTTCTCTTTTTTTTTTTTTTTTGGTGACAATGTAACTGAAAAATGTCTTTAATTTGGAAACAAATTAAGTTTGGCAAAGAATTTAGTGCCTGAGACAGCCCAACTGCACGTTGTAGTTCGAACCCAGAAATTAAAACCAGATAAGATACTAGGGATTAAAAATAACTTCTGCACATTAAATTCTCATGAACTTCCATTAGGGTTTGTGTTACACGTCCCAAATGTACAATTGTAGGGTGTAATACCCTAGATCTCTTTATTTGTGCAAGACCTTTAAAGCTACTGAAAGCTCGAGCCAGAAAAATGACTGCATGGAAGTGTTATCTTCTGGCATTACAGCTTCGTTCCCGATGTGTGCAGTGAAACCAGAGCAGCAGGCTCCACTTCAGTATTTCAGAGGCACCACTGAACTCCCTGAAAGGTGGATGCCAGTGGAATCCGTGTACAGTTCAGTCATCTCTACTGAGCAAGACCTGGGGCCAAAGCTGAAACAGCTATATTGGAGATAAAGCTGGATTCTCCTCTAATTTTTTGCATCACCTGCAGACTGTCCCAGAGCTGCAGTTCTTCATTACTGGGGATGAATGAATGAATCAGAGGGGACCTGTTTGGACTTTCTTGGGCTGGGTTCACAAGGCTACCATCCACACAGAGGGGGGAAAAAAAATAAGTTGTTCTTCCATTTTTCCCTACAAGCATACATTTTTGTAGTGGAATGTTCCAGTGACTTGACAAATCAATTAGCATCCCTATAGAGCATGATTTTTTCAGGTTAAATCCTGAAAAGCTTTCATTTGGAATGGTATTTTGACATCTCTGGAGAATGTTACACTTGGATCTGGCTTGGCCTCTCAGATTCAACTACATCTCCCACTATGCACCGCCCCCTCCTTCCTCTAACATACCTAGAAAGCCTCCTTGGTGTTTCATGGGAAATATTTCATTCCTTACACAAAAATGCTGATATTAAATACAAAAGCTTATAGCAAGACAGTTTAATTCTCCCACCCCATTTCTCATATAGAATAGAATCATAGAATTGTTTTGGTTGGAAAAGACCTTTAAGATCCTCCAGTCCAACCATTATCTAACTCCACCAAGTCTGGTGCTAAATCTTATCCCTCAGCACAGCATCTCTGCATCTTTTAAACAGATGCAAGCAAGCAAGGGGATGCAAGCAAGCAAGGGGATGCAAGCAAGCAAGGGGATGCAAGCAAGCAAGGGGATGCAAGCAAGCAAGGGGATGCAAGCAAGCAAGGGGATGCAAGCAAGCAAGGGGATGCAAGCAAGCAAGGGGATGCAAGCAAGCAAGGGGATGCAAGCAAGCAAGGGGATGCAAGCAAGCAAGGGGATGCAAGCAAGCAAGGGGATGCAAGCAAGCAAGGGGATGCAAGCAAGCAAGGGGATGCAAGCAAGCAAGGGGATGCAAGCAAGCAAGGGGATGCAAGCAAGCAAGGGGATGCAAGCAAGCAAGGGGATGCAAGCAAGCAAGGGGATGCAAGCAAGCAAGGGGATGCAAGCAAGCAAGGGGATGCAAGCAAGCAAGGGGATGCAAGCAAGCAAGGGGATGCAAGCAAGCAAGGGGATGCAAGCAAGCAAGGGGATGCAAGCAAGCAAGGGGATGCAAGCAAGCAAGGGGATGCAAGCAAGCAAGGGGATGCAAGCAAGCAAGGGGATGCAAGCAAGCAAGGGGATGCAAGCAAGCAAGGGGATGCAAGCAAGCAAGGGGATGCAAGCAAGCAAGGGGATGCAAGCAAGCAAGGGGATGCAAGCAAGCAAGGGGATGCAAGCAAGCAAGGGGATGCAAGCAAGCAAGGGGATGCAAGCAAGCAAGGGGATGCAAGCAAGCAAGGGGATGCAAGCAAGCAAGGGGATGCAAGCAAGCAAGGGGATGCAAGCAAGCAAGGGGATGCAAGCAAGCAAGGGGATGCAAGCAAGCAAGGGGATGCAAGCAAGCAAGGGGATGCAAGACCACCTCCCTGTTCAGCTTTTTGATGAAATGTCCAAGGTTTTTTAAAGCCAGGTGAGAAGGCTTCATTGTCAGCCAAAAACAGAGCAGAAGTTTTAAATCTTTCTAACCAGGATGGTGCTGAAAAAAAAACCAAGTTCTGCAGACTTCCATGTTTCTAGTCACTCCTACCACACAGCTAGGCACTGAAGAACCTTTTGCTGTATTGGCTCACAAGATTATATTGGTCTTATTTGACCATAAGGTTTTTCACATGGACATGAAAATGATGTATTTCAAGCCAGCCTGTCCCCTGCCTGCTGGTACACCAAAAGTGTCATCAGCACGCTGAGAACTTTTCTTCTCACATCTGAGCACATTACAATCCTTGTCATGGAAAGCATTGCGCTTTGGATGGCATTATGAGCTTGGAAGGGAACACCCTTCTCTTCAGCTAGTCAGATACCAAAACCAAGACTGGTTTCTTTTAAGGCCAGAAGGACCAACTAAATCATTTCATTTGACATTGTGCAAAATGTCCTGCCTCCTGTAGTTACTCATGTCCTGAGATCTGCCCTGAAGAGCTGTCATGGACCAAAATCCAAGACCCTCCATTTTCTAAAGCCCACAGCATGACAGCACCACGGGTCTCAAGCCCCACTGCTGCAGGGTCAGCTGCTTCTCCATTTGGGGAGAACATAAGGGCACTGGTACACAAGCCCAGTAAAAAGATAAAGACACATTAGGTGGAAACAGAAAACCACCTGCACTGAATTTGGTGCTTTAAAGTCAGCAGCTTAAAAGGTATTTCTATTGTTCCCTTCTCTTACTAGAGCAAGATCCAAGATGACTGTGAGACTGAACAAGTCTCACATAAGGCAAGCTCTGCAGGAGCACCTCCTTGAGTAACATCCATCTCCCTTTGCAGACCCTCCTTGTTGCCTACACAACAGTCCTGGGAATCCATAGGTCAGAGAGAGGCAAACCCTGGATAGTGGCCAAACAAGACAACTATTTCCTAGCACAAGCTGCTTCCATCCTTACTCTCCAGCTCGAGGAGGAGAAGGGAAGAGGGAAAAGCCCAGACGTTGGAAGCTGCCCAAGGCAAATGGACACTGCTGCTTCACATGACAAAGAGCACTTGCACCACCAAAGTCATCCTCCCTCCTTTCTCTAGGACACTTTGCCCTGCTAGCAGCCAAGTAAAGCAGCAGCAGGTAACAGGAGGAAATGTTCATGTTCTGACAGATGTGCAAAACATCACAGGATAAGCCCTTCCAAATCCTAAGGAATACTCTTCTTTTCTCCTTGAGCCTGTCTAAAGCCTGATATTTCAGTGTTTTGTACTCAGAGGTGGTTTTGAGTCTTAACGTTTTCAGGATTAATTGCATTCCCCATGTCTATCAGAAGAGATTTCTTGGAGAAATAAATTAAGCCAATAAATTGATATACTGCTTTAATTCTGTTTGAACAGAAGAGGCAAGAAAGCAGAGAGAGCCTGGGCTATTTTCCACGTAAAACAAATAGAAAGACAACTCAGGGAACAAAGGATGCAAATGGGTGTAAATCAAGCTTCTCGCAGCTTGCAGACAGAGGCATCATCAGTGCTGGACAAAAGCACTAATCCTAGGCTAGCCCAGTGCCACCTTTCCTCTTTAACCCTTGCGAGGCAGTGTAATTGAGAGGCAAAAACAAAGAAAAGGAACAACAAAAGTACAGAATGACCCAGAGACAAAACGCACCGCAGGAAGGTGGCATTCCCCCTCCCACATCGAGGCACCCTGAGGCCAGCAAGCTCAGGACACACGACAATTAAGAAGGCGTGGGAGACAGAAGGCTGTGGGAAGGCAAGTCATAAGGCTGGTCCTTGTGCTCGCCAAGGAAAATGTCATTTACTGTTTGCCACAGAGTTGGGATGCTGGTCAAGTGTCAGCATGGTGGGGGGGCAGAAAGAGGCAGCACAGAAAGAAGAGGTGGGCAGACGCCTGTGGGGTTTGACATGAGAAGGAAAAAAAATGAGGAGGAAAGAAAGAAAGGAAAAGAAACCCAAACAGAAAAGCATCTTACAAACCTGTTCACTCCAAGCCTCACATTCATAACTGCTTCCAAAGGAAGCCTGTGCAAAAAGCCAAAGCAAACATTCTTAATTCTTTTTGAACCCATCAGACACTATAGACAAAAAAATATAGAGGGGGGGGGAAAGTGCATTTTATGGTTTGAGGGCACAACCTTTTAATTATGTTTTTGCATTGTCATGTCCAAGACCTTTTTTTTTCTTCTCAAAAATTAATATTTCCTCAAGCAATGCAACTATTTGTCTTGGATGCACATGAATTGAACCGCGATCTGCCTGCGCGGGGAGAGGCGCAGAGGAGTTAGACCGTGACACCTAGGGGAATTCAGAACGCATTGCAGTGAGCTCCTCGGCGTTTGCCTCCTGCCTCCCCAGCTGAGATTCCCCCAGCTCTCTTCCCAGCTTCCAGCTGTTGTTTTGCAGAGGCCATACGTGCATGCTCACAGAGGGAGGCACCAGGAAAAAGAACAAGTGCAGGTAATGGGGAAAGCAAGGAGAAACTGAAGCGACTAAAATCAAAGCTCACAGGATGTTAGGGGTTGGAAGACACCTCTGAAGATAGAATCATAGAATCAATAAGGTTGGAAAAGACCTCAAAGATCATCAAGTCCAACCTGTCACCCAACACCTCATGACTACTAAACCATGGCACCATGTGCCACGTCCAATCCCCTCTTGAACACCTCCAGGGATGGCAACTCCACCACCTCCCTGGGCCACACATTCCAATGGCCAGCAATTCTCTCTGTGAAGACCTTTCTCCTCACCTCCAGCCTAAACTTCCCCTGGCATGGTTGGAGACTGTGCCATCGAGTCCAACCCCCCTGTCAGAGCAGGACCGTAAAACCCAGCAGAGGTCACACAGGAATGTGTCCAGGGGGGTCTTGAAAGTCTCTAGAGAAGGAGACTCCACAACCTCTCTGGGCAGCCTGTTCCAGTGCTCTGTGACCCTCACAGTGAAGAAGTTCCTCCTCATGTTGAGGTGGAACCTCCTGTGCGGTAGTTTATATCCATTGCCCCTTGTCCTATCACAGGGTGCAGCTGAGCAGAGCCTGTCCCCTCCCTCTTGACCTCCAGCCCTCAGATATTTAGAAGCATTTAATAAATCCTCTCTCAGTCTTCTCCAGGTGTCTCAGCTTTGTCTCTCTGCTGCAGCCTAATGAAACTATTGTCTCATCCAAGCCCAGCAAGCATTCTGGCACACAATCACTTCTCACTTCCCTGCAATGAGCACATCCTCATGGCCACAAAGCTAAGGAAGATGTCAGTCAACTGCTTTTGCCACTAAGGACTTGTACCTGCAGCAAAATCATAAAGTAGTGATTTACAAATGATGCTTAAATTAAAATGTATTGACCCATTGCAAGAAAATTCAGGCCTGCTTTGGAAAAGACATTATATCAGTGGTAACTGGGGCTCCACAAATAATCACAGCTAGTGTACAGGCACCTTCCCCCTTCAAATCTTACAGACTTAGCAGCTGGCCAACCAATCATACAGTAACTTCCAAAGTAACTGCAATAACAGAAACAAAAACACCAGAGTGCATTTGTACTTGATGGAATGAGGTGGGGGTGAAGTACCAAGAGTACACTGAAGCAGGAATGTTACCATAATTAATCTCCTTATTATAGAATGGCTCAGGTTGGAAGAGACTTTAGAGATCATCTACTCCAAGCTCCCTGCCATGGGCAGAGGCACTTCACAACTAGACTGAGCTGCTCAAAGCCTCATCCAACCCGGCCTTGAACACCTCCATGGGGAGGCATCCATAACCTCTCTGGGCAATCCATTCCAGAGTCTCACCACCCTCATCATACTGAAGAACTTCTTCCTAAAATCCACTCTAAACCTACTCTCCCTCAGCTTAAATCCATTCCCCTTTGTCCTATTGCTAGACACCCTTGACACCTTTCAAGCTAAAACATCCAAAAATGCTTCCTGCACAATTTGCACAACTTATCTCCAAAATGAACCCGGTTGGGAGTGAGTGCTGATAAACAGCTACTTCATCAAACATTGTGTTCCAGGAGGGAAAGTCCTGGCTTGGCCACTCTGGGTGAATTCTGACACCTGCAAAGATTTTAATGAGATCCTTTTGGGCAATGCCAGCCAGGCAGCCAAGACTGGGTTTAGTCATGGATGAAGTTTCCACATAGAGTGAGACTCACAGGACTTGAATGTCCTGCTGTGGAAGGGTGAAAGCTTCCCCCTTGTGACCTCAACATCCCTTCTCTGTTGACTAAGCTGAATTTCAGCTGTGCCTTACAACTCCCCATCCCCAGGTGTTGCAACCAGGGAGAGAACATCCTCTCTGATGATAAGAGTATTATTTGCAGATCCTTTAGATTTCAGAGGTTTGCCTGGAAAGTGTTGTAGCACAGACTCAAAGTGGTTTGCTCTTAGAGGAGGAGGAGCAGGAAGCAGAAAGATGAAATGTGTTCCAATCAATCTCAACATTTTGAAATCCATAAGGCATAAGTTTACCAGAGACGTGCAGGAGGCTTCCCATTGCATCACCTGCCTCTACTGCTGCAAGTCCTTCACTTACTCCCTCCAGAAGGCCATATCCAGACACAACAAAAGGGTGCACTGCACAAGGTCCTCAGCCCCCACAGCAGCCAGTTCACAAGAGAAGCAGTGTGATTTACTATTTCAGAAGAAAAAGAAGATAGTGTCACTCTGAGGTTCTCTTTGGAAACCACTGATGCCATTATCACCTCTGTAACCCCACCAAAATTTAACAAAGTAGCAGATTTGCTCAGTCACACTCTTATTTACAAGCTTACACTACACAAATAAAAGGTCCAAGAAAAACAAACCAAAACAAACTAAAGAAAACAAACAAAACCCCAGACAACTCTTCAGGCAAACTGGAAATAGCCAGGCCAACAGTTTGGGGTTTTTTTCCCCCTCTGGAGTTCACTGTGCACAGGACATCACCTGTTCATTTCACTGCAGCAGCAAAAGCTCAACTCAACCCTGAGCACACAAACCATGTGGCATCCTGGCTACACTTACCATTATCACAGTGAGGGAGAGAGTTGGTCTTGACACACCGCTGAGAAAGGAGGCAGCTCCAATGGCAGCAGAGAGACCTGGATCAATCCATGCTCTGTATTCATTAGCTTGAACACCAACAATGGAACTGAGGATCAAGCCAGTGGTCCTGCCATGCAAAGCCCCTCTGTACCTGTATGCATGAAGAAGAGGATCAGTCCTCTTGCCAATGACAGTGTTTGCTAGAAATGCTTCTAATGCTTCTGCTGATTCCAGATTAGTTTTGCCAACTTCTGTAGCAACATCTCTCCCAAGAAAAGCTCTAGCATCCCTCCTTAGCATAAGCATTTATTTAGTGCCAATCACTAGCATGAAACTGCCAGATTTACCATGTCTGTCTTAATGTCCTTCAAAGAATGAGCCTTACTGGAAATATAGGTCACACTGGGACACTTCAGGTAAAAATCCTGCACCTCCAGAGCTCCAGCCTTACATAATGTCTTCAAATTAAGTCTGTGCCCTGTAAACCTGGCAAGTAAAATGTTACAGCTGTGTTATAAATGGGGAGAATGAAGTATCAATGACCTGCCCAAAGGTAACCAGGAATGATGCTGTGAAGAGAACCTAGGAGTCCTCAAACTAGCCACATGTTACAAAGCCAAAATGTAGCAGATTTGGGGATGTAATTGCTGGTGTGACACACAGCATTCCTTGTACAAGGAATTAAATAGTCTCCAGCATCAGCCAATGAACTGGATTTGCACAGACATTCACCTTCCAGAAATGGTGAATTATACAATAGCCACAGATATGAAGGATATTAGCCAATTTGGGGAGCATCATCTTGCACCATTGCACATTTCCCCCCCAGTTTATTCATTTTATTGATGGATGTAGTTCTAGAATGGCTACAAAAATCAGGTCACTGGGGCAAAACCCTTGGGTGCTGACTGATGGACTTGCCTACCAAGATCTGTTCAGCCATGTATGCCATGTTGCAGCAAAAACCTGCATATTAAACACTGATTTAGACAGCAGTTTGGGAGGGGGAGGAGGTCAATATTCTGGGGCAGGGCAAAGGCAGAAGGTTGTACACACAACTAATTTCTTTTCAGAGTATCACAGTATCACTAAGGTTGGAAGAGACCTCAAAGATCATCGAGTCCAACCTGTCTCCACAGACCTCATGACTAGACCATGGCACCAAGTGCCACATCCAATCTCATCTTGAACACCTCCAGGGACAGCGACTCCACCACCTCCCTGGGCAGCACATTCCAATGACAAATGACTCTCTCAGTGAAGAACTTTATCCTCACCTCGAGCTTAAACTTCCCCTGGCACAGCTTGAGACTGTGTCCTCTTGTTCTGGTATTTTCAGTGTTTGAATTACCTCATGTGAATACTCACTCTCCACCCATGATTTCTTGCTTGCTGAACACTGAACTCTCCACATGACTGCAAGAACTTTGTTCTAGTCTACAACAGCTTGCTGAAACATACAACAGAAGACACAACTGCAGTCTCCTCCAAAGTCTAGGGTGTTGAAGTTCAAGATGAAGATTCAGGCTATTATGTGCATAAGAAAGAGATGAAAACCCTGGACCTGAATCACTTGTTTCTACAGTAAATGAGATGGAGCCAGCAGCAGAGGCTCTCTCTGGGCCCGTCAAAGGATTCAAATGATCTACACTTGGAATGTACACAGTTTTGGCTATGGTTCTTTCACAGTTATTCTCAGATGATTTTTCTTCACTCTTTTCCTCAATTTTAGTATCTCTTTCCAAGCAAACCATCCCGTTCCACCTACAAAACCTCTTTCAAGCAATCATAACTTTGCTATTGCCAAGTTTTCAACTTGCAATTCAGACTGTTGCTACTCAACACAAGCCTTTTGTACAGGGAGCTCAAACCAAGACTCATGAAGCTTACAGTCCAGGAATAACCAGGCCACTGGCAGCAGCAGAACCTGCTGTCCAGGATGGGCGTCGCAGAGGGATGCGGATCCAAACTCCTCATGAGTGATCTCTTGCTTCCCATTTTCAACTGGAAGAACAGCAGCTGCAACACAGAGAATAGAATAGAATAGAACAGAACAGAATAGAACAGAACAGAATAGAACAGAACAGAACAGACCAGAAAAGGCCTATGAGATCATTGCGTCCAACCTATCACCCAACATCATCTAATCAACTAAACCATAGCACCAAGCACCCCATCCAGACTCTTCCTAAACACCTCCAGGGATGGTGACTCCACTACCTCCACCAGGCAGCCCATTCCAGTGGCCAATCACTCTTTCTATGAAGTACTTCTGCCTAACCTCCAGCCTACACCACCCCTGGTGCAGCTTGAGACTGTGTCCTCTTGCTCTGGTTGCCTGGGAGAAGAGACCAACATCCATCTGGCTACAAACCTCCCTTCAGGGAGCTGTAGAGAGCAATAAGGTCTCCCCTGAGCCTCCTCATCTCTAGGCTAAGCAACCCCAGCTCCCTCAGCCTCTCCTCATAGGGACACAAAGCATTAAAAGACACCTTACACAAATAGTCTGTAGCAGTTTTCATTTTCCTAAGCCTGATAAAAACCAAAACAAACAGCCAAGTACACAGACCAGTGAATTGGAGTTTACATGACAGCTTCAGCATCTGGGGCAAAACAGGGAACCTTTATTCTTTCCAGTCTACCCTGTTAACCTTGACCTAGCCAAGGAGAAACTGCAGCCATTTAAGCCAAAAAAAGGCAACCACCCTACTTCAGCAGAGTTCTTTCAGTATATTCAGTATATTCCTAAGGTTGGAAGGGACCTCAAAGATCCTTTCCTCATTCCTTTCAGACATCACAACTCAGGCACTTTCCCAGCATGTTTGATTCAGATATAGATTTTAGTTCTGCTATATCTCTCAAAAGGGAGCACTACATTTCTTTGAAGAAAACCTACCTCACTTGGGTGTCAGCTCAAGTTGCATGAATTCAGTTTGTTCCCAGGTGTCAATCACTTACTTGGCTTCCCTTACCTTGATTGAAGGGTTGATTAGAGTATCTGACTCCATCTGGACCAATCCATGTGCTTGATGAACAGCTACATGCTGCAATTTCCCTCTTGAACTGATTTATGCTTCAATATTAAAAATGAAATATATATATATATGTAATTTACCTTAGTGCCCATACAGAACATATTTATTTGATATAAATTTTACACCAAAAGCCTGCTTGCCTTTACATCTCCCAATTAAGTTGTTTTATTAACTAATAAATCTAGTTTACTGGACCAGTTTATGAATTATTCTACTAAACTAATAAATCTGGTTTATTAATGCCCATATTCTTCCCCTGCATAAACCTCCTGCTGCTGAAACTCAGAATCTCACAGAATCACAGAAACAAGCAGCACATGACGCTGCCTAAACCAAGAAAACTGGGGCAGGGGTGGAAATAGCTGATTGAAATGCCCAGCCTGGCCTTGACCTCCTTGTCCATACATATCACTGTAACTCTAAAGAACAGGATGAGCAAACCAGACATGTAGCATTGCTGAGTGGGGTAAGCACAGCATCCCAGGCTTGCAGATGCATCTACACTCAGGCAGCTCTGCACAGGAGAGCACCATGGAGAGCTGGAAGGCCTTACAGGTTGCCTCCTCCACAGCAGCACAGGCTGCATATCTAAAAGATGTTTGCCTCATTTGGAAACCACATCCAAAAGATGTTTGCCAAACACATTCTTCAAGCTCTCCTTGCAGTAAGTGCTGCCACCAGGTATTTCAACATCTTGCTACTTAGACTGCCAGTTCTGATGCTGACCATGACCAGCCTTTCTGTACAGCACTACTGTTCCTGGACACTTTCTCAACCTCTCTCATGTGGAGCAGTTGCAGTCTCCAAGCAGGTACAACTTCCTTCTTCCAGCTTGGAAAGCACCCAGCGTGCTTTGGACGTGCACAGTAACATTAAGAACTCTGTTTCTGGGACAAAGAGCAGGAGATCTGTGGTGTTTGACCCACCTGGTCCCTTCTCAGAACTACAAGGAAAACTTAAAATGCAGCCAACATCTAATGCAATAAAATGTCTTCCAGACCCCAGATTGGCAGCCAAAGGCACACAAGACACTTCCCAATCTTGTATTTGCTTATTACATTAATCCAACCACTCCCACAAGAGCATATTCCAATTTCATAATGGCCAATTAAAAAAAGAAGAAAAAAGTTTCTTTCTCCATCCTGCTTTAGAAATCATAAGGCTGTGTAAACCACTTCCAGCAAAGCCCCAAGGTCTTAGCAAGTGCCTTTAGTACCAGTAAAGAAGTGCACACACAAAACCCAGCACATCTCAGAGGCAGTTTGAAGCCAGCAGCAATGCCAAAGTAACAAAGAGAGAGAAACAACAGAAGAAAGGGGGTTTACAATTAAAATAGATGGTTGAGCAAGAAGAACAAAGCAGTGAGAATGGAGATGTAAGGGGTTGTTTACACACAGGGTTTTGTACCACTGACTCCTTCTGTTTGCAATCAGTCTGCTTAGTAGAGACAGATTGCTGCCTGGTGCCAGTGGCTCCTGCATGCTCCAGGAACACATGTGCCCTACAAAGAACTGCTAATGGCAGAAGCCCATCACTTCTTTACCTCCTTCTCCTGCCTGCCCACAGCTTCCTCCTCCTCCTTGCAATATCAAGACTTGCTGGGAGTGCTACAAAACACTACCAAAAGCATTTGTCCTGTGTCTATGAATGAGGATAAGCTATGCTAGAAGGGAGCGCTGTCATAAAATCATAGAACTGTAAGGGTTGGAAGGGATCCCAAGGATCATCTCATTCCAACGCCCCTGCCATGGGCAGGGACACCTCACACTAGGTCAGGTTGCTCAGAGCCACATCCAGCCTGGCTGCAAAAACCTCCAGGGATGAGGCTTCCACTGCTTCCACCACCTCCCTGGGCAACCTGTGCCAGTGTCTCACCACCCTTCATGGGGAAGAACTTCTTCCTAACATCCAGTCTGAGTCTACCTGTTTCCAGTTTTGTTCCATTCCCCCTAGTCCTATCATTACCTGACACTCTAAGAAGTCTCTCCCCAGCTTTCTTGTAGCCCCCTTCAGATACTGGAAGGCCACAATAAGTCTCCTCAGAGCTTTCTCTTCTCCAGACCAAACATCTTCAACTCCCTCAGTCTGTCCTTATAGGAGAGGTGCTCAAGCCCTGTCATACCGACATAGCCACATACAGCCCCATCTTGTACTGCCATGGTTTGAAAGACACACTCCAGAGCTGGAGTACCAAAGACAACACTAAATATCTTACCTTTTTATTTTTTTTGATAGAAGTTTTACTAGATATCTTGCAAATGGCAACATTGGCAATTACTAACCTGTTGGATCTCCAAAAATTCCTATTTACCTGCCTCTGGAGCACTAAGAACCATAGAATGGTTTGGGTTAGAAGGGCTGAGATGAGCTAAACCAAAGTCTCACGACTGCAAGCATAATTCCCTTATTTAAATTTCTCAGAAGAGGAGAAGAAGGAACAAGCCTCTTTTCCATGTTCAGACTTGTACCTTATTACACTATCACAGTATCACAGTATAGCTTAGGTTGGAAAGGACCTCGAGGATCATCGAGTCCAACCTATCAACACAGACCCCATGACTAGACCATGGCACCAAGTGCCACGTCCAATCTCCTCTTGAACGCCTCCAGGGTCGATGACTCAACCACCTCCCTGGGCAACCCATTCCAATGCCGAATGACTCGCTCGGTGAAGAACTTCCTCCTCACCTCCCCTGGCGCAGCTTGAGACTGTGTCCTCTTGTTCTGGTGCTGGTTGCCTGGGAGAAGAGGCCAGCCCCTTCCTGGCTACAACCACCTTTCAGGTAGTTGTAGAGGGCAATGAGGTCACCCCTGAGCCTCCTCTTCTCCAGGCTAAACAATCCCAGCTCCCTCAGCCTCTCCTCGTAGGGCTTGTGTTCAAGGCCTCTCCCCAGCCTTGTTGCCCTTCTCTGGACACACTCAAGTGTTTCAATGTCCTTCTTAAACAAGCTTACTAAAGACATCATCACTACCTTCAGCACATGCATGGCCTTGCAAAGCCCAGGACAATCTGGTGCTTCAGACCTCCCCCTTTGCAACAGGATGTACTCTTTATAACTTGCAGCCACACCAAAAGAAAAGCTGGCACTAAGACGACTGAGCCTCCAGGATGGATCAGCATGACTATTTTTGATTCAGGGGCAGACAGAAAAAGCCATGAAATTGTCGTGGTTTCAGATGGTTTTCCTTTAGAGCAAAAATAGGTCTGTTTTGAAAAAGAACACTCTTGCAAGCATTTAGCCCTTAAAATAAAAAAGGATGTCAGGGTGAGGGAAAGAAAGCTTGTCCCTGTGGTGATCCAAGCAGTCATAGTCACCAAATCTTGGTACTACTTGAGTGGCAAAGTTTGCTTTTGTAAAGAGAAGAGCAACAAAGTTGGTGAGGGGTTTGGAACACAGCCCTATGAGGAAAGACTGAGGGAGCTGGGGTTGCTTAGCCTGGAGAAGAAGAGACTCAGGGGTGACCTTATCACTCTCTACAACTACCTGAAGGGAGGTTGTAGCCAGGTGGATGATGGTCTCTTCTCCCAGGCAGCCAGTACCAGAACAAGAGGACACAGTCTCAGGCTGCACCAGGGGAGGTTCAGGTTGGATATTAGGAAGAAGTTCTACACAGAGAGAGTGATTGCCCATTGGAATGGGCTGCCCGGGGAGGTGGTGGAGTCACCACCACTGGAGGTGTTCAGGAGGAGACTTGGTGGGGTACTTGGTGCCATGGGTTAGCTGTTTGGGTGGGTTGGATTGGTTGATGGGTTGGACACGATGATCTTGAAGGTCTCTTCCAACCTGGTTTGGTTTATTCTAAATAAAGGTTTATTCTAAATAAATAATATGTTCTGTACTGTAAAGAATATAACAAACACTGCTGAAGCAGGTACTGCAAGTCAAATGACAGCATCCTTGCTGGAACATGGCCAGAGAAGGGCAACAAAGCTGAGAAGGGGTTTGGAGCACAAGCCCTATGAGGAGAGGCTGAGGGACCTGGGGCTGCCTAGCCTGGAGAAGAGGAGGCTCAGGGGAGACCTTACTGCTCTCTACAACTGCCTGAAGGGAGGTTGTGGACAGGCAGAGGTTGGTCTCTTCTCCCTGGCCACCAGCACCAGAACAAGAGGACACAGTCTCAAGCTGTGCCAGGGGAGGTTTAGGCTGGAGGTTAGGAAGAAATTCTACACAGAGTGATTGGCCATTGGAATGTGCTGCCCAGGGAGGTGGTGGAGTCACCATCCCTGGAGACGTTCAAGAGGGGATTGGACGTGGCACTTGGTGCCACGGCTTAGTCATGAGGTCTGTGGTGACAGGTTGGACTTGATGATCTTTGAGGTCTCTTCCAACCATGCTGACTCTGTGATTCTGCAAAGCAAAACTGGAATTCTGAAGTGGAAAAGTGCCTGTGTGATACATACAGCCACGTTTTACTCCCTTCTCATCCTTTAACTCCCTTTTGTTTCTTTCTTCCTTTCATTTTCTTTGATGTGATGTGATGGCAAATGCCTCTCACAGGGAAAGTTTGAGTGTGATGACATTTCAGCGATTAAAAGATTAAGTGTGATTCTTGTATTTACACATAAATTAATTTCCATCATTCAGCTCTGATGCACTTCAGAATTTTTCCATCCCAAATCCTTCTAACTGGGAGAAGTGGTTGCTAATTGTATTTACATAGTGACTCTCCCCACTTCCATTTCTGAGTTGTTTAGTTTCTCAGCTGGTAGTTTCTCATGACTGGGATGCTTGGAAAGAAACCTGGTAAACGCACTGTGACTGTCATTGTACACACCTGAAAGCATTAAAATAAGGAAACAGATTATCATGAGCTGCAGAAACAGACATAAAAATGAAGGAAAATGTCTAAAATCACTAGTGCCAGCGGTTACCAGAAGGAAATTGTCTCTTTGTCTTGCCTTTAGACCTCAGAGATGTGGCCAGCCAGAGCTCCTAGCAAGCTACCAAGCCTGAGACTGCAACTTGTGGACAGCAAGGACTTGAGATCTGTCTTTCATTAAAGACCTAGTTTTAGAGCTGGTACTTCAAATTGTGCTGTGTGTCAAAACCAATCCACTGTGTCAATTTGAATTGCTTCCTGATTCATGCAAATTTGAAGTCCCTGCTCAGTATGAACCACTAGAGGCTTGATTCCAACTTGCACACACTTTGCTTACAAGGAGGATGTTATGAGTGGACTGATGTCCGGTTAATTACAAAATTACAGAGTGGTTTGGGTTGGAAAGCACCTTTAAAGGTCATCTAGTCCAACCCCCCTGCAGTGAACAAGGACACTTTCCACCGCCCCGTGTTGCTCAAAGCCCCATCCAGGCTGACCTTGAACACTTCCAGGGATCAGCAGCAAGAAGTTCCTAGACACCCTAGCAATACTAAACAGCTATAATACCCAAAGCATACATACAGTAGAGACACTAACATTGCAGTCTGGGTGGGTGAAGACATTTCATCAGGTCCTTCTACTGGATTCCCATCTAATCATTTTGAAGTAAACATGAACAAACCCAAAAATGTCTTGAAATGAAGCGCAGCAGAAGGTGATTTTCACTGCCTGCTTTGCAGGCACCAAAAGCAAAGAAAGTTTTTACACAAGGTGACCTTCTGCATACTTTTCAACATAACCATGTTCAATATGACATAGTTACATTTCATTGTAAATAAATGGCTTTTAGCTGAGTTGAGGTCAATTCAGTCTGGAGAAGAGAAGGCTCTGAGGAGACTTAATTGTGGCCTTGCAGTATCTGAAGGGGACTACAAGAAAGAGGGGGAGGGACTTTTTAGGGTGTCAGGAAATGGAAGAAAACTAGAATAGAATAAATAGAATAATAAACCAGGTTGGAAGAGACCTTCAAGATCATCGTGTCCAACCCATCAACCGATCCAAACTCCCTAAACAACTAACCCATGGCACCAAGCACCCCATCAAGTCTCCTCCTGAACACCTCCAATGACGGCGACTCCACCACCTCCCCAGGCAGCCCATTCCAATGGGCAATCACTCTCTCTGCATGGAACTTCTTCCTAACATCCAACCTGAACCTCCCCTGGTGCAGCCTGAGACTGTCTCCTCTTGTTCTGGTACTGGCTGCCCAGGAGAAGAGATCAACATCTGCCTGTCTACAACTTCCCTTCAGGTAGTTGTAGAGAGTAATAAGGTCACCCCTGAGTCTCCTCTTCTCCAGGCTGAGCAACCCCAGCTCCCTCAGTCTCTCCTCATAGGGCTTGTGTTCCAAATCCCTCACCAACTTTGTTGCCCTTCTCTGGACTCGTTCCACAGTATCACAGTATAACTTAGGTTGGAAAGGACCTCAAGGATCATTGAGTCCAACCTATCAACTCAGACCCCATGACTAGACCATGGCACCAAGTGCCACGTCCAGTCTCCTCTTGAACGCCTCCAGGGACGGTGACTCCACCACCTCCCTGGGCAGCACATTCCAATGATGAATGACTTGCTCGGTGAAAAACTTCCTCCTCACGTTCTGATTCAGATTGGATGTTAGGAAGAAGTTCTTCCCCATGAGGGTGGTGAGAGACTGGCACAGGTTGCCCAGGGCGGTGGTGGAAGCCTCATCCCTGGAGGTTTTTGCAGCCAGGCTGGATGTAGCTCTGATCAACCGATCCAGTGTGAGGTGTCCCTGGCCATCGCAGGGGGCTTGGAACTGGCTGATCCTTGAGGTCCCTTCCAACCCTGACAATTCTGTGATTTCATGATTAGCATTTCTAAATAAGTGGAGGTAATCTTTAAAAAAAAAAAAAAAAAAAAAAAAAAGAAACTCTTTCAGTAAACATCCAGAGAAAAATGAGTGGAACACACAAGGGTAATATTTTCCAAGCACAAGATTTCATGCACTCTGTGGATTGTCACAAAACAGCTCAGGAAGCACATTTATAGAAACCCTCAAGCTGAGACCCAGCTCTGTGTGGTTGCCACTACCCATCAGACAATCATATCTCAAGCCTTCATTTCCCTGTAGCTCAGCAATTATAAGTCTGTGGGTAGAGTGCATCCACAAGAGACAGGTGGAACTGGGAGAAGCTCAGTCTTAAAGCTTAACTGAAATTAACTCTGGGATATTTCAAACCCAGGTCAAGTTTTGCCAAAGCCCCAAAGGGAGCTAGAAGGATAGGGAATGATAGGATAGGGAATGATAGGATAGGACAGGATAGAATAGACCAGACCAGGTTGGAAGAGACCTTCAAGACCATCGTGTCCAACCCATTATCCAACACCACCTAATCAACTAAACCATGCAACCAAGCACCCTATCAAGTCTCCTCCTAAACACCTCCAATGATGGTGACTCCACCACCTCCCTGGTCAGCACATTCCAATGGCCAATCACTCTCTCTGTGAAGAATTTCTTCTCACCTCGAGTCTAAACCTCCCCTGGCACAGCCTGAGACTGTGTCCTCTTGTTCTGGTGCTGGTTGCCTGGGAGAAGAGACCAAGCCCCACCTGGCTACAACCTTCCTTCAGGGAGTTGTAGAGAGCAATAAGGTCTCCCCTGAGCCTCCCCTTCTCCAGGCTAAGCAACCCCAGCTCCCTCAGTCTCTCCTCACAGGGCTGTGTTCCAAACCCCTCACCAACTTTGTTGCCCTTCTCTGGACGCGCTCCAGCAAGTCAACATCTTTCCTAAACTCCCTGCTCCTGCTGGCCACACTGTTCCTGATCCAGGCCAGGATGCAACTGGCCCTCTGGGCTGCCTGGGCACACTGCAGGCTCATGTTCAGCCTACCATCAACCAGTACCCCCAGGTCCCTCTCTGCCTGGCCACTCTGACCCCAGCCTGCAGGCTGCAGCCAGTGGCTACATATTTAAAGCAGTAGCCTATCTTCACAGCTAGCTGGAAAAAACAGTAACCCTCTCATGTGACCTTTAAAAGTCTTGACAGTTTAATATATAAGCCCATACACATATATCCTTAAATTGTCCACCCTGCCCATGGAAACACTGAGCCTTTGGAACAGAGACATTAGTCAACTTGATTAAGAAAGAAAAAAAGAGGGGGGGGGAATAAAAAAGAAAGATAGCTCTGCCAGATTCTTGGCAAAACATTATCTACATTGTGATTTCCTCACAGAGAGCAAGGTGATGAATTGAGAAGCAAGCGCAGGCCAAGGGGCAGAAGGGCACTTAGGAAGAACAGCTTTGCCTAATCTATGGGCTGGAGATTAGATATTCAATTCCAGTCAAAGGAATGGTACCCTGGGTTATGTTGTGGGTGTGGAAGATTCTGCAGTGGGTTCTTTCCAAGTTTAAATGCAGACTGGTTTATACAAGATTATTTTGGGTTAAAGTCACTGTGACATCGTTTCTTTTAGCTGCCTGATTGTGTGAGTTTATGAAGGCACAAACAAAAAAGAGGAGAAGAATTGCCTGGTTCTCACAGATCAAACAGTTTCTTTCTTGCTGGTTTGGGGTTTTTTTTGCCCTTTTTCTTCTTTGCCCTTTTTCTTCTTTGCCAAGTTGTAATTAAATAAGGACTGTGACCTGAGCAGGATCTTCTAGAGCAAATAAAAAGGGGAAAGACAGTTTGAATAAGAGTTCAGGCTATGGAGGTAATGTAAAAAACAAGACAGGATTTGGGGGGAAAAAAAATACAGGGTGAAGAGAAAAACATAGCAGCAGCAAAGCTCCTGTAAGCATCAGAGTCCTGCACAGCATGTGCTGTTCTCCCACTTTCAGGTATGGTCTGGCAAGGTGTTAATGCTCCATGAGCTTTCAGAGCCAGTAAGGCATCCCTCCCAAACACTGTTAAAGGAATTCTGAAGAGGCATTTTCTTTACATCTGGCACTAAATCTTTGCTAGCTGATCTTGACCTTAATCCTATAGCACCTTCTAGCATGCTGGGTCTTGCTGGCCAGTGCTGTGGCTTGCTTTGTTTTCTAAAAAGCAACAAGGAACTGTGTGGGCTTTGATGTGTTTAAGCACTTTGTGCAGGGGTTTTGTAATGTGCCATGAGAAAGCCAAACCTTCGACAGCAGCTTCCCTGCTCTTGGGAAAACACAGAGCTCTGGCTCCAAATTGTCAAAACAATAATTGATACAAACCTGACCTCTCACAAACAGAGGTGCTCTGGAAACCATGGAGCTTATTCAGGACAAATGGGACTCTACTCCTCATCCTGCTGGTTTGAAAACTGGATTCTTGTTAGGCTGTCTCACT
This sequence comes from Melanerpes formicivorus, assembly GCF_026170545.1. Lineage (NCBI taxonomy): Eukaryota > Metazoa > Chordata > Aves > Piciformes > Picidae > Melanerpes > Melanerpes formicivorus. The sequence continues at coordinate 5,001,237 of NW_027142394.1, read as the reverse complement.
GCAGTGTTCAAAAGCACCAAGTCCTGAATCCTTTGCAAGTCATGGGAGCAAATTTGTCACACAAGGAAAGAAGGCTGGGCAGTGGAAAGACTCATCCTAGAGCTGAGGAAATCATTTTTCTCTACCTACCTTACCTGCTCCTTCAGGCATGGAAGCAAAAGGCTTCAAGTGAGCTTCCTCGAAGTGTCTCCTCTCAGTGAGATGCTGAACAGATAGGGCTGTACACTGCAAAGCTAGCAGCCTGCCACTGAGAGGAGCTGAAATCCAGTCATCATCTATGGCATGGACCTGCTCCAGCACTGCCTGTTCACAAGGATTCCTCCTCCTTGTCCTCCTCCTGGAGGTCAAATTTCACCTCTGAGGTATCAACAGAAAGTCCAACAAGTAGGATGCTGCTCTGAGCAACAAGCAGGACCAGGCAGAGGAGTAGGAGCTGGACTGCCATAGCATGCATATCTTTCAAGGACTCAGTGAATTGCACTCTTAGTGATCCTATGGAGAGTGCAACCTATGGGAAATGCACACATCTTTGTAAATCTACAAGTAAAATACTTCAGGTATCCCAAAAACCAACCAACCAACCCCAAAGCATGTCTTTTCCATTCTTCCATACCCACCAACATGAAATATCTCCATGTACTTTGGAAATCCATGTTTGCTGTACTCTGATGCACAAGATCAAGTACAGAATACAGAATAAGACAGGTTGGAAAAGACCTTTGAGACCATTAAATCCAACCTACCATCCAACACCATCTAATAAACTAAACCATGGCACTAAGTGTCTCATTTAGTCTCCTCTTACACACCTCCAGTGATGGTGACTCCACCACCTCCCCAGGCAGCACATTCCAATGGCCAACCTCTCTTGCTGGGAATAACTTCTTCCTAACATCCAGCCTAAACCACCCCTAGCACAGCTTGAGACTGTGTCCTCTTGTTCTGGTGCTGGTTGCCTTGGGAGAAGAGACCAACCCCCACCTGGCTACAACCTCCCAAAGCAGAGCAGGTGAGATCCACTTTTCCACCCAGTCAGTATATGACCTGTCCTCGTTAGCCACTGCAAACATTATACAGCCAGGAGAAGCCTGTTGTTTACTTGCAAGGATGAGCAGAATTTCCAACAGCCTGCTTGTTTTTTCTAAGGAAAGCTTTTGGAATTGAATTAAAGAACCCCATGTGCAATTTATTAATCTTTATATTTAGGCAAATAAAGAGAGCTCCCAGAAGACCTCCGAGCATTCCAAGAAGGATGGTCAGAATGAAGGCCAAGATGTTTAGGTCCAGCAAGTTCTTCATCTGAGTAAAATTAAGAAGAAAAATAGTGATAACAAGAATTAAATGTCCTGATGCTCAGCACTCACAGATAGAGACATGATCACAGGTGTAGGTACTCCACATTCTAAGCAAAACTTTACTGATGCCATTTTTAGCAATAGCTGCAACAAAATCATAGTATCATAGTATCAGTCAGGGTTGGAAGGGACCACAAGGATCATCTAGTTCCAACCCCCCTGCCATGGGCAGGGACACCCCACACTAGATCAGGCTGGCCAGAGTCTCATCCAGCCTGCTCTTAAACACCTCCAGGGACGGGGCCTCGACCACCTCCCTGGACAACCCATTCCAGGGTTTCACCACTCTCATGGGGAAGAACCTCCTCCTCACATCCAGCCTGAATCTCCCCACCTCCAGCTTCATTCCATTCCCCCTAGTCCTATCACTACCTGAGATCCTGAGAAGTCCTTCCCCAGCCTTCCTGTAGGCCCCCTTCAGATACTGGAAGGCCACAATTAGGTCACCTCGGAGCCTTTTCCATCCTTTTGCAATCGATTTAAAGGCATCTAATGAGTTAGATGGTGAAATTCAGAGAGAAGTAGCTTAATTGGAAGTAGAAACATCTGGTTTATTTCCTGCAAGATCCAAAGATCTTGCATTAGATTCTTCTGCATTCTGGTCCTGTACTAAAAGTCAAAAAGGACAGACATGGTTATATTGTTTCCTCTCCTTACCTCCATTTCTCCTAAGGGAAAGCTATAATGTGATGTTTGATTTAAAGCACTACATGCTCATTACACTGCATGTGTGTGGCAATAAAGCCAAGTAAGCACTCCAGAGGCTGGCAGTGAAAGGTGGCACAGCTCACTGCTTGGTTTTGTTGCAGTATCAGCCACAGGTTCTGGCCAGCCATCAAGAAAAATCTGTTACCTAGAGAACCAGCTTGATCCACACCAATAACCCAAAAGGTCTATGTTAAAACAATGTGAAGGTTCCTGAAAATCTCATGCTCTGGAGTACAGTAAATTCCCACTGCAACATTGTGCTAGGTAGAATGAAACTGAAGCCATTTTCTGGAGAAACACAACCCACAAGCCTTCAGGTCTGTAGCTGTGTTGGCTAATGCCACAGAACACAAAGGAAGCAAAATTTCCCCTGAGCCCCATGCTCAGTGAAATGAAAATGTTTCTGGTTATCTGTACCACACCGAGAGCCAAAAACTAGTGAACCTTGGCAGAAGTCATGTTGATAATATTTTTAGCCAGCTCTTTCCTCTAATGACATCAACAGAAGATAGGAGAAATAATCCACTGCTCTTTTCAGAAAGCATCCTGGCAGGAGCGTTAAAAGAGAAATGCTTACTGTAAGCTAGCAACTGATGCGAATCCAGTTGTTTGTTACACAATATTTTGGCTTCAGAAGGCCTGACCACGGAGTCTCACCTTTCTGCCACAAATTGTTACCTCCTTGGTTGTGTCACTTCAGCTGTTTGGGGAACTGGTGCACAGGCAAAAAAGATGCGGGTTGAAAACCAATGTCTTCTCTGCTTGCCTCAGCTAAGCATGTGGCAAAGCAAACATACCCCCAAACACTTCTGCACAGCCTAAGCAAAGTCAGTCATGTCAGGCAGCCTTCACACAGAATGATGTTGCTCATTTTCCCAACCAGGGTGTCTCTGTCTACCTATGGAAAATACTACAACCTCTGGTTTCTGCATTGCTGGATCCAAAGCAGAGGGGACTCAGACATCAACAAAAGTGCCCAGGGAATTACCTTAGGAAAATTTACTTAGTAGCAGAAAGTGGACTGGAATTCAGAGGACCAGAGGTTTATTTCTAGCTCTCTAGTTGATCTTCAAGTCAAAACCACTTCAGTGTGAGCCAGCTCCAGTTAAAAATAAACAAACAAACAAATGCATACATAAATTACAGTGCTGCAAAGAAAAGCATCAACAGACAGTCTGCCTTCATACATTGATTATTATTTTCCCCCCACACACAACATGATTTTCTTTCCAAAGCATTTATTTCATTACATGTAAACAACATCCTGCATCAGACAACTGCTGCATTTTTAAGGAAGGCCACAATGTGAAGAAGAGAGGGAAGGACAGAGAAAGAGGAAATAAAATTATGCTTGAATTTTGTCTGGGAAAATCAGATTAGAGTCCAGCCTTTGCAGGGGATAGCAGACAGAAGTGGTGATGCTGATACATACAGTGCACTAAATCACTAGTGCTCACCAGCTTATAAAACCTGCATCCTCTGGGTGTGCTACCTGGGACCGCAGGGACAGTGTGCAGAAAGGCTGAGCAGGCAGTACAAGCTGAAGTCAGCAAGTATACAAAACACTTGAGCAGCTTTAAGATTAGGAAATGCCGAGTCCTAGGAGAAAACAAACAAACAACAACAGTCACAGCAATCATTAGGGGGTCCTTTTGACTTCTCTGTGGTGCCCACAAATTTTACTAATAGAAAGATGGGTGGCAATGAGGATAACAGAGAGAAAACTGGGGGAAAGATCAGAGAGTTCATGTGTCAAAGCCCTCAACAAAGGCCACCACTAAAGCTGCACAGGCTGCTGTGTGTCTGATATTTCCCAACTCAAAAATGCTGGGTTTTTGCTTACACATTGTATCTTCACAGTGGCATTGTTTCCAGCAGCAGGGAACTCGAATGGTATTACACACCACAGTAAAATCCAGGCAAGCTTTACTTGGACATGCCCAACTTCTTACACCGGGCAGTTAACAGGCTGCATGCCCCACCAATAATATCAGCAATGAAGCTGGACCCCCTCCTACACACCCATTACAGTTAACTGATGGAGGGACCCCTCAAGATCCTCCAACATCCTACTGCTGATACTGCTCAGCCTGTGACTGCTTGGAGAGGGTACATCTCTTGAGCCAGCTTTACTCCAAAAGATCTCAGGGGAGAGGAATTCTTTCCTTTAGGTCTATCTAGAGCAGCAAGCTCTCCCTTAGACTTGCATTTGTCTCTGCTGCTCACCAGCAGCCTGCTCTCTGAAGGGGACCTCCAGACCACCAGTCTCTCCTGGGGTGGCTCCTGACTGCAAGCCACCACTTCTTTCTAATTATGCTACTAATGAACCCTGTAGAATAAGACACAACTTCTTACTGCTTCTCCTACTGCTCTTGCTGATTTCTTCCATGACTAACATTTTGCTTAGCCAGCATGATTTGGATTCCTTTGAATGATTGATCTCCAAAGGCTAAAAGGAGATTTGTGCCTTCCCTTTGGTGCCTTTTGATTTTCTTTTAAACCACAGATAGCTCACCGTGGCTGCTCATTTGAATTTTTGAGTTGCTTTAGGAAATGACTCTTGGAGTCCTTCCTTTTTTCCCTTGCCTTGGGGAAAAAAAATAAACAACCAACCAAACCCCAAGACTATTGCATAGGGGCTTGTATGTCAATACAGCAATAAAGACTGTCTAGAAGACAAACTGGTTTGTAATTTCTTTTTCTGGAAGCTAATCTCATTAATTTCAGCAGAACTGTTCACAAGAGAGAGCTTACCAGACTTATCTCACAGACATGCACCAGCAGAGAGCAGCCAGATTAAAAAAGTGTCACAACCAATTTACTTTTTTAAAACCAGACAAAAAAAGGAAGGGCCTCTGTGAATGCTGTGCAGCCCTCATCAGCTCCCTGAGCCAGCATCATTTATGTGGGGGTAAAGCCCGTGGGTAAGACCCCCTGCATTTTTCCTCCCTCCATTTTTCTTGTCTAAGGGCAACTCAGAAGGCAATGGGAGAAGGCCTTCACTATGAATCTATTATTTCACAAGCATTGAATACAACAACTTGTGAACTTCCTTTTAATTAAAGAACATTAAAGTCATTTAATTAGACAGCTTTCTTTTAATTAGAATGGGTGGCTTTTTCCTCATTCCAAAGTGACACACAGCAGGAAGGTTGAAAGATTGCTGGAGCATCGTCTCCGTTACCCTCCCAGATGCAATGGGCTCATCAGTGACTTGCTGGACACCCCCAGGTCACCAAGGCCAGGTGGAAGGCTGGCCCCATGAGATCACAGAATGTTAGGGGCTGGAAAGGACCTTCAAAGATTATCCAGTCCAACCCCCCTGCAGAGCAGGATCACCTAGAGCATATCACATAGGAACACATCCAGGCAGGTCTTGAATATCTTCAGAGAGGGAGACTCCACAACCCCCCTGGGCAGCCTGTTCCAGTGTTCCATCACGCTCACAGTGAAGAAGTTTTTCCTCCTGTTTACATGGAACTTCCTATGCCTCAGCTTCCACTCACTGCCCCTTGTGCTGTCATTGGGCATCACTGAGCAGAGCCTGACTCCATCCTCCTGGCACTTACCCTTTACATATTTATAAACATTGATGAGGTCACCCCTTAGTCTCTTCTCCAAGCTAAACCCCAGCTCCCTCAGTTGCTCATAGGTCTGCCCATCATGTACTTATCAGCTGGATTCTGAAATCTGGTGAAGATGGGGAGTTGGAGGCTGAGGGTGTCTGACTGCAGCTGGCTGAGGCCACAACCCAGGAGAGCACTAGAAGTGATGTTGTATAATTGAGAGCACCTTGGGGTAAATCATTCATAAATCAGTCATGGTCAAGGCAGGGGAGCACAGAGCCTTAGGCAGCATGCAGCAGCAAAGCCAGATTGGTTTCAACAGATTTAAACATGGGAAAAGTTGAACGTGTCTTTTAAACATGCAAAGGCTCATTGACACAAAGCAGAAGGCTATGAAAGACTCAGATTCCTGACTCAGGGACTTTAATGTCTCTTTTGAGAGGAGCGTTGTGATGCTAAACCACAAAGTGCCTTCTGAAGAGCTGCATGTTAACATCTGCCCAAGTGCGGTGACAGGTCGGGCTACAGCCCAGCATTTCAGTCATCTCTTCCCAGGTTAACGACCATGGCAGCCAGAACAGGCCTACTTTTAACAGAAGATGTGTAATGATTTACATTTGTACAGTGTGTTCCCAGGCAGCACTTCAAACTACACTGAAACTGGGGGGGGGGGGGGGGGGGGAGAAACAAAATACAAACCCTCAGTGAAGTGAAAAAAAAAATCTACTCATTGTATAATCTTGGAAGAAGTCTCCACAAGACTTAAAATTAGAAGCCTTCCCCAACCTCTCAGAGGCTTTTAGCAACTTATGTGTGTTTGTGTTTAATAAGACTGGTGGAGGGCTCCAGCTAAATTAAATTAAACCAGTTCCTAATTCCTGTGTTTTGAAAAGGCATCACGTTAACACCGCGCTGACTTTCTTCATGGAAACATGATTCAGTTCCTTGGCTCACACATCCCTGGTACTAACCCAGCACAAATGGGGGGGGAAAAAATAAAATCACAGCTGCAGTCTCTGAGCTCCTGGAGACAAATGTCTGAAAGCAAAGAAAACAAAAGAAACCTAAAGGGAGAGCTAGAGCTTGGTAAGCGTTGTCTGGAAGGTTTGTGGCTGCCTCTCTGACTAACCATGCGCTCCTACTTTTCAGCATCTGAGTCATCCCCCTGGGTGCTGCACCTCCATACAAATAAATAAATAAACATAAGGCCACAGAGTAACAGCAAGTGTGGAAGGGTGGTGAGGAGGAGGATGGGATAGGTTTGGCCAGGGCAGTGAAAAGGAAGAAAACAAACCTCAGGGGTGAATACTCTCCAAAACCAAACAGCATCAGAAATAAACCAACAAACCAGCCAGCAAACAACCTATACCATATTAGCAAAGACCAACAGTACCATCTCTACTCAAGATACAGTCTAAGAATCACAGAATCATTTTGCTCGGAAAAGACCTTTAAGATCATCAAGTCCAATTCTTCTCTAGCTCTACCAAGTCTGGAGATAAACCACGACCCTCAACCACATCTCTGCCACTCTGAAAGGCCTCCAGGGATGAGGGTCCACCCACCTGCATGATGAGCCTGTTTCAGGGTCGCTTACCAAGACCAGAATCTGGCCTGCAATTGCTAGGTTTGGCTGTACTACAGCATGGTACATTTTCAGAGCCACCCTGACCTACAGAGCAGGACTGGGGCCCCTTCCTCTCCCCTTCTCACGAGGCCATGGACCACACTATCGTGATGGGGGTTCACTTCCTTTGTACATAGCCAAGGAGGATAAAATGATTATCCTTCAAAAAGCCTATAAAGTGTACTTCTCCCCACCTAGAAGCACAGCAACACTCTCCTGCATGAACACAATGAGCTCTGGCAAGCTGCCATCTACAGAGCTTGCAAAGCAATACCTGGTTTCTGCGGTTGCCCTTCGCTGGCACCAGCCGTTGCCTGAGGGTCTGGCTGTCCATCACTGCGTGCCTTGCAGAGCCATCCCCAGCACTTCTGCAGGTGGCTGGGAAACTGTCATCCCTTTTGTGTGCAGCCACACGAGTCTGGCTTTGTTTTGATACAGACTTTGCATAGGCAAAAGCAGTTAGAGGAGATGCACAGCAGCCAGCAGATCATGCTTCGGGATGGGCTGCTCTTCAGAAACAAGACTGACTGCAGTTGTCCACATGACTCTTTGCTGAGCCTCAGGAGGAATCCTACCAGGAAACCAAACCAGCATTTAAAACACACAGGGGGAAAAAAATATGCTTTCCTTCACTGCATGGCATGAGGAATTGTGCTAATGCAGAGGAGAGAGCACAAGTGAAAAGATGTCCTAGTGCAGGGCATGTTTTAACCCAGCACTGCCACCAGAACAGACATTGCAAACCCACACCCTCAGCCTGACAGCTCTGCTCTTTCTTACCCCAAATGGGTCATGGGGACCCTCTGGCCCACAAAAGAGCCCAGAGGCTGCAGCCAGCATGCATAAGACAAACAGGAGGTGTTTTGGGGTGAGTTACTCTAGGTGACCCTGCTCTATCAGGGTGGTTGGTCTGGAGCTTCAGAGATCCTTTCCAGCTCTCACCATGCTGCAATTCCATGATTAAACGTGTAACTGCAAACTCCCTTTTCCTACTGTTGCTGCATTTCAGGGTAAGTTCAGTAAAACTCTGACTTTTTCTCTCACCTATGCCGTTAATTGCCTGCCTGTAATTAAACTGAACACAGGAGTACAGTAAATGACAGAATGGCTCAGTGTTTGAGCCTTGCTGCCTCATAAAAGCACTGATTGGGGCTACAAGCGATACCCACACAGCACAGCTAAAAGACCAACCTAAAACCAACAGGAACTTTTATATGGACTGATGGTCTTTGGCTTAGGCCCCTTCCAAACACCAAGTTTTCACAAGTTACACCAGCTGCCACTTGTATTTATTTTATAAACACCACATGCTAAGTGTAAATTGCATCGTGGCCGCCGCCGATTACACCCCAGACACTTTTATACAAGTTATGGGTGGTGGAATCCAGCTTTAGGCTGAAGGCCAAGAAACCCTCTCCAACTGGGCTGTGTAACAGAGTGGGGGGGGGGGAGTTAAAATAAAATACTGAATCAACTGGCATCTGGAAGAGCAAGAGGTTCTACTTATCACATGAAAGACTTGGTGCATAGGAGGTACTGCACTTACCAGCACTGAGCCTGAAGAGAGGACCACCGTGGCCAGCCCAGTCACAGGCACACACACTGCCAAGTCGTGTGGATCTTGCCATCCTGTCCAGCTGACAAATAGATTACTGCATTGGCACAGGCAAACCAGATCTTGCTTTTCAATATCTTTTGAGCCACAGATTTCTGCAGGCAGGAAGGTGTACCACAGGGAAAACCCAAACCAGTAGATTAGGTTGGACTTGATGATCCTCGAGGTCCTTTCCAACCTAAGTTATACTGTGATACTGTGAGTAGTGCAGGCTCTTAAGAAAGAAGGGAGTGGGTAAAGGTGAGGTGAATAAGGACTTCTAGAGTCATGGGGTTTTTGGTAGGACTTCTTGCCCATCTCTAAAAACACCATGAAGAATATGCTGTTACTCATCAAAGCCATTTTCAGCTCAGAGACACAGTTGAAGGACAAGAAGACACTAAATGGTGTTTACAGGACACATCAGTAATTACCTTTATGAATTTGCAGCTGTTAGTAGTAGACTGCATGTATGTGAGCAAGCTCTTTCCTGCCTTGTTTTACCCAAAAAGACATCTCTCACACTAGGCCTACTCCCGTTTGAAAAACATTCTTCAGCCTCCCTGGGTTTGGGTTGGTCTGTTTGTGCAGGGCTGACCACAGTTGTGCTGTCTCCAGAAGTCTTCAGCTCCCACAGGCTTTGCTGCCTGGTACAGTGCTCAGCTGTGATTCATTGTGGCACAGGTCAAACATCTCCTGCTTTTCTGAGGTCGCAGCCAGCCACCGCAGCCTTCCCAGCAGCACATCCCACCAAGGCATTTCTCAGCTCTTCATGCAGCACAGCCAAACAGCAAAGTGCACAAACATGAGGCTTGCTCACAGATTCCTAGAATGTTTTGGGGTTGGAAGGGACCATGAAGATCACCTAGTTGGCAGGGACACCCTCCAATAGAACACATTGTTCGTGGCCTCATCCAACCTGGCTCTACAGGAAGGACATGGACCTCATGGAGCGGGTCCAGAGGAAGGCCATGAAAATGATCAGGGGTTGGAGCACTTCTGCTACAAAGACATGCTGAGGGAGCTGGGGCTGTTCAGCCTGGAGAAGTCTCCATACCTGAAGGGGGCCTGCAAGAAGGCTAGAAAAGGACTTTTTACAAGGCCTGCAGTGACATGACAAGGAGCAATAGCTTCAAACTAGAGAAGAGTAGATACAGATTGGATGTTAAGAACAAGTTCTTTACCATGAGGGTGGTGGAACACTGGAACATGTTGCCCAGAGAGGTAGTTGGGACCCCAGCCCTGGAGATATTCAAGGTGAGGCTCAACGAGGCTCTGGGCAGCTTGAGCTAGTTGAGGATGCTCCTGTTTACTGCAGAGGGGATTGAACTAGATGACCTTTGGAGGCCCCTTCCAGCCCAGACCATTCTGTGACAATGATTCTATGAATACCTTCAGGTAGGGGGCATCCATGACATCTGCAGCTGAAGGCAGTATTGACATGAGAAGGTCCTCCCAGGCAGGAATTTCATGTTTGTACTGATGTCAGAGCCTGTGGGAGCTCACCTCCTGCCCCTCTGTGTTAAGTTTACAATAGGAGGCTCTGTGTAAGATGACAGGACCAACAGCATGTGTAATGGTTGCTGTGATGCCCTGGAGTCAAGCTCTGTGTTGTGTTCTACTTCAGTGTGGATGTATACACACACACACAAATGCATACAGACACATATGCAGGAGCAGGCAGCCACTGTGTGTGGAGTTTTATAAACATATGTAGAGTTTGTATATAAAAACCCCCAGGAAAATAAGATTCCAAGAGCATTATACATGCTCTCCTCACAGCAAACCTCAACTTCTCAATTTTTTTTTGGATATCCCCTCTGACATACTCAGCTTCCATCTGTTACACAGAATAAACCTTGCCTTGCTTTGCTGGGAAGTTCCTGAGCTCTGTCCTTCAGCAGTTGGCAGTTATTCCATTGCCTTGATTTCACAGGATGGTAGAGGACACATCCACACCTCCCTTGCACTGGGATAGCCCAGTACTGGACACAGAACTCTGAATGTGGCTTCACTGGTAGTCTCTCAAAAGAAAGAGCAACTGTCTCTCCTAACCATCCTGCCATCCTGGTCTGTCCTTCCTAAAGAGCCTACAAGCAGCCACTGCAGCACTCCAAGAATATTAGCTATCCCACCACATCTGTGCAGATAAAGAGCTTGTCTGCCACATACCCTCCCACAGGAGCTTGCTCTGGGTTGTGACTCTGCTGAGTCGGGGTAGTTTCTCTCCTGGATGCTGGGGAACATCTCCAGCAGCTCCTTGCCACCACTGCTGAGCACAAAAGCACTAGCAGCCTTGAAGATGTTCAAGGCCAGGTTGGATGAGGCCTTGAACAACCAATTCTAGTTGAGAGGTGTCCCTGCCCATGGCAGGAGTGTTGGAGTAGATAACATCTAAGGTCCCTTCCAACCTAAGCCATTGTATGATTCTATCAATAATCTGTTACAGCACTGGCAAAAGACAGCTTCCCCAAACACAGAAGCAGTAGATCTGATACCACAGCCACAGCCACATCATAGCTTAAGCGAAACCTAAGCTAGTCCCTTGGACACCAATGTGTCCTTTATGTACAAGGAGGAAGAGCACAGTATTTTAAAGACTGCCTTCATCAATTTCATGACAAGAACACCACCAGGCATTACACTGTGCTGTAGGCTAAGCTGTAGCAAAGGACACCAACACACCTACACACACAGCACCACAGGTTATCTGATGTCCACCCCACCTACACAGGCTGCACCTCCAGTCATTGAAAACTCTACAATGTGGATGTATTAACACACACAGAGTTCACTCTGGCTTTCTCTTGCTCACCTGCAGGTAATCTTCCACCAGGTCCCATTTCAGTCTGATGAGTGAGTCAATTATCTGATGAATCAGAAGCCCCAGCATGCCAGCTGCTGTTCCAATTAGCCCCATCAGCAGCCATTGATCCCACCTTTCTCTGGAAGCAGGAAAGCACAGCTACCTCTCAGCCTACAGCCCAGGACTATGTCCCATGCTTCCTCTCACAAACAGCCATGTGCCACTTGTAGAGCACTTTGATTATCAGCCATGGCTGCAGCAGCAAGAGGCTGGTTTTAGCCAGTATCTCTTTAAAAAGTGTGTACTTAAAACTCTGCCTTCAGGTGAAAGCCATTCCCATTTGGGTGAGGAATATGGGTGGATTTTTGGGAGGCTGTTTCACTTTCTAAGTAGCAGTGCAATCTGCTCGCAGATGCTGATTGCTTGATGCCATCTCAAAATCCAGCATTGCGAGTCAGTAATTAAGCATTCCAAGTGCTAGCTCATCTCCCAAAGCCAGTCTGCAACCCCCTCTCCCACATTAACACAGTTTTCATGACATTGGGCAGATCTACAAGAAATACATCCTCATTTCCATGATAACTTCACAGCTCTGCTGTTTGAGCTGCCTTCATAATTGTAACAGCTTTCCTTCCTGGGACAACTGAAAAAGTCATGGTCTATTCTCAAGTCAAGTTGGTAACAGGTGTGTTTACCTCTATCAGGTTTTTGGGTGGTGGGTTGGGTTTTTTTTTCCTCCAGTAATTTTAAAATCAGTAGAAATTGCAGAGGGGAATAGGAATGGGAATAGGAATAGACCGGGTTGGAAGAGATCTTCAAGATCATCACATCCAACACCATCTAATCAACTAAACCATGGCACCAAGCACCCCATCCAGTCTCCTCCTAAACACCTCCAGTGATGGTGACTCCACCACCTCCCTGGGCAGCATATCCCAATGGCCAATCACTCTCTCTATGAAGAGTTTCTTCCTAACATCCAGTCTGAACCTCCCCTGGCGCAGCTTGAGACTGTGTCCTGTTGTTCTGGTGCTGGCTGCCTGGGAGAAGAGACGAGCCTCCTCCTGGCTACAACCTCCCTTCAGGTAGTTGTAGAGAGCAATAAGGTCCTTTCCCCACTCCCTTTCTCATTCCTCGATGCTTAAAAATGCAATAGTAAACCAGTACTAATTCAAGATGGTAACAGCTAATGTGTTAAACCAGCACACCTGGTGACGCCTCACCAGGGAGCAGGGTGGGAGCAGCACAAAGCAGCTGACAAACACCTCCCTTATGTCTGCAAAGCCCTTCAGCATTTCCCAGTCAACTACACAGATTGTTTGGATTTTTTCTTTAAATCCCAAATGGCATTGTTTATACCTTATAAAACCATACTGACATTTTTATCCACACTGCATAGATTCAAAGCAGTTTGGGATAGCTCTGTGAAGAAATGGTTGTAAGCCATAAATCAGTAGAGAACACATGTATTACATCACCAGCTCTCAAGCACTACCTCAACATCACTAAGTTATCCATTGATGTAATTGGCACTAGTTTAAACAATGAAAGGACTTTTATGTGTGTGTATATCCTTAATATTAAATGGTAAGGACTGAACACCTTCAAACTGCCTGATTAAGGGAATGCTACTTGAGAGGTGGTACATAAGCAACTCTCTTTTACAGAATGGAATTCCTTGTGCATTCATTTGTAACTGTTTATCATTTGAACTGGAGGTATTCATCCACTCAGTGCAAAAAAAAACCATTACCACTAAGTTATAAACCCCATGAACACCAAGGTAGTGTAGGAAGCTGGTATTTTAACTACTGAATGGAGTTCTTATTCCTGTGGAAACTGAGGTCAGCCTGTGAAATGTGTTCATTTGTACCTCATTTCTTCTTTTAATGACAGCAGTATCAATTATTTTCATACTTTCAGCATTCCAGGCAATACTTCCTCCCCATCATTTTAGCCTACTACCAGTTGGGACTGCAACAGACAAGGTGCAATACACAGCTTCAGGGAATAATGCAATCACCAACACAGGTAAAAGAAGAAAACCCTCTCCCACAATTGTCTCATTACGTGACACAGATGCATTCACAAGTTTCAAAGCTTTTTTTTCCCTTTCCCTGTTTCACCATTATTTAATAACAAAGACCCCAGGCATTCCTCATGTTCCTCCAATACCTCCCCACCTCAGGTATCTTCCCAGGTTTCACAAGAGTTCTGTTCACATTCAGGAAAAAAATCAAAGAAAACATCTTTTGTCCTGCTGCTTGACTCCCATCTGGAATTTCACTTCTATGTAAGACCAGCAGCAGTTTTAAGTCACCTTTGTTGTTGTCGTTACAGTAAGAGTCAGATCTGCTCAATACCACTTTGATCCTCCTCCTCCTCCTCAAACAGTTGAGTCCATCCTCACCTGGGGCAATCTGGCTGAGTTTTCAAACACTGGAGGTCAGGATAGAACCAAGCAGCAGTGAGACATCCTGCCTGTCAGGAGGATCACCAGGTGGCCTGCTAGATGAACCTTCTGCTTCAGAAGAGTGTAAGGGAAGTGTAATAGTTTTAGGCTCCACATTCTTGTCTCAGAAACTACTAAACAGTAAATACATGGCCACAAACTCCCATACAAGTAACCATGTAAAACACAAAATACTTGTCTAAACAATACAGTTTATTATTATAGTTAAGCAAGTGTCATAGCATGCAATAAAATATTCCCTTAGGCATTCCCTATACAGTAACATTTGTGAGGAATGTGCATTATTCATTTCTCTGAACAGCTGAGGAACTCATTCCTGACTGTCCTGCTGGATGCCAAGTATTCTCAGCTGGCTCTCAGGAAGATGAGCACAATCAAGGCAGTTGGTAGGTGCACACCTTGCAATGTTTTATGTACTTTATTACCAATGAGTAAGGCACATTGTTTGTAACATGGATTATTTCCAGAGGCTTGCTCATTGTTTTCTTCAGTTTACAAAGCATGGATCATACCATCTTTGGGTTTGTTTCGTAGCAAACTTAGCCTTCCCTTGAACAACCCAAACACAAGAACTCTGCCAATGCTCCAGAGCACAAAGCCAGTTCAAAGCCCAGTTGATGATCACCAATGTGAGAGGAATTCCCAAATGCAGTATTTCAAATTGCATTTGGAAGTTTTGCACTTGAAAGCAGTGCTCTGCTTCGCAAGACATACAAATACAGTTTGAAGAAGGAAAACCCACACACATTTGCTAACAACAGTAAAGTCAGATCTTGCCAAAAGAACACAACACAACTTCAAATAAATCTCAAATGCTGGCATCTAACTAGGTTACCTAAGAGAAACTGCAAGGACAGAAGGAAACAAATTAAGCACACACTGGTCAGACATGGATACCTGTAAAACAACTTAACCTTTCTGGAGGAGAGTAAGCAGCAGTGCTTCAAAATCATCTTCAGGTAACAGAAGAGTTTCAAGGAGGCTCTCAACTTTAAGCAGCGTAATTAGACTTAAACTCATTCCACCATGGGCAAAACAGAAAGCCAACACACTTAAAAACTCTGCAGGGTGATTTTTACATACCCTGGTGTCAGGCATCAGGTCAAGACCATCCACACACCCCCCCCCCCCCCCTTTTTTTTTCCTACTGCAAAATCTGTGTACAGATTTTCATAAATACAATTGGTGAGATTACAAACAAGGCAAAATAACCACTGGGGGATCAGTCTGAACCACATACAACCAACCAGCCAGCCCCTCTTCATGCTCTCTGAATACCTCTCAATTTATCTTGCCAGCCACGTCATGGGTCTCTCATTCTCTCAATAGTTCATGCTGAAATTCTCCCAAAAATTCACATCTCAGAACTGTACAGTTCCATTCTTTTAATTGATTAGCTATAGATGAGCAGTATTAGCATGGGGGGGGGGGGGGGGGGGGGGGGAAATACTTAATGGCATCAAAATCATTCCAATGAAATCAAGGAGGAATATGTTGCCATGTGCTCCAGCCAAACCGTCCCAATTTGCATGCTATAGAAATACAGAGAGGAGGTAGCTGCCAGCTACAAATCCACCAATTCTGGAAGTGTCCAACTGGTCTGGAAAAGCATGAACTGACAAATACTGATTAAACCTTGCCATTAAAAATAAAATTTAAACAAAAAGAAGAAAAGCAACAACCCCATCTAGTTTATTGCTTTGAAAGGTTCTCTCTTTACAGCAGAAACAGGCAAAGGCATCTCAAAAGAAAGTCACCTGGCTGTTGATGGCTTTTGATCATACTCCCTTTTTCCAAGGAACACTAAGAACACTCCTGACTTGCTCCCAGTGATACATGTTCTCACCAAAATGACTAAAGGCTTGCATTCTCCAAATAGGGAGGCATCATTTCCAAAAGGATGGCATGAGCTACTTATGAGAAATCAGGAACAGAACTAAAACCAGAGCACCCACCAGACAGAATACATTGAAAAAGCCAGACAACTGCAGGAGAGGCAGAAAGAGTTCTAGCTACAAAGGCAGTGATGTCATGGCATGAGAGATGGAACACAGATGGAAATATGATGACCTGTATCACAGGTGTAATTTTTATTAAAGCTTCCTGAAGCTTCTTTTCTGCGTGATTCAGAAAAGGCAGAAGTGCCACAGACACCCACCAAAACCCAACCAAACAAAAAGGAAATCCACACACTTAAAAACTTAGGAAGAGATGAAGAATGCAAGACTCGAGGCAGTCGCTGCAAAAGCAAGACAAAAGACTGAGTAGGAGGACATACTTCAGCAAATGTGGTCTGAAAACTGCTCAGAGGTCATGTAAGCAACGTCAAAGTTATGGTCATTTCTGAGAAGAGCCTGGAGAGAGGTGAAGGGCAGGTGGGTAGGCAAAGGGGGTTTGGTGTTAATTTTGGATTGTTAGGGCTTGGGTAGGTTTTGAAAACTTTTTTTTCCCTAGAGATACACTGCAAGCCTGTCTACAGAGGTTGCACTGCAAATGACAGAACTTACTCCCCTGCCACAATGGAATAGCTCGACCTCTCAAGGAAACTAAGCATACAAACGTGGCAAGAATCAAAGGTGCCTGTAAAATCAGCAGCAATATTATGTTTGGCTCTCCACTACTTCTGCAGGTTACTGTACATATATTACATCACTATCATAGAAATGGCACAGCCTCAGACACTTTCCACATTTTATTTACATTTTAAGACTAACTTTAATCTCAATCACATATCCATACATTTCCTTTGTTTCACTAAAACTTAAATGCATGGTTTATTAGAACAAAGACTGTAAACAAATAGTTGCCATGTCCGATACATGTAACACACAGGAGCTGCTTAACAGAACTGAATCCCCCCAGTTTATAAATACAGGTATCAAAACAATCCTGAACATACTGTGTGACACTACTAGTAGTCGGCACCCACACCCTTGCGAAATTAAAACAAGATGAGCAACGGTATTCACTTGTACCTGCTACTTCAAAACAAATTGAACTGCAGCTCTTTTACTAAGCAAGATGGATAAAGCATGCCATTTATATTTTGCCTTCTCAAGAGATTATTTTCAGAAACATATATTATTCCACAGCAACCTGACACTTTCTGTCATGCTTTCATCTTGTAAAACCTGAATTCCAAGTTTAGACTATTTCAGGCTTATGCTTAAATGACAGTGCCTCGGATAAGAGAAGAAAAAAAAGAGTTGTGCTGCCTCTTTCTCCCATAGTGCCTGAAAACATATTGGGCATACATATATTATATATATTCTTACAAATGTCCAGGTCATGTATACCAGCTGAAATTCTTTTAATGTGTGGGTGTTTGCATTGTGAGATTTAATCAAGACATTAACATGAGTAGAAGGTTGTTGTTTTAAGACAGAAGTTTGAGAACCGGCTAAAATTAATTGTTGTAAGTTTGTCCCTCTGGAGGTTGTGGAAGCTTCATATTTTCTTTGGACATCATTAGACGTCTTAGCTCTTGAAGTACAACTTTAATGCTATAAGAATTTTGCCATTTTGCTAACACTGGTATGCTTCGTGCATCCACCTGGAAAAAGAAGAGAAAGTTGTTAAGCGACTGCAGCAAAGTTCAACATCTCCACAGAAAGAGCTGCTAAAGACCTCATTGTTCTAAGAAAGGGTCCGAGCACACCCTGCCACATTCTCTGGGGAATGAAGCCCCTGTGGTCACAAAACATTTTAAACCAAACACTCATATACTTACACACAGATACAGATTCTGCAATAAAATCCATGCAGGTGGACCCTTCCATCTGTGCTGATACTAACACTGGTGAGAAGGAACGGGGTGGACGGGGAGGAGGGGATCAGCGAACCATTCACTGCACAACTGGAGCCATCTCTTATGAAGTTTATTCATTTACTTCAAATTATCCCACACAAAAAAGAAAGCAAAAAAAACCCAAAAAAGCAATCACCTTCATTCTCCCAATATGTACATTGGGGCTTCCCTCAGTTCTTTAGAAGAACCTGCCACACAGGAGTCTGTAGAGTAACTTTCAGTGGAATTATATTCAGTGGAATTATATTCAGTATTCCTAAGGTTGGAAGGGACCTCAAAGATCATCGAGTCCAACCTGTCTAAAGGAAGTTTTCCCTTACTTATCCGTTGCTGCAAGTGTGGTTAGTGATTGGTTTCACATCAATGTTACACAATGCTTCTGATACATCAAGAGCTACTGCATATACTAAGAAATGAATGACATTGAAATGACTGATTCATAATGTTTGGACATTTCTTAGTTCTCTGCATCCTTCTTACACTAAGCCATCTTATGGAGCTGTGAAGATTACTGTACATCACTTACCAATGTGAATATGAACTGAAAGGAAAGGACATGGGACTTCTCCTATGCGCTTATAAAACCTGTGGGACAATTTACACAATTGTATTATAACAGGGAGGTTGCCATAGGAACGTCAGCAATTGAAAGTCAGCCTGGGAACTGTTTTGGCAATAGCTAAGCCCTGGCCACACAGCCTCTGCACGGAGGAACCTGAGAAGACAGAGGGGCCTACAGCTGTGCAACTGCAAAGCAGGCCCAGGGCAGAACACTATTGCAAGCTACTGCATTCCATTGGCAGGGTAGCACAGGTGGCCCACATGGCTATAAAAGTGCTGGAGACCACTGCTTTATGATTTAAGCAGCACAAAACATCAAGGAGTTTCTTATCCCATCTTAATTAGGGCAATCTGAAAGAGAACACCACTACTGGAATCAGAATGCTAACACAGACATTTTAGCTCTAGACTGTCTGAAGTGAGGCTGTCTATTTTCAGGACATACAGATGAGACTAAACCTTTCTGCCAGAGGAAACCGAGGTCAAGGTTTACCAACATGCTGCCTTGGGCACCTTTAACAGTGCTACTGCCTATTAACTCAGGTGAACCATGAAATATACGGGGAGCTACTTTCTGACCTGAACTGATAAACCCCATCTAGTTTAAAACATCACCTTGGAGAGAAGTGCCTAAGCAGGATCTTTGATCAAATTCACAGCTCGGCAGCATAAGCATTTCTCTTCACACAAATAGTGTCCTGCCCAAAGTCAGGAACCACCCCTCAGGAGAGCTGCCAAAGACAGCACATTATCAAGCCACAGTATACAAGGCAGTCAGATTACTTATTGCAAACATTAATATATTAGGAAGAAAATGAGCATCAAAATAAAAGCTCTAGTATGCAGCAAAACCATGCCAACTTAAAATACATACAACTGTTTATGAACCAATACAGAGAGGTCTTGAAACTAGCATTGCTGCAGACCATGGTCAGACCATTGCTGTAATTCCTAGATTACTTTTAAACCAATTATCCCTTCAGAAAGAAGTAATGTGGTCAATAAGGCAGTATCAGAGCAGAATAACCTCTGCAACTGGAAAACAGGTTCTCTTTTCTTACAAAGCAGACTACTAGATGAAACCATTGGAGAAATTCTGGTAAGAGATCACCTGTGTTATCAAGTAGCAGCTTAAGTAAGGCATCATTTAGCCTCAATCTTTGTTCTGAGGTACCAAGTTCTTATGGATTTCTTCTTCTGCAGTCCTTCTGGATATAAGAAGGATGCTCCAGAGCATCTAGCCAACAAGCTGTACCCAGTAAAGCAGGAACACCATTGAATTAATTTCAAAAATTAGAATACTAACTATCCTAATGCCATGGGGAATGCACAAGAGCACCACTTTTCCTCATGGGGTCCTACAGAACAGAGAACAGTTTCATGGTGGTTAAGCATCATGACAACAAAAGAAACAAGGGCTCAGATCTCATCTTTACTTAAATAGCTGCAGATGCTTACAAACTTATTTGGCCCTCTCACAGGTAGACACATCTGTTGATACTTCTCCACAGCTAACCTGACATCATCTTCAATTTAGCAAAACAGAACAAAATGTGAGAATACTTCCTGAACGCTCTGGTTCAAGCCCTTTGGCAGAGCAGCAGTCTAAAAATTTCCCATGTTAGTCTGAATCACAATACCTTTTACTGAAGGAGAGGTCACATTACATAACATCAACATCCCAAACCCCCACAACACAAACAAGCAAAAAAACCCCAATGATATTCCTGATAAAAATGGGGGGAGGGGGAAGAAGCTACAATAAATGACTATCAAGGAACAGGTAATGACTGCAACAGAAGATTCCCAACCAACAAAGACATGCACTTCAGGATGGAAGCCCATATGATAACAAACTGGTTTAGAACCATTGGTAGGTAGGTTTAGACCATTAGGTTTAGACCGTTGGTAGGCCACATGGATAAGAAGGAAAAGTTAAGTTTAGATTTCAGTAGGTTTGAGAAAGAAAACTAATGCAATTATCCATTCAAATAAAGACTGGGTTAACAAGGAATGGCTAGGAAAAAAAGCTGGCAGTTTTGCTTTCATACCATCTTCCTTCTCCTCAACTTTCCCTCTCTAGGCTCTCAGGTCTGGAGATCTGCCTCAATTACAGCACACAGTCACCAGTGCTGTTTAGCAATGCAACATACACTGGCTGTACCGGAACATGAGATCCTGACCATTCCTACAGCTTTCCTTTCTTGGCTGGGAATTTGTATAGACAAACTCACAGACTGTGAACTCTGCTTAAGGAGTGTTATGCATGTTTTCTGAGTAAAGACTGCTGCAACATGACACTTTCATTGCTGTTCATCTCCAGTCTTTTCTGCAAGTCACTGACTCTTTTCATGACATCTTGCAGCAGCAAGGATTCTGGCTCAGTGTCCATTTGCACTTGATAAAGAACAATAGCAAGGTATTCGAAAGACTGGCATAAACCAGGTTCAAGTCACACAACATTTAATAATATTCAAGTTCACACCCTGAGACAGAGAAATTTCAAGGTCACATAAAAGCTGATGAAGCTAAAAACTCCAACCAGAAGACTCTTCTGGAGGTTTGTAAGTTAAGTTCTTAAATAGGAAGAGAAGCAGTGTGTTTGGTTTTTTTCTTTTCCTAAACAATGAAACCAAATAATTTTACACAGTGTTGCAAAGTAGTTAGTGTTTGTAATGTTCTCAGTACCTTTCATAAGTAGCAACCTGCTTAGTTTACAGTAACATATCCAAAACAATAACTGGACAACAGTGTACATGTTCATAGCTGACAGTCCTCAGCGAGTTTGAAGGACACAAGGATTTTCAGTTGTAAATGGTATCTAAATGAATAGAAGTGACTTCAAACCCTGCAGGACAGACTGCTGAAGATGGCTCTCACAGACACAAAAAGAATCAGACATCCTCTAAAGACCATGGGAAAATAAATAGCATGTCAGAATGCCACCTGTGTTTCATCAGTAGAGGATATACAAACCCATGAGAAAAGACCCTGCAACATTAAGAGTAGTAATTTAAATACAGTTTTACAACAGAGATGCCATCAGCACATCAACACTTTGTCCAGCCCTACAGAAGTACCTGGACTAGCTTTTCTGGACTTAGTACCTTAACTCTGTACACAAATGCAGTCACTTGACTGGGAAATTGAAATGCAGAAAACCACAAGAAGTACCTTGCAGATAAGAAAAATGCAGACAATTTAATAGGGTGACTCAGAGCACTTAAGTTTAGTCTTCTGAGATTAAGTACTCCTGAAGAAGCCATCTCCTTTCCTGCACTAAGCTTATCAAACAGCAATCTCCAGGATCCCTGAAGATCTGCTGCTGATGGTAAAGATCAAAACTCCTCTCAGACTGTCAGTCTGGATAAATTCCTTACACACAGGCACTTCTCATGCAGAGCACAAAGGCACTTTTGCATCAAGAAGGCTGAGAACCACCACTAACAAGGCAGCAAGAGACTAACTTCCTTAGGACCCCTGTAATGCCAGCACATACCCATCTCTCATCTTAAGACTGGCACTCTGAATCACCTTAGATTTGAATAAAAGCAGCATAAACAAAAACACATCAGTTCATTACAGGTGAGTTAGTACAACCAGAGTGAGAGGCATCAGGAATAACCTCCATTTTTAATTAATGGGAAAATCTCAAGTTCTTCATATTGCTGTTACAGTATGAATCCAATCCCCTTTGTTAGAGCTTTACAGAGGAAATACCTACCCACAGCTTGCTTAAATTCTTTTCATTTCAAAACTAAATCTTCAGCTTCATGTAAAAGAAACAACTACTGCAATACTATACATAATGTTCATCTCCATGATAACCCAGTAAGAACTGCTATTATATTGTAAATACCTGAAGATTTGAAGTAGCAGGCAACCAAAATTGGACTTAAACCAAGTACTTCTATTGACATATGAAAGCTGTGTACAACATGCATACTCCTCACCTTGTTCTTTCACAGAAATAACTGACAGCACATATTAACAACATGGCTGATCTTATCAACTTACCATTCCATTGGAATTATTTATTCCATTCATATTAATTTTAGTTACAAATCTAACTGTAGGAGGTGCTTCTGGGTATTTAGGTCCACACTCTACTTTCAGACTGTATATTCTGTTTTCATAGTTTGTCTAGAAAGCAAAAAGACAGACTAATGGATCTTGCTGAAAGCTGAATATTAATAAATAACAATACAGCAAAGGATAGAGGAATAAAGATTAAGAAACACTAAACAATTACAAATCTGTTGACTTTGTGTCAACTGATGGTCTTGGATTACTGATTGATACTCCACTGTTTTGTATACAGTGATGACCTCATGAATATGCATAAATGTATAACATATGGGCTCCTACATAACAATCTCTCTCTTCATATGTGTGTTAGGAATGTGCCTTAGGTTGAAACCAGAAACCAGCCACAAACAGTTCTGAAGGAAGGGTCAAGTAGACACTACTTTAGTTAGCTCATCCCTGAAGTTCTTTCCAAAACTTGTCAGACTACAGAAGCTAGTACCCAAAGTATATCACCACTAGGCTTATATTTGTCATTGGTTGTCTCTCAAATGCACCAAAATTCTGGGAGCTCAGCACAGTTATGCAGGTGTTGAAAACACCCTGCTGCAAGTTTCAACTAATTCTGAATTGCAAAAGGAGCTTGAAGCACACTGAATCTAACCCTGAAACTCTGTTACTCTGGAACACATTATCTTCACTGAAGCCAAGTTCTCATCTTTGCTCTTGTCTTGAATAGTTCTTCCAATAAGCCCTGCAGTACTGAAGGACACATAAGAGGGTAACCTTATGTTAGCAGTGAGAGACTTATGCTAACTTAGAGCTATTTACAATATACTCATTTGAAGTTCTCATTTACATGGTGATCTTTTGCATCACACTAACTCAAGAGAAAGTGTGAACAAAAGCCAAGTGAAGATATGATCAGTCATATCTTATGGGGCTGATAGTCAGACGTGAGAGATGATTACTTCTCTCTTGTAGATTTTATCAGTCTAGATGACATGCTACAAAACTTAAAGGTCAGAAGTATTTGAACTTGAATACATATTTTATGAGAGGCAATTAAAGATTGTTTGGTCTTTAGGCATGATTCAACTAAAATGTGTTGACTGCTACACTCACTATTTGATAATATCTGCTACAGGGTAAATTTTATCGAAGTAACACTTTCAGTTATTTATTTGTTTCATTTTGCATTGCCTACAAACTTAGCAAGAGTACTTTTATTCATCACACTTACCCTTGGTGGCCCAATAATCATTCCTGTCCACCTGGTGAGTGTCATGTCCTCGTCATCTTCAAGGCCCCAGCTTACTGTACCATCACCTACTCCTTTCTGCCCTTCTTCTAGTTCTTCCAACAAGCGAAAATTACGAGGTACTTTAACTGGAGAGAAGTGAAGAATGCAATTACTACTGCTCATGTTAAACAAAAGGTAAACAATTTCATTGTTTCTATACCTTACGCACTAGCAGCTGCTGAATATACTTTCAAAGCCAAACAAGTATTTCCTGCATGAATTTATTCAGCACTCAAAATCATTTTGAAGTAATTTAAGTACTTCAGTGCAAACTAATTACTACTCTGTGGCAGCAATACAAACTAGAAAGGAAAAGTAGTGAGTTCTCTAGTTTGGGATGGGTTAATTCAGATCCTTTCCCAAGCACAGTACTGCTTAGAGTCTGTACATTTCAAACATCAATTCACAGCCTGTCAAGTTCTACTCAACCAGAATCCACGTGAACTTGATATGGTAAATTCCCTCCACTGAAGTAGAGATGCAATACTAAACACAAATTACCTTAATAAACAGCAAGAGATAAACTGGAAACCGTTTTGCTTGATTTCATTTGATTAAAACAAAAAGCCCTAAACCTTTCATATCTGAAAACAAATTTGAAATCAAGTATTTTTTAACCTAGTGATTAACAGAGAAACAAAATACAAACACAGGAACACTAATTAGGCTGTTACAGATAATGACATTCACAACAGACCATGAAGATGCACTGCCTCTAAGGAGAGCCAAGTAATAATTGCTTACTGAACGCTAATTACTGGATTTTGATTATTAGACATGAAAACAGTCAGATATTGATAGGTATTACAGAATTAGATGCTTAATTGCTGTACATCACAAAAGTTAACATGGTATTTCAGCACTGGTGCAGGGAACAAAGCTAATGAACGTTTGTGCATGCAATCATGGTATGCTTTCAATCTCAAAATATGCACTACAATGCAGTAGCAATATTACACTACAAGAACTCTCCCATTTTCTTATAGCTGCTTATAGATATATTTTTTTTTCCCCACTTATAGCTTCTTACAGCTACAGTGTTTTCCATGATTTCTAGTAGAGATCCTTTCCTGTACTAGAAGAATCCAGGTACTCTGTAATAAACCCCTGTGACTAGGTACATACAAAGTTAGCAAGAAATATACACTGGGCGTGTGTAAAAAAGAGATGGCAGTCAAAGAAAACTGTTTTACCATGTCAGTTTTTCAGTCACTGGGGTTTCAGGCTTCACTTGACCCTAGTCTGTATTCCAACAGGTCTCTCTGAAAGAAGTTGAGACCAGTAGCATACAGCCTGAGCAGTCAACACATGACTATGAACTAGTACAGAACATAGCCTTCAGAAACTCTTCAAGTTATCTTGCGTAACCATGGTATGTCTTGAACAGTGCTTAAACCAATTCTTTAGTTTTGAACACAGTCCAAGGAGAGGCTCCTAAAAACTGTAAAAATGTCTCCAGGTTCTCCAAACTCCAAGCTAAAAGTATAAAGAGCACAGCACCAGGACAGTGCAAGGAAATTACATCGCTCATACACAGCCTCACCTTCCTTCCAGCTTTGGTACTGTCACTCATCTGAGCCCATAAGGAGCTACTTCAGGTTACTAACTGAGCAGGAAATTATACATTCTGGTTAGTCTTCTGGCAGCTTAACAAACCAGCCCAGCTCATAAAGATCTGACAAGTATTAGCATGAAAGTGAAGCCTTGACAGCAAAACTCAGGTAACTTTGATGTAACAGTGTTTTCATACAGTTAAAATTACTGTGGAATCTTATTTTCACAAATAAAAGCCCGTAAGTAATTACCTCAGAGTACTAGCATAGTGCACCAAGGGGCTAGATCATTTCTCAATACTGTAGCACCAATTGTTTTAAAAAGCCTTACTGAAAGTCACTTACACATTGCTCTGGTCCCCTTCTTGACTTGTTATTAACATCAGATCTGTACATTTAGGTACCTTATTCAGACCAGGGATGAGAGGTGACAACCACCCTTCCATCCCATTACAGTGCACAGGTTCACATGAGTTTGGGAATAGAGTCTGCCACTGAAAGGCTATTGCTCATCTTTAAAAATAACGAAACCCAGCAGGATAAACTTCTACTAAACTTCTTGCTTTGCACCACAGGGCTGAATAGCTTGTGACTGGTACACAGAGTCTCAAACAAAGCAAAAACCACAAACACACCCCCCATACACACAAACAACCACCCAAACCCCATGTTCTTTAGTATCCAAACATGACTTTAGACTTCTCCAGTGGCTCTGATTTATAGTTCACCTCTTTTAAAAACACATCAAAGATGGCAGAAAACAAGCCTTAAGTTTATTTCTGATCACCTGCTATCACCTTTCAGTGCAACTGAGATGACTCAACTGCTCATTGACAGGAGAAGAGGTTCCTTATCTTTTCTCAAAACTCTAGTGCTCTTTTACAAACTAGGCTCCTGTATTAGCCAAGCTGGCACACTGATTTAGCAAAATGCTGTTCTTCCTTCAGGCAAAACTCAAATCCTACCAGCTAACGAACTAAATCGACCAGGAAGATCAACAAATGCCAGAGCTTACTGCTGTGTCTTTCAGTGCCCTCCTTTGCAACACCAGGGGTGTAGGGATGAGGGAGATTTTTGTGGCAGAGAGCCATTGGACTGGCACAGCTATATCATAAAACTGTACTCACACACAAAATTGCAGGAGATGACAGAAAATAACAGCCCCTTATGACTAACTGCTCTGTGTTTATCACATTTTTTTCCACTGTGCTGTCTGCTCTTGCTATTTCCCCTAACTGCCCAAAGGGAGCAGTGAAGATCTTGGGAATGCTCCAGAACATCTCCAGAAAACTATTTAGATTTGCTCTAAAAAGAGACAAAAACATCTGTCAGCAAGCACCAGGCTCCCCATACTAACAGTCCTATCACTGCCAGAACTAGGTAGCAAAACACTGCTATCAAGTTAAAAAGAGTCAAAACATTCGCTGTTAAAAACAAACAAAAACCCCCAAGCAAACAAACACTAACAAAAATCCTCCAACAAAACAGAAAGAAACCAACAAAACCCCATACCACCTTCCCCCACTGAGATTCCAACCCATAGAAGAACTCCAAGAAAACAATTCTAGTTCCCAACTAAAACAGGACCAGAGATACGTTCCAACAGGTTCTGTTTCAGAAAGTTACAGAATCTTACATTTGGGTTCACCAGAAATTACATACACTAAGATAAAAACAGTATTTCTGAAGGTCACCTCAGTATTTAAGATACTTAGTTCACTTCTGCAAACATTCTATTCCTTTATTTATGAGTCCATAGGAAATGAGCAAGATCTTTCTTTTTATGCAATTTGAGATTTAAGAGCTGGACAACCACCTCTCCCCACCCTATTTCCAAATACACACCCTAATTTGTCAACTGACATCAGAGGGACAGAGCAACAACTTGTGCACATCTTAATTATGAATGTCTACTAAAGCTTTTTGTAACCAAGGATTAACCAAGTCACTATTTCCTACCTTGGGGGAAGGAAAAAAAACCAGAAGGAGAGAGAGAAAAAAACCCAAACAAAGCCTAAAACTGCTTCCATGTCCCTGGCAGACATGATTAATCTTTTATCCTCATAACTTCAAACCTCAGTTGAAGTCACTACTGAATGTTTAATTAGAAAGCCACTGGTGATAGATTTCTGACACTTTAAAAATGAGCACAGTGGATAACCCCACTCCTCCACCTTTACAATTAGTGTCTTAGAAACTATCAGCAAAATGAAGTGGAATTAAATGCTAATGCTGCCCTGAGAGTCCATCATGCACTGGCTCACACTAGGGCATGGTACATACACAACTTAGGGGTTAATCTCTAATCCAGAAAATACAATTAATCAAATATTTGCTAAAAGTCTTTGAAATACTCCTTAAAATCTGAGTAAGAACCAGCATTTAATTTACAGAATCTAGACAATGAAACAATATCCTTCGCTTGCAGTTTGCAGCTCATCAACCACAGGAAATTTCAGAAGACAGCCAACTCTTCAGTAGATTACTAGATTTCAGGTACAAGGAACAAGAAGTGGAAACTGAAGAGGGAAATGCCTCTAGCCTTTTCTCACCATGCTCCTGCCAAATGTTACTCTCCCCAATTCCACTATCTGGCTTCCACTGGCTTCAAGTACAGACAGGTTGGTTTTACTCCCTACCTACAGGCATCCCTCAGCTAAAACCTCCTGCTTCCAAGCAAAGGGGATTACAGCAGTCATGGGATGTTGTCAGTGGCAGAGCTGTAGGAGTGGTAAGCTCTGCTCAGGAGCCTGTGATTAAAGGCTGCATACAGCACTGCATCCAGCACAGCTATTTGCAATGATGGACCAAAGCTCTCCATGTGAAACACAGCTGGGCTCATCAAGCTTGAATACAAAACTAAAGCAACCTCCGCCCAACCCTCTTTTTGCTTTATCTGCAAAATTTACCTCACTGGGGACTTTACAAATACCTCCTGAACTCCCCCAAACCATATATAGGAGCTATCAGACAGTATTTACCAAGTTTTCACAAAGAGTTGAAATACACATACTTCACTTGAACAACATCCACTCATGCTTACATATACCAATAATCTTTAATTTAGAAGTTTAATCATGAAGCTAGACTACACAAAGTAGTAACTATTAGGAATCTGTGAAATTAGTACCCTGAACAATGAGAAAAAATAAAATAAAAGCAGAATCAGTAAATAAAGACTTAAGAAGGAAGGTCTACTTTCATACCTACAAAGTTACTTCAGACATCACATTCTAATCCACCAAATTAGTAGAAGCAAGAACACTACTATCCCACAGGGCATGCTAGAAAAAAAAAGCCACAACCATCCTTTTAACTTATTATAATATCCATACCAATGTGCAGTTTCTCTTCAAATCTTCCTTAAAGATTTCCCCCCTTCCTGATAGTTACATCCATAGCAGGAGCTTTTTAGTAGTTACACCAGCACACCCCACTCCAACAGCACACTCCCCAACACAGCTATAAAAATAATTCTTAACATGGACCCAAGAGCAAGTTATTAGTAAATTACCCATGAACACAGCTGAGATGTTGTCAGAGATGCTGTTCTTCCTGACTGAGACAGCTATGTCAGGAAGAGTCTGTAGTATAAACAATTTGGAAGGGATAGGTTATCTTTTACCCACTGACTTCCCACTAAAGGAAACTGAAAAACTATGTCTAGCTTAGTAACAATAATGAAAAAAACCTCAAACCCCATCTAACAGCTTCAGCCTGGCAGAAAAATAAGTATTTTTAATGACAGGGAAGGAGGGAGGGATGTCAGCCTTGCAAATGCTAAGCCATAATACAATTTCTCCTGGGGCAGGGAGGGGAGAAAAAAAAAATCCAAATAAAAACCATAGAAAATAACAGGTTCCTTTCAGCCTGAGCAACTGAGAAATCATTTTGCTCTGGACAAAATAAAGCAAGAAACTCAAATACTGTACTGACAATGACAAGACAGCACACACTCACAAAGAACATGAAAAAAACAAAGCCTCAAATAGGCCCTGAAATGGGCAGCAGCAACAAAATAAGAGAGGAAAGAGGGCTAGGGCATGAAATGCTATCAGAAAGAACTCCACTGCTATTAGTAGTGGAACACAGCAATACAACAACGAACTTCTTTCTGGTTTAAAATCACAAATATTACTACACATAGTAAAAGCACTGTTTCCAACAAACCAGAGAACAAGACCATTCTTGTTCAAGGCAAACAGACATTTTCAGAGAAAAGCAATACATTTTTTTTCCAGTAACTAGGAAAGCATCCAGTTGCTGCAGAACTCAAGTCTGTGAATGAACCCAACCATGCACTACTGAACACACGGGAAGCCTGCACTGAGAAAAGCAAACCTTCCTGATGTGTGCCTGGTGTACATACTCCTGGTAACTAAAACTTCAGCTTTCTATGCATCATGGGAACATAACACTTCTTTGAACTGCTTTCCAGACAAGTTTCAGTTAAGTTCAGCAAAATTCAAACTGGTAACTCCATGTATTCACAGTAGCGTTCACAGAGATACATTTACTACAGTATCTACTGTAGCTGGTCTACTGGAAAGTGACCCTGCCCGTGGCAAGGGGGTTGGAACTAGTAATCTTTACGGTCCCTTCCAACCCAAACCATTCTACAATTCTATGATGTATTTGACTACACAAGGAGTCTGTAACAGGGTAACTTGCCATTTACAATATTTAATCAAAAAATAAATAAATTGAAAAGCACACAGGTTGGAAGACTTCAAGGAGCAGGTGCAATTCTCTGAACCACACTGAAGCTGAATTATGTATTTCATTAGTTTTTTGGGTTTGTTTTTCTTCTTAAGAAGACACACCACTTGCTGAGGAACATTTCCCAGCAGGAGCCAAGAAACAGTCACAGGAGTGTGAAATTCATAAACCTTCATCTTAAAACCTACCCTTTGATTAAAGCCAACTAAAGTGCTACTCTTTTTCAGAGCCACACTGGTGATAATTTCTACTTACTCCACATAAGTGACAGCTTATGTTCACTTACTGAAACCTTGAGGACAGGACTCTGCCTGTGATGGTTAATGGCCCCCAGGAAAATATTTTTCTGTGGAGTTTTAACCTTAACCACGGACATTTCTCACAAATCCCTGCAGGTTTTTGCCCACCCTGCACCATTTCTTCTTAGTAAAGTTCATGCCTCACCAAAACCTCTATTCCCCATCTCCTGCAATCCCACTTCCAAATGGCCTCTTCACTCTCCTGATCTTTTATGTAGCAACAATACCCTACACATCCTAAAGCTGTGCAAGGTACAATAGTAAAACAGTGCAAGAACCATTACATGGTGTCAGGGAGCAGAAGCACAGAGTAGTTAAAGACTGCATATATGCAACACAGTATAGGCTACACCTGAGAGAAACTCCAACTCAAATTAACTTGGTTAGCAAGGATGTAACAGTTACAGTTTGTTTCATTCTATCTCTGCATTTTCATACAGATAAGATCACCTTGAGTACAGCTGCTGGCATAGAATTACTAATGGTGCTCATATAAACTGCAACGGGAGAAGCTTGCTCCACTACAGGTACATGTTGTTAGACTACAGAACAGTGAAGGCATAAGCAAACTCTTAGTAACAACCAACCTTGAAAAGCTCCCACATGAGTAGTTAAAATACCTCATAAAAAAGAAAACAAAAATCAAAACCCAGTTATTACACTGATAAAAAACTATGGTATAACACCCACTAAACTACACTGTGGTGCCAATAGAAAATTGGTGTGAATTGCTTTCAACTTATTTTACAAATCTGCACTAATATTCATTGATGTCTAAAAGCAAGGGGGTTTTATATAAACAAGACATTAACTCTGAGTTCAGTTACAGCAGACACTGCACATCCAATTGTACCTAACCACAAGAAAATCCATACAGCCATGAAAGAGTTAAGTGACTAAACAGCTTCTCAATTGACATCCTGGCCCTTTCGGTGAAGGGAGGAAATGCAGAGGCTGACCACGGTTTAAGAGTTAACTCTTTATAAGCAGCCACTGAATGAAACACAGATGAGATATTACATGTTTCCCTGAAGGTTTTAGTATGCAGCAATATGTATTATGAAAAATGACACACTGAGATGCTTGGAACATTCAAAATTTTATTCCTACTTCAATTTTGGGCAGAACAATGTAAGGCAGGAAGCCAGTAACAAGGGCTTAGAGAAGATATCTGTCACTTCAAAACCCACCAGCCATATTGTGATTTGTCTAAGGAGTCAAGATTTTAATCAAAACAACCTTTACAATTCCTCTCCTTGGAAGCTAAAAATAACCCCACAAACAAACAAACCAACCTCAAACTTGTTTAGTGCAATTCAACCCCACCATCAAAAGCATAAATTTACATAAAGGAAAAAAAAAAGGCTAAAGGGAAGGTATAATGAGCTCCACTTTTGCAAGTTTCATTCTAAACCTGAAACTGTGTTGGCAGAGAGGGAAAGGATTTCAAATACACATTTAAACTACCTCTTAAAGTATGATGACTTTTTTACCTTTTGGGTTTTTTTCCCCTAGATAAAGGTACAAGAGGAGTGGTACTCTGGAGGAACCCAGTAGAGGCCAGTATCTCTGTCATGAGCTGGCTTTCACAAGGTCTGCTCTAGTAGTAAGGACACAATGTGTGACCCAGATAACAAGAGCAGTATCAAGGATTTGGTTTAGCAAAGCTGTCTAAAACAGGTTACAAGTTACAGATTAGCAAACAGTTGTTCTAAGATTTGTATGAAGATCCTTTCCAACATGACTCAGCACCTATCCACAGCCTGAAACACAAAGATCCTTTATCTACGTTAAAAAAAATAAATCATGTGATCTATTGTTATTTTTTTCAGTTATAAGCACTTATGGACATAATCAAACACACCAATCAGCACCTATTTAGTCACAAGAAATGCCATTCAATTATATTCCTACAGTATTTTTGCAATAGCCATATTTCAGCCTAATTTGAATACTGACTTCTTTCATATTTACTTGATCCCCTATTCCACTTCAGTGAAAAGAAAGCAAGCTAAGAACCTTTTTTCTTGAAAGAGTTCTAAATTAAATGAAGAGTTAAAACTGGGCATTTTATTATTACACTGGGAGGGGGGAGCACTAAAACCATAACAGCATCCTGAGTAAAGGACATTATTTCTACATGTTTTGGGAAAAATCTTTTTTACTCATGCAAACTGCAAATGCACTTAACTATCCAGTTATGAACAGCCACAAATGCAATAAGAGAAGGCATTTTTTTTCCCCTCTGGGCAGTTTAAATATGTCTATGTTAAACATTTTTTTAAAGGGATTCTGAGTCTATCCAGATATTAGATGTAATCTGACAGTTTTGTAACCTAATTGAAGCTTCACATCCTTTTGAAATACAGGGTTAATTTAGAGCTCTGAAGGCCTAAGTGTTGAAGGTTCCATTTGTTCCAAAAAGCTAACTAGAATTGATCTGAGTCATGTACTTTAAAGCACCACACATATTTGAAAAGGCTGTAAAACAGAAGCTCATGTTATTCAGAACCAGTCTGACAGCTTCACAGTCATAAGTTTTTATACTGCTGCACTGGTTTTATTCAAAATATTGTTTGAATTATGGCTCATTAGTGTCTTCCAAATGAGAAACACAAAGAAAAACAATTTTTTGGACAGGATAGCATATAGCAGCCCCCTTCTGAGTACAGCTCAAATGAAGACTACTTTGTATGTTTTCCCCATAGAACTTTCTTGTCTTTCCATGACCTGCTGAGGTTCCTACAGGTTGGCTGAGACAGCAGGGCCACTGAGTCTAAGTGACTTGAGTGGCTGAAGCTGCTCTAATACTTTATGTAAAGTTTTGGTCAGGATGAATTGCAAGCTATAGTATAGGAAAAACCACAGAGGAGCAGGGAGAGAGAGAGAAGAGGAAAGGTCTGTCAACAAAATACAGCTGAACACAGCATGTGCTTAACAGTGCCTTTGGAAAAATCCTCCACAAAGTAAAACACAAACCCTAACAAATATGTGTGTAATGAAGCTCCACTCATGAGACTTGGAAATCTAATTCTCCCACATGAGAAGCCTTTTCATCTATGCTTAGATTTATAGCATGGACCATCTGCCTCCAACTGCTGAAAGGCCTACCTTCCTGAAACTGTGTTGTATCTTCATCCAGGATTTAACAGAGTAATTTAGGTAATGGGTTTTAATACAATGCCTGAGAACATCCATGAACTTCAAACAAACTCTTAAACAAATAGAAATTACAAAGTAGGCCACTTTTGAATCTCAGAAACAAGGTGTTAAGCCTATGAACACACTTTTGGATAGCTGTTGTGGAAGAAAGAAGGTGGGGCTTGAATTTAAGGACAGAGTTGTACAACACAAGCAAGAAAGATAGGAAAACGGTTCAGGCAAAGTTCTGAGAGGAAACTGAGTATCCTGCCTATATATGCCACAAAGTTGGAAGAACTTGGTGGTCTATATATAGTTTAAAAGTCATTTGTAAGCTAGATTGTTCTCAACCCAGCTGAAGCACAGCTAAATTATTTGTGGCTTGCCAAGATGTTTAAGTAGGCAGAACAATCACAGTTGCAGCTCCCTGTACATAGGACAGGATGGAAAAATGCCCCACACAGAGTGCTTGCTGCCTCATGGAACACAGCATTTAACTTCTTTTGTTTTCTCTGATTACTTGCAGCTTCAAGAAGTCTGTGCTTACAGAACAAACTTTTGAGGACTGTAAAATTTTTAAACATCTTTTAAACCAACTTCTTGGACAGGTTCTGGGTAAGTGAACAATATGAAGGAGGCATAATAGACAAAAGGGAAGACAGGAATACATCCTTGAAGGTAAAACATAATAGATAAAAAATAGACAACTATTTCCTCCACAAGGGAGGAAAGAGGCATCCAGTGTGTCAAAGGGAGAAGCCCACCTGCACAGAATTTAACACCCAAGTCTTCTGTATACAAAGCTTAAATTACATCATCTCCTGAATGGAAAACATAGTGTTTAAAACATTACTTCCACGTACCACTTACAAATAAATTCCTTTATTACTCCCCTGAATAGCTCTTAGTTTCTAAGAGTCTCTACACAAGGGTATGGTGATAGATCAATCTCTACCCCACTAAACACAGAACAGACATCAGCTTGATTTGGAATAAAGGGTTTCAAAGGATTGAAAGGAAAGTATTACAAAACCCTTTCACATTATGGAATCTTTTTCAATGTGAAGTTTTATGGGGAAAATAAAAAACAAACCCAAAGCCTTAAACCAAAGCAACAATCACCAAGACAGAGAGTCAGTCCTCGCTTCACAGCTTGGGGAGTCAGACTGAATCCACTCAAGACCACTTCCAGCCCTTCACTTCTAGTATCGGCTTCCTTACAGCGGCAGTCATGCACATGGAGACTGGCTTTCATCATCACCACCAAATTTTTACAAATACAAGTAAAAAACAATGTTCAGCAAACAAGGCACCAACACTGAGCACTGTGCCCTTTGTACTCAAGGAATCAATCATAAATAAATTAAAAGGGAAAGATATTTTTCCATGGACAACTGAAGTCACACAAAGAAGCAGATTCATCCCTAAAGACTAGAATTATCTTGAAATGAGAAGTATGGATTTTACAAGAAACATTTGTCTGGGGGTCTAGTTAAGCTCCTGCAAAAAACATTAAGTCAGAAAAGGTGGCTTGTGACTACAAATTAGAGGCAAATCAGCAATCTCACATGTAATTGCTGACTGCTTTTTTTCTCTGAGTGCACAGTTCCAGCAAACCCAAGGGAGTTTTCACTAACTTAAGCCTTAATGACCCTCCCCCCAAGCTACCGAAGCCCTGGGTTGAAGAGGAAGGAGACAAAAGCTTTATCAGCCCATAGTCAGAACACAGCAATAGGTACTGCTGCCTTCATTCTCATCTTTTCAAGCATGAATTCTAATCACTTATTGACATGATCACTGCTTTTCAGAAACATTCACATTTTAGACAGATGTACCTATACACAAGCAAAGCACAAATTGTGGAAATGCAGAAATAACTCCTGAAATAACCCATTTTAATGATGTTATTGATCTGTTTCAAGTTAAAGAAAGGATTTCAACTGGCACGCTTTGCTAAGTTATTCCTTTTAATCTGAAACTGTGCTCAATTATGTCTCCTGCTCTGTATTTTCAAAGAAATTAACACAATGAACCTCCAGCTACCCAATATGAAATCAGTTCGTTGTATCAACAGCAGCTCTTCTTTAAAGACTGACTTGGATTTCCCCAGACCTCCAGTAGTACCTACATAAACAGCCTAGGCCCAGCTACAAGCAGGGGAAATTGTAATATCAACTATCAATCCAATTGCAGCTCACAAATGTACATTTCTAGGATATGCAAAATCTAGATGTAAAATTAGTCCATATGGGTGATTTCAGAAAGCAGGTAAGACTTTTCAGACAACAACAGAACACTACCACATACACAGTTTCTTTTGCACACGTTAAAGAACAGCTATTTTCAAACTAAATTATCTGTTGTGAAAAGCATGTAATCTTTTACATGATTGTTTAAAGAACTAGTGAGTCCATGAAAGGAATTCCTGGGATAAAAATGAAATATCTGACCTTAGTAAAATTTTGTTGTTGACCTCCTTAGGGCTAGAATTTCATTCCTGGAGTCTGTGCAACCAAAACATTCCTTCTTTTTTTTTTTTTTCTGAGATAAATAAGGATGAAGTTGAACTTCACAGCAAGCACAGATTACATTCACACAACCAGGTGGAGTTAAACCTTATGGCTGTAGCAAACCATTCCTTTCCCTCCCCCATGAATGAGAATAGCACAGTTTCCTAGCAAGAGCAGTTCTTGGTGAAGCCTTAAATTGTTACACATATATATATAAATATATATATAAACACATATATATACACATAAACACTCCTTGCTCCCATAATCTATGCATACACTAAGACAAAGCCAAAAGAACCTTTTCTGCAGGAATAAGTATTTTGCTTTAGAAGCCCTGAATAATTTTCCCAGCAGTTCTGCTGATGATTCTATCTGCTCACTTCATTATACTAATTCATTTCCTGAGCAAGGCATACATGCAGAACTAGCACTTTATGTGGAGCAGACACACCTATACATAGTTTTCTACATATCCTACTTCTTTCAAACTTCAGGTGTGGGATTATTTCTGAGAGAAAACCAACCACACCGAGTAAGTGCATACAGGAGATTTTAAACTATCACACCTAAGACCATAAAAAACATTTATGGCAGTAAAACTAAGAGACTTTATGAGAAGAAGTATCTTTTGACTGGAGTTCAATGCTCTGTAGGAAGAAAAGTAACTGAAAGTCTACACTAGTGAGACTGAATAGACTGTGATGCCAAATGCAAATACACACAACCTAATCCAACTTTACTTCCTGTGCATTACAGGAAATGCCAGGCCAGACCCCAGATATAAACTCTGGGAGCTGCTGCACAATAATACTACTAATAAAATCCTTTTAAACTTAAGACATCAGGAAGCAATTCAATACATTTTACCAAAAGAAAATGGAATCCTCCACAGCTGAATCAATTCTAGCTCTGTTTATCACAGGCAATAATGTACATTTTTGGGCTGCTTTTCCAGAGTTGCAAGAGCTGCTCTGTGCTCCAATTTGTTGCAATCTTCCCAAATTACACCCTGTAAACCCCACATCCCCAAAGTCACATTACCAAGTGAAGAAGAATTCCCTACCTTGGAAGGGCCCTCACATAATCAACAATAAGATACCAAGATCAATTTCAGCACACAGGGGTTTCTTCTGTTTTGTTTTACACTCAATCTTTCAGCAATCCATTGTATTGGGAGAAGAAATAAGGTAGTGGCTAACCTTCATCCTAGACTGGCCTCTGAGAGCAAACCATTCCTCTTAAGCTTTGTCAATCCCATTTTACAAGTATCAGAGGTGTGAAAAGGGGAAATGAGGCCCTGAAGACTTCATTTTTTTGCACTGGGGAATGGTGTTTTTATATTTCAAACCTGTCATGAAATGAAACTGAAATAACTGTGTTTTTTAAAATCCTGTATTCAGTACTTCAATCCTTGTCCCTTTCTTTGCCACCACCTTCCACAATTTTCTACCATGCAAATACTCAACATGTGCTGTGTTGGTTATACATATGGGATTCCTGAGATAACTTGCAGCTCTTTGCCCTTCTAATGGCCTGTAAGAGACCCTTTGGCTCCAATGGCTGTCATGAAAGACAGCAAGATGCTTTTACTACTCCTCTCCAACATGCTGCAGTCACCTTCAAAGTGAAGTACCAAACATAACACAGGCCTGATGCCTTTCCCCCTGCATCAAGACAAGAAAGAGACAATCCTGTATTTTAGACACTGCAACTTCTCTACTCACCAGACAGTACACTGGTGTGTACTCGAAATCTTTAGTACAAGTCTTTTTCCTCAGCCTTTTTACCAGGCTATTCGCTTCCCTATATGCACACGCATCTATCGACTCCTCTAACCAGAAAAAAAATCTCTTCTCCAGCACCCCATTACATTCATTATACAAACCGGAGTCCTTTCTCCCACTATTCACCCCTTAGGTCAGGCACTCAGAGAGCTGCCCTATAGGCGGCGGGAGGGATCATGCCTGGACCAGACCCTGACCGGGCGCCCCTGCAGCTCCCCTTTCCCCCTGTCAGAAGGAAAAACTCCTCCCCACTCCGCTTTCTCCCGTCAGAGGCAGCTCTTCCCCCTCCCCAAGGAAGACGACCCCCACGCCGCCCTCGCAGGAGTACCTCCCGAGCACCGGCCCAGCGCTCTGCTCTTCCCCACTAGCCCACGGCCCCCCGAGCCCCCCTCACAGACCTGTGGATCCAGCCATCTTGTCCAGACCCCCCCCGCCGGTCCGGGCCTGCACGCGACGCACGTCACTTCCGCTTGACGCAGCACGTCACTTCCCACCGGGCAAACGGCAGCTCCGGAGAGCGGGAGCGGAGGGGCGGGGCCGAGTGGAGGGGGCGGGGCCTGAGCCGCGCCAGGGGCACCTGGGGTGCCGGTCCCCAAAGTGTCCGCACTGCGGGTACCTTCCCGAGCGCCACCGAGGAGAGCTCCAGCAGCTCCACCAAGCCGGAGCGAGCCAGCAGCCCCCGGGAGCCAATCTCGAGCTCCGCTGTCGCCAGCGCCTTGCGCTGCAAACAGCAAGGATGCTGAAAACGGGTCGCGGTACTTAAAGGCTTTTCTCCTGTGTTACAGCTTCCCTGCAGAAACACAGTGGTCTTGAGCCACGAGTGTCCCTGTTTGCCTAGTCTTTGATCAGAGTGCAAAAGGGACATCGGAGACCGCTCCTCGAGCCTTGTCCTCGGTGTAATCCTGAATGAATCCAGGAGCACACAGCGCATCTGCCCAGCCTATGCTGCTACCTGCAAGCACCCTAGACCCTGCCTGTCCGCGGCCACCCCACGCCCGCACCCTGACTTCGTTAGAAGAATTCATCTTTCTTTTTTCAGGTGATCTTGTGTTAAGGAGGAGTAGTGCAGTCATCAGTAGAAACACCTCTAGGCTTACCAAAGCAAAGCCAACTTGTGTTCTGCAAGTGAAAGCACACAGCAGGTTTCATAGTCTGTCCATGCCTACACCCCTCCCCTACATGCAGGGCCCAGCTCACAGCAGAAACACATTATCTTAACGCTAACTGCAACCACAGGAAATAAAGATAAAAGAGGGAACAAGAGAGAAGAAAAGCGTAACAGTCTCAAGCTGCGCCAGGGGAGGTTTAGACTCGAGGTGAGGAGGAAGTTCTTCACCGAGCGAGTCATTCGTCATTGGAACGGGTTGCCCAGGGAGGTGGTTGAGTCTTCGACCCTGGAGGTGTTCAAGGGGAGATTGGACGTGGCACTTGGTGCCATGGTCTAGTCATGGGGTATGTGTTGATAGGTTGGACTCGATGATCCTCGAGGTCCTTTCCAACCTAAGTGATACTGTGATAACGTGGCTGGCCTACGTGAGGAACCCTGTGCTGAAAGACTGTAACAGCCATTCTGATGTTGTGGGACATTTACTAGGAAAAATGGGGGGTTTTTTGCAGCTTTGAACTTGAAAGGAAAAAGTACCTGACAACTAGAAACTGAGCACATTCAAAGGTGTAAATTTCTTTTCTTCCAAACAGACAAGTACTTACACACGGTAACAGTAACTTCTCACACTTGCTCTTTGAAATACAAACCCTGCTTACAGCTTGCTCAAAATATAATCATGGCAATCATCCCAGCAAAACCTTTTCTAAATGTCACTGTCTAACATCATGTTGTCTCCATTGTAAGAAAACAGCCAGAGTATGCTCAGGTCAGAAAAAAACCGAAACAGTGTACTACAATCATGTTGTGGGATACTTTTAGCTAAATGAAGCATTTCACAGAACCAAGATTTCAGTGCAGATTCCACAGCTTGCCCTCCTGCTGTAAAAACACCCTTCACGGAGTTGCCAGGTGATGGTCCCCAAGCTCCATCCCACCTCTGGAGAGATTTTCTGAGTAATATTTGTAATAAAGTGTTGATAAGTAAGGAATTGCCCTTTCCCGGACTACAACAAGCACAGGCAGTATCTTCCAGTAAGTTTAGTACAAACAAATCCTTTCTTACAGGAAAAACTAACTCATGTAACTCATTTAAGCATGAAATTACCGAGGAGATAAGTCTGTGTGCATGGCAATAATGATAAAAATCTAATAAAGATTAACTTCCCCATGGTTCTTTACACAAGAGTATCTCTGTGCAACTTCTGACCTAGGAAGCACATACACAGAGCAGTTACTCCTTTGAAACTACTTACCCATCATCAGGTAGTTTCTTCCCAAGACAATGTGCTTTTGGGGGGCAGGACCCTTGCTGCTCTCAACCCAGGAAATTCTTCACAAGATGGTTTACCTAAAAAGGACATAAAATATCACATGGGATGAGAAAAAAGTCTTCTGTTCATACCATGGTGTGTTTACCAGCCCTACCAGGCAGCAGCAGATTTACAGGAAGCAAGGCATGTAAAACTGGCAGACATTAGTCTGAAGAGCTCACAGCCAGAAGCCACCGCTCTGCCTGCGGACTGCAACTGTGCAGAGCCCTAGAGTTCTCCCATCTCATCACTGCACAACTTCCCTCTGAATAGTTGAGAACAGTAACAGTCCTCCTGCTCTTTGGAAGTACAAGCAGGTGTCAGTTGTTAAGCCATAACAAACACAGGAAATGCAGAAGCAAAAAATAATCACACAGAGAACTACCACAGAGTCTCGTTACAAGCAAATGGCCATTTAAAATATTAATCTATTTTTGTTTTCTATTTGTTTTGCTGGGTAGTCCCAAGACCCTGAGTGCACAAATTCACTGTATTCATAGGATGTAAGTTAGGTTCATTTCCTCAGGCTGCCTCATAGTGTGAAACTATAAGCAGTTAAATACCCAAATGAGAAGATAAAATCGTAATTACAAAACAAAACAAAGCAAAAGGACTTAAAATGTTCAAGCCTAGACCAACAGAGAAAATTTCCATCATAGTTCACAGGTGTGAAAATCCACAAGCAATTGACACTATCTTCCAGGAGTAACAATTACAGAATATTCTAGCCCACTACAATACGCTACACAACTGAAATAGAACAAAAATGCTATTACAGCAGAAGTAAAATTTTGTTCATTACACACTAAACCATCTCAAATAAAAATTTGAGTAAGGAGGGAAATCACAAACGAAGGGCACATTAAAAAAGAATCCCCATTTATTTCTCTTTAGCATGTGCTCATGTTGTTGCTTATTGCATTAAAACACCAGTGAGTTTTATTTCATGCAAAAGTTACATCTTTTTACCCTG
This sequence comes from Melanerpes formicivorus, assembly GCF_026170545.1. Lineage (NCBI taxonomy): Eukaryota > Metazoa > Chordata > Aves > Piciformes > Picidae > Melanerpes > Melanerpes formicivorus. The sequence goes on along the minus strand of NW_027142394.1, from coordinate 4,960,010 downwards.
TATAATGAGCATGATTTTGAAAAGATAAAAAGGAAATGGTAAAGGAGTCTTAGCCATTTTTTTTCTTTCAGACTACAGTTCTTGCAGGTTTCTTTATGCCACTGTGTAAGGAAAAAATGAAGTGCAAGCAGGAAATGTTTGTATGTGCTGCTTTTCAGTTTATGGTAAAACAGAGGTTAAAAAGATACTGGAGAATGCGGGCATCGATCCCGCTACCTCTCGCATGCTAAGCGAGCGCTCTACCATTTGAGCTAATTCCCCACCTGGAAAAAAAAACTTCGAACCCTGCAGTTCTGGGCAGGGCTGAAGTCCGATCCCGCAGGGCAACTGCGTTTGGTTTCAAATTCGTTTCGGTTTTTTTGCCGAGTCACTCATTCCGCTCACCGAGTGCAACTCACAGCTGGAATTATGTGGTACACCTTGCAGCCTGTACGCCACCAAAATGATCTTATTCATCTCTTTTGTTATCTACCTTTTTCCATACAAGCTTTCCAAACGCTAGACTTAAATACAAGAAACTACTTTTTTTTTCCCCCTTGAAAAAAAAAAAAACCACAAGCAAACAAACAAGCTCAAGTTTTATTGAATAACTGTTCCAAATTCCACAAGGAAACTCATATTCTTTCCAATGTTCAAGGTATGCACATAGAAAACCGTGTTCAGGAAATGTTTAATGGGTGAAAAATATTCTCGGCTTGATTGAAATAGAGTCTTCCAGTCCAAGTTCATACATATCATTGAATGGTACGGGTTGGAAGGCAACTCAAGAGATCATTGACCTCAACTCCCTGCTAATGCAGGATCACCTAGGACAGGTCATATAGGAATATGTTCAGATGGGTTTTGAAAGTTTCCAGGGAGAAGGGAACTCCCCAGCCTCTCCGGGCAGTCACATCTGTGTGTGTACACACACATCCTTTTGGAAAGCTGTCTGGCTTCTCTGGGGTGGCAAAGCCAAATGAATTGAAAACTGAATTTTCCTTATTTATTACCTTATTATTTGTTATCTCACCAAATACACTTCCCTGTGATTATTACTTTTAACAGCCTTAAAACACCGACCTTTTTCAAACATTAACACACTCAAACATAGCACACACTTGCAGGACTTGACACAGGGCATAAAGCTTACACTGTAGGCAGGGAACACAACGAGGTATGGTAACAGGCCATCTTTCATGGTTTAATTTGCACTTTTACTTGCCTACAGCAAGTCTTTACCTCAAAATGCAGATCTAAAGAGGTAGCTATCTGTTGCTACTACTAGCTCAACTAGTACACCTGGAAAAAAACACATTTGAGTTCTCACCTGGGTCTAACAGCACTTGCTTACTTGATCATCTGTTGAAATGCAGGGCTAACCAATACTCATCATTCCATGGTACATGTCAGTCATTTTTAGCAGTGATGACAAAGAGCATATTTAGACCAGGCATTCCTGAGTAACTTCCAGGTCAGATATTGTTATTCTAAAATAAAAGAGTTGTGGGGTTGGGGGTTTTGTTTGTTAGGGTGTGGGCTTTTTGTTTAGTCTTGTTTAAAACCATCTACAAAATCACATTAATACTCAGAAAATATAAAGCTTTCTTCACAGAAAGCTGTTTAGCAGTGGCTACTATCAAGTGCTACTACAACCTTAAACAACTCAAAGTCTCCACTGATCTAATTTTGTCTAATACTGTTAACCTTTTTTTCCACTATAACCTTTAATTCGTTGTAGAAGTGTTGAGGTAGCTGTAATTTTACTAAAAACTTTCAGCAAAAGAAGCACTAAGGAGCTACAGAAAAGCTTTTGCCATTAGAAAAATAGCTTAGCTCTTGCTGGAATGCTTGAATTCCTGGGTTTTTTTTCCCCTCCATGGAAAAACACCTAGCAACATACAAAGACAGCAAGGTTACAAAGGCCTGGGAGATGGGTTATTGGCAAAACTTTGGAGACTTGCAGGAATTGAGGATGCAGGGGGGCAAGCTGGAAGAGCTCAGCCTAAACAATTTCATCAAGCCAGCTAGCAGGATAAATCAAATGGAGGGGCTTCCCTCCCCATCTTCTAATAAAACTGTCTCTTTCTACTAGCAGTTAACCTGATGTCTGGTGTTAAAGGCTCAGGAGACCAGGATTATATCTTTGTGTTACTGTAAAACAGAAGTTTTCAGAGTTACCAACAAGCCTTTAAGTTTTATAACCACTTTACAAACAAGCAAGCAAACAAACAAACAAACGAGCTGCACTGAAAGATGTATTACATACCCAGCTTTCTTTATAAGTCATGCTGTGGAGTGCTAGAACCTACCAGGAATATGGTTGTAGGAGAATAATTTTGCCTTCCTTACACATAAGCCAAATACACACATTTTTTGTTCCAACCTCCACTCTCAAATCCACACCTAGGATAACGCATAAGACTATTAATTTGCAATTTTGGGGGGGAAGAGATGTAAAGGCAGGTGCACACAGGCGTTACTTAATTAGAGCCACTGCATTGGGGAACCCTTGGTCAAAACGCGCTCTTTCCAGCCTTGCCTCCTACCCTCGATAACACGAGCAAGCGGTTTGAGCACAGATGGCTCAGGGGGGAAGAACAGAGCCGGCCACCAGCAGCCTCACCACACGGGCAAGGCTCTTCCTTTGAAGGCTCACCTGCCATCCCAGCGACAACCTCAAGGCTAGGAGGGGACCGAGCTAAAGCAGCTGCCTCCCCACAGACAGCAGCCTCTTCCAGAATGGCGTCTTTCCCCCAACACCTATAATTTAAAGCTAAAACGGGGGGGGGGTGGGGGGTGGGGTGTCACACGCCCCGCCGCCGAAGGTTCCAGCACTGCCCAGGGCGGGGAGCGCCCTGAGGGGGCGGGAAGGCGGGAACCTGCCGGCTGGCGATGTTGCTGTCAACCTGGGCGAATCCAGGCTCAGACCTTCGAAAGGCGAAGCTGGTGGTGAAGGAGGTTTGTTTGCAGCCTTTTACTGAAAGGTTATCTTGTCGTGGTGGTTGTCTTAATGGGCCTTGCAAACCTGGCTGTGAGGTGATGGTGCTGGCTTGAAGGAGTAGGAGGGGCAGCGAGTGCCGCAGCTCCTGGCAGGGGCTGGTTTCGTGGCTTCCGGTGGGGCTCTTCTTACTGCAGTGCTGCCCTGCCCTAACTCGAGGTCCATCTCTCTTTCAGTCTCTCTTAGTACTTGCTACAGAACCAGTCTTAAACTGTCTTAGTAAACATTTAATAGCTGTTGATTTTGTTTGTTTGCTTCCCTTTTGTGATGCTGAACCCCTGCACTGCTTTAAAGACAAAAATTGGATACAGACCTAGAGATGTATTTGTTCCACTTTAATGATCAATTGTCAACTTGAAGGGTGGTCTGTTTAAAAGAATTAATTGAACGTACGCTAGCTGCTCCCAGGTTATTTTGTCACTGTTTAATTCAATAGTTCTGTGTTTTGTTTCGGTAAATTTTATCCTACTTACAGAATTAAAGCTTTAACAGACTGCCGCTGCTTTGTAACGAGAAGCTTCCCAGGCAGCAGTACCTGCAAGTTTGCATCCAGTTTGTAAGCCGGCTTGAGGCTTCCCTTTATGAAGCCGTGTAGATGTGCTTTACTATTCCAAAGCTAGTGTGGTGAAATCCTGGTGAGCCGTGTTCACACAAGTCTAGTGTAAATGCAACTAGAAGGGTTTTGTTTGCTTGTCTGTTTGACAGCATAGGTGGTTTGAAGAAGCTCTTTACTATTAAGGGTGGTGGAAAGCTGGAACAGAATGTCCGGGGAGTGGTGGAGCAGCCTAATCTGTCTAGTTGGGGATGTCCCTGCTTACTGCAGTGGGGTCGGACTAGGCACCTAGAGATCCTTTCCAACCCAGTGCAGTCTGTATCTCTGTGATACTTTGGTGATTTTTTTTATTCTGGCAGAATACTGAGAGGGGGAAAAAAAGCCAACCAAACATTAAGTCTTTCAGGCTTACCGTTGGTTTGAATTTTTTAAGCTTTGTATTTGAAAGCAATTTAAGAGTTGCATATTGCTGTTTGAAGGAAAATTGTGCTTCTTGTCTACAAGTGATTTTTAGCTTACCTACTTATGTCAGTCAGAGAGAGAGCAGAAGGCATTCTGACTAAAACAAGGTAAAATATTGAGTGGAATTTTTAGTAATCAAGCCACCTCATTTAAAGCTAGTTTGTTTCTATAGCGTATTGAAATGTGTAGTGCCATAAGTGTGGCATAACTCTGAGTCACTTTCTGGTGCTCTGGAATGTTTTCATCATAATCAAGTGTTGTGTTTCTAGTTACTGTATGACTAAGCAAAGGAACTTCTGGATGGTTCAGAGCTATTGGTGCAAAAATCCAGCTGGCCATGTGAAGACATCACAGAGTAGAAGTAGCAAACTTCTGGTGTACTCTGCCAGACATACTGACTAGTGGGGCTTCCAGTCAGCCTGGCTATGGTATCTGCAGAATAATTCCAGCTGTAGGAACTTCATTATCTTCTACAAATTATTTTCAGATGCTTCTTCCCACAGTGATTATATTTTAATATGTGAGGGAGAAACATTTTTTTCCCAAAGCCATCTGTCTCAATCAGAGTGAGGAAGTAGGTAACACGATACTGGAGTTTGTTAAAAGGAGTGTGTGTGCAGCACTTCTGATGCAGGGATTTGGGATTAGACCAGTGGCCTTCATTGGGTAGTGAGGGAATTGTCATTTGGGATGCTGCAGCAACATTTCATATAAGGTTAACAGATCTGCATGTGCTAGTTCTAACAAAATAGATCCCCTTGACTTGCTGTATTTCTGTTTATGAGAGTGGGAAATCATAATTAGTTGGTTTGTAGCTGTTTTCTCCCCCTCATTCATGCTGCTTTCAAAGGGACAAGACTCTATTACATAAGCTTTGAGTTGCAGGTTCTTACTGACTCCCTGTAACATCAGGAGGGAATTAGAACTGGAGCAGTGGACTCAGACTGCCCAGCTACCAGTCTGTTATTTGGGTAGAAGATGAATCCCTGAAAGGGTTATCCAACTTTGGAATGGTCTGCCTGGGGTGGTGGTGGAGTTGTCATCCTTGAGGGTGTTCAAGTGGCATGTGGGCCTGGAACTTCAGGAGATGGTTTAGTGTTGACTCTTCAGTACTGGGTCAGGGGTTCAACTGGATGATCTTTGAGGTCTCTTCTAATCAGCTATATTCTGTGATTCCGTGAGTGGGATTGTTTGTGCTGAGTACAGCAGATCCAATTGAAGCCGCTGTAGGAAGTTTTTGTCAGTGACGAGTAGGAGAGTCTAAAGAGCAGTAACCGCGGCCCCGCGTTCACCGGGGAATTAGCTCAAATGGTAGAGCGCTCGCTTAGCATGCGAGAGGTAGTGGGATCGATGCCCGCATTCTCCATGTAGCGCTGTTTTGAGCATTTTTTCACTTACTAATTTTCCATGTAATTAAAAGCGGGGGCAAAAAAACTCACATTAAAATTCTCTGAGGGGTAGAACAGAATTTTTCTTCCTCTACTATAGAAGGACATCAGTTTTCGATGCTTTTGTGAAGAAATCGTTTTTAAGGGAGTTCCCGTGCAAGCTACCAACAAAGACCTTTTTCCTGCTGTCACTGCTGTATGCAGTAGCCTATAGCACGGCGGTTTATATTTTCTTTCACAAACCTGAAGAATTTATGGAAGAAAATCGTACGCCGCTGTTAAATACTCAGGCTCAAAACACTGGAGAATGCGGGCATCGATCCCGCTACCTCTCGCATGCTAAGCGAGCGCTCTACCATTTGAGCTAATTCCCCTTGTTGTGCGCTGCCCAAGGCCGCTTTTCTTCTGCTGAATCATAGCTCGGCTGCCCTAGCTTTTCGCTGTTCGTGTCTTTCATGACACAGAATCGTCATTTACGTGTTCATGTGAGAAGCCTGTTAGTTTAAAAGTCAGCGTGCTTACTCGACATATGAGAAGAATACAGATGCATTTTCTGCCACGTTACTTTGCTAACGGTGCCAACTTTCCTGCATGAAGCCTCTGCTAGTGTTCATTTACAGATTGTACTGTGTTGGAACAGACCACCCCCGCTGCAGGCAGTATTGTTTTGTGATCTTCAGTTTGTTTTTATAGCTAAGATTTCCCGTAGGACAAGAAGTAACACTTTATAAATTCTCCAGTCAGCTGGGAGAATTCCTTTACCTGCCCTTCTTAAATCCATTGTTTACATTTCTCTGGGGAGTTTCAGCTGTGAGGGCTTCATGTCTATGTACTTTCATTTAACACAGATCACTTTGATGCGTCTCTGTGGCAACACCAATATTAACTGATTTTAGCTCATTTAATCAGGTTTGACTTTTGCTTTCTAGATGGTCTTCTTAGGGGGAACATCAGAGCAAACAGAAGTTTTGGGTTCTCTTCAGGCTGCCCTACTGTGGTGTCATTTCCCTCAGCATGGAAACAGCAGCTGTCCTCTCCAAAGGATAAATGATGGGTGTCACCGAAAGGCTGCAGGTAGTGACTTTGTCATGCAAATCATCATGAGGGTCCTTATTACAGTACTTGGAGTTTGTCGTCTTGGACAAAAGATTGATAGTAGGGAGTGCTGTGGAACGTTCCCTTAACAGTGGGAGGCACTTTGCATTGAGGTTACTGAAATCGGTCGTTAAAAGGGGACAGGCCGAGGGGAATTAGCTCAAATGGTAGAGCGCTCGCTTAGCATGCGAGAGGTAGCGGGATCGATGCCCGCATTCTCCACGACTGTGTTTTGCTCTGCGGGGGAGACTAACCCCCTGAACTATGAAAGATCTTTTCATGTATTGAACTAGAATCTTGAAGTAAAATAACCTCTTTTCTCTCTCTCTCTCTTTTTTTTTTTTTTTTTAAGGTGTATAGGATTTATTTCCTAAATACTTGCACGTGTTTGACTAGAACAAATTAATTAACTCAAGATTAACAAACAAACAAAAACATAGAAACCCACTTTTCTGGGGAGAAGACCAAACTGTAACTTCCTCTCATGAATGAATTGTGAGGAATAAACGGGATTTTATTTCATACACCTATAAAACATGTCTTTTCTGGTTTGTCTTGTTTCTTATTACAGCATGTGGAAATAGTAAATGAAATATTACATGTGTATTATTGGACGCTTGTTTCAGAGTCGAAATGGAATGTTTTCATTCGTGAATGTAGAGACCAGAAGAGGAGGTCTGTTGTGTGCGTGAAACTGGTCTAACCACGCCCCGAAGGGCAGAGTTTTGTCATCCCTGCCCCCAAGCGCAGGGCGGGGAATTAGCTCAAATGGTAGAGCGCTCGCTTAGCATGCGAGAGGTAGCGGGATCGATGCCCGCATTCTCCAGCGTTTTGCCCAGACAGGCATTTGACCTAGAAACTGAAACTGCCATAACAAAATGCGTCCCTCTTGTGGTAAAATGTTCATTTTGTTCTAGTAGGAGTAAAAACTACTTTTTCATTCCTTCCTCCGTTCCTCTTCATGCTTTCCTACTAAAATCAGGCTTCTATAACTGTTTGTGTCAATCATCTCATAACTGTTGGCTCTTCCTGACTGGATTAAGCCAAACACTGCAGTATGACGTTTTCCCAGGCTTTAATAAACAATGGTTGAATGATGGTTAGCGACCTGAATCAGCTTGTATTTTTTATCAGACAGTTGTGGTCCCTCTCCAGAAATAAAGGCTCTTCTCTCTCCATTTATTATTAGTGTAAAGCTGCAGGAGCTAAACTGGTCAATTCAAGTTTAAGGGCAAGAGCTGTCACCTCTTTTCCCTGAATACTGTATCCTACAAAGCACACTACATCCATTTACAGTTATTTCCACTCTATCTCCCTAATCAGAGTGACACTTGCCATCCCTGCTTATTTAAGTAACAAACTACCACTAGACTGGAAACAAATCCAACTACTACATACAGGCTTTAAGAGCCACCTGGTGGGATTCTCCTGCAAGTAACTCTAAACATCATCTGGAATAATTCTTAATAAGGCTATGATCAGTTTTCACTTAAAAGGGTTCTTCAGCATTTTTTTTCCAAGTCCAGTAACTTTATTTCAGGTTGCAGCCATCCTAACAGTCAACTTTTAAGATGAATTTTTACAATTCAAGTAGAAATACATATCACATCATTAGCATGTTCTACAAAGCCTCATAAAACCAGAAAGCTCTTGACATTAGTCATTACATTTAGCTACAATGTAAATAGCATTTTTCAGCTGAGGCTTCTCAGGTGATACCTTGTGCTGACAGAAGTGCCACTTAATTGTTGCTACATTTCTCATAGCAAATGATGGCCCCAAATCTCGAAGATCTTGCAGACTGGCACTGTTGTAAGGCACAGTGAAGCCACAACACTTGGCCTGCAAGGAAAAAGCTATGCTTGTCATGGTGAATGATAGTCCCAAATCTCAAAGGTCTTGCAGACTGACACTGTCTTAAGTAAGGCAGAAGTGAAAGCTGTGGTGGTCGGCTCACAAGGGAGGGCTGATTCACAGCAGCCTAACAGTCTTCCCAGTCACAGTCAAGAAGTCATCATCAGCCAAGGCACGAAGAGCTTCTTCAAACATTTCCTTTGTGATGGCCTTAAAGAAAAGGAGCAAATCAAGTAAGGATGGGAAGGAAAAATACTTGAAAGACAAAAATGCCTTAATCCCCCTCAATTTTCTTAGCAGGTTTTAGTTTGTTAGTTGTGCCATTTGAAATCCAGCCTAAACCCCTGAAGCAGAGTTTGACCCTGAAGCAGTTTTCTATTTCAGAAGCAAGAATAAACTAAGGTAAAGCAAAAGATTCAGTTCATTTTATCTGTAACTGAATTAGCTTCCCGGTCATGTCAGCTGATGTCTCCCATTTTCCTCCATCACGTGATGTGAGGACAAGGACATTGATTTGCGAAGACATCATGCTTTTAAAAATTAATGAGAATGTAAAAACAAAGCAGGAAACTTACTGTATCAGACTGTGCTCGGAGGTCTTCAAAGAGCTGCTGGTACTTCAAAGTTGGTGTTTTACCCTTTGACTGGATAAGCTTCCTTAAGGCTTGAGCCAACTCTTCTCTCCGCTTACGAGCGGTTGCGCTCATTCCTTGTAAAACACAAGAAATGGATGGAGGAGGGCAGGTTCAGTTACATCTACAAATTACCAAAGCCCTGTAGCACCCAAGCTGTAACGCCATGGAAACACCAACCTGTGGTGAGAATGGATATGTCCACAATTCCTGTCCTTGGATCAGTGGCAGATTGTTTCAGCGCTTCCCGATGGAGGCGTTTGGCTTCTTCTACGTCAACGGTTTCCACTTTCTCAGAGAAGCGCACTTTGGCGTGGGCTTCTGCCAGCCGGATCAGAGACTCCAGCTGGCGAGGGTATGCAGACACCATTCCCCTCCCACTGCCAATCTTCCTCATGTCCACATATGCCTGAAAAGGAAGAGTCATTAGGTATTTCAGTAAATCCTCTTAGTATTTTCAGGCTCCACTTCATCCTCCACCTCTTATTTCGGAATACAAGCAAGCCATTCCAAATACTTCACAGTTCTTCTGCAGTAAGGGATGACCACATTATCATAGTGTCAGTCAGGGTTGGAAGGGATCACAAGGATCATCTACTTCCAACCCTGCTGCCATGGGCAGGGACACCCCACACTAGATCAGGCTGGCCACAGCCTCATCCAGCCTGGTCTTAAACACCTCCAGGGACGGCACCCCAGCCACCTCCCTGGACAACCCATTCCAGGGCTTCACCACTCTCATGGTGAAGACCACATTCTATATATTTCTTTTTGCTATAAAGCAATTAAGCCAGGATAATGACAAGTTTTGCATCACTTTCAAAACTTAGGACTAGTCTTACCTAGCAGTACTTGTCTCTGTCATGACACATTTTTGTTTCAGTAGAATTTTATGTGATGGTACCAATCCAGCGCATCTGAAATCTAAACATTTGAGTGCAGAACAACTTCTGCACTGTTTCCTCTTTCTATTGAAATGCTGGTGAGTGTGATTTTTGAAAGATCTTACAGTATATATGCAGACAGAAGCACACATACAAGAAGCACACATACATGCTCAACAGCAACTCTTACCTCAATAAGGGCTTGGCTTGCTTCTTCGCCTAACCTAGGAGCTATGTAACCACGAGCATACGCAAGGTAATCCCTCAGGACTGCCATATCCATGAATTCCTCCTCCATCTGCTCTTCACTGTGGTAGTACAGTGAAACCAAGTGGCGAGCAAGACGTCTGTCGTAAGCTTCATCACGTGGATCCAACATTAAAAAGATCAAGTCAAATCTGAAGGGGACGAGAATCCAGCATTAGTGTGTGTGCCTTCTTGCCACGTGAAGTCATTTGGTTTAGGGATTCTGTTTTAAGCAGGAGTTATTTGATTATTAATTCCTACTCTCAGGAGCAGTTGCTCTATTAAACTGAAATGACAATTGTCCTGGAAGTCTGAAAGAACAGAACATGCAATGGATTTGCTTTCATCCTATGGACTTGACACTTGGGAAGTAAGATCCTTCCTGCAAAATTCAGATCCTGTGTTCAAGGCTGACAGTTTTTGTTTTCTTACCAAAAAGCATCTAACAAACCCAGCTAAACTTCACTCCAATGAATAGTGGAACTGAGACACTGCTCAAGCCTAGTTGCATTCACTACACCCACACTAAGGTACCATTTGTCAGTAAGTGGCTAAATTAAGTAGCTCTTAAATTCTAAGCAGCTCCTAAATTCTAAGCCATAAGTGCTCTCACAATGTCCAGTATGCCAGCACTGTACTTCAAATTTTGTGGGGGAATTTCTCACAAGATGTAACTGCAGCACATAGATTAATTTTTTATCAGCAGACACTAAATGTTGGTCTAACAGCTGTCACCCAAAGGGCTGGCACTGCCACCTCCACAACTAGACTTGGCAAAGCAACACAAAGCAGGCACAGATCTTCAGATTCTACCAACTCTGTTCCAAGTTCCCTGATCAGCACTGTCTCACTGTTTAAGTTTTATGGTGCTAAGAACAACATCCTGAGCTTTTGTCCAACTTATCAATGCTGTAAGTTTCAGAACAACTTTTTTGTTCTAGATGATAGTGAAACAACAGAAAACCAACAACAGAGAAGTAAAGATCCTACAGATCTCATCACATCTTCTGTTCAAGGTGTAAATACTAAAAGGTCATTCTGTGCTCACACAAAAGGTGTAAGGAGAGCATTTAAAGTAAGTACTGTGGAAGCTTTCCATTATGGTCCAAAGAACAGAGCTGTTTTGTCCTACAACATTTGTTTTTACAAGCCAAAGTGTGAGACATGCAAGCACTGGTACCTTGACAACAGGGTATGTGGAAGCTGGATGTTCTCTATAGTAGTCTTCTTTGGATTCCACTGTGATTCTATAGGGTTAGCTGCTGCCAGGATAGATGTACGAGCGTTCAGTTGGCAAATGATTCCAGCCTGTCAAAATGAAAACGATTGCTGAAACCAGCCACAGCTGTGTACCACCAAAACTTCTGCCCCCATCTTTATAGATCATCAACATTACTACATGGGCTCTGTAGTACAAAAAAAATGGATTGCAAAAGCCTTTCACAGTAAAGCAAGAATAAAAGCATCTGGAAATACCAGCCTGCTATAGAAACTGGGCTTGGTCAATGAGTTGTTACATGGGTACATAATCTAGAATTGATCCACTGACAACAAGAGTGTGACCCTTTGTTCTTCTGGTCACTTTTCTGTCTCAGCTGCCTAGCATGTATCAGACTGATGGGAAGAATCCAGAATTAAACAGGCACTTACCTTTGCAATGGAGAGAGTCTGTTGTTCCATCACCTCATGCAGTACTGATCTTGTGCTTTCATTCATTTTATCAAACTCATCGATGCAGCAGATGCCATTGTCACTGAGTACTAGAGCACCTGTCTGAAGAACCAGCTGCCGTGTTTCTGGATCCTTCATCACATATGCAGTAAGACCAACTGCACTTGAGCCTCTGCCAGATGTGTACTGGCCTCGAGGAACCAGGTTGTACACATACTGCAGCAGCTGTGATTTGCTAGTGCCAGGATCACCACAGAGGAGAATGTTGATCTCAGCACGAAAATTGCCTCTTCCTGTGTGAGTAAAATCCTTCCTCGATCCCCCAAAAAGCTGAAGCAGAATACCCTATAAAAATAGTCTCTTTAAGTGTCAAAACATCATTTCTTGTATGCTAACACAACAAATCCAACTGTTGAACTGAAACACCTCAGGAATTGAAATACTCCTACAATTCACACAACTCAGGGGTGAAAGGCAACACTTCAAACTGGTTTTAGGAGTCTTTAAAAAGGGTTCATTATAGATTCTTTCAATCAGAGTTTGCCACAGATTTAAACTGCTAGTTCCTACGAAGTCAGCTTCTAATTAAAGTTGGAAACTTGAGATTCACACAAATCCATGCAAAATGTGCATAATTGGAATGCTGGTAACAAATCATTGTTTTCCCTAAGACTATGTTTAATCTAGGACTGAAGTACTATTACCTCTTTCACACAGTTAGAAATGTGCTGTCTTTATCAGCTTCTTAGTCAAGACTAACCAAGTATTTTCTTTTCAGCAAAACTGCTTTACTACACTGGCAACATCACTTCAAAGTTCTTTGAAAGTTCTTGCCCATCAGGTCTCATTTCATTGGAAGAGTTTCCTCCTTTGTGCAGAGTACTGGTGCTCCAATGCATGTTGGTTAAAAGCACTCTCATATATCAAAAGATAGAAATTTTGGTATGTTGTTGTGAACACATTTTGATCAGAACCTGAAGGTGTCCCTTGATGAAGGATCCCTATCTTCCCTCAGCTCCACCCCCCACACCTGATGTGCCTTACTAGGGTGGTGAGGAGGGAAGAATAAATGGAGTACTTGTTACTGTTCTTTCCATTGTATGCTTTGGAATTCAACTTTTTGCCATTTCAGAAACATGTGAACTATGATAATGCATGAAACTACAAGTTAAAAATAAAGGCTTGTTTGGTGTCTGACATTACCTTGAGAGCCACTCCTGATTCTGGCCTTTCCCACAATAAAGTTGTAGTAGCTTTACTGAACATTGTATTGGAACAATCCCTTCTTAGGTACATCTAAGTAACTGTTTTAACCTCTTGAAGGCCAGGGTCAACCAAAAGTCATTTTACAGCTATTTTCCTCTTGCAGGTGCCTCTTTCCAGCACTCACCCTGCTACAGCTACTGATTTTCTTTTGGTTAGCAGTAATCCAGGAAATGTCCACAATGCATACTGCAATTAAGTTTTCTCAGTTCTGCTGCTCTCCTACCTTTTCAGTATCTTCCCTGACTAACACTCCTTAAAATACCATGAAAAGAATCAGATATACCTACCACCAAGCCCATCCCGACAAGACAATGGAATTTTAAGACTGCTCAAGGTAGAGTTTTTTTGAATCATGAAGCCTCAAGTCACTTCTCTGGCAAACAACTACAAGCATATTTGACACACAAATACATTTCTTCCAAGGGAAATACAGATTTTAAGTCACCTTTTTGATGTCTTCATGCTCATAGATACTGGGGGCCAAGGCAGAGGAAAGTCTCTCATAGATGTCTGGTTTTTTAGACAGCTCCCTCAGCATTTTGACACGTTCCTCTGTAAAGATTTTTTGCTCTGTTTCCTCATCCACACCATGGAGGCGTTTGGAGTCTGTCTTGCGATAGTGGATGACATCGATGTGGGTCTTGTAGACAGATTTGACACTGCTGACCCTTGGATTAACTCGAATTGGGACTGCCCTGTAGATACCTAAACACAAGTTTTAACCACAGCATTAAACACAAAGAAACATAGTCACTCTAAAACCTGCAAATTTTACACCTTCCCCTAAGAAGTAAAGCCCTGCAAAACAGGCTGCATCAGGAGAAGTGTGGCCAGCAGGTCGAGGGAGGTGATCCTCCCCCTCTACTCAGCCCTGGTGAGACCCCACCTGGAGTACTGTCCCCAGTTCTGGAGCCCCTATTACAAGAGGGATCTGGAGGTGCTGGAACGTGTCCAGAGGAGGGCCACAAGGATGATCAGAGGGCTGGAGCACCTCTCCTGTGAGGACAGACTGAAGGATTTGGGGCTGTTCAGTCTGCAGAAGAGAAGGCTCCCAGGTGACCTCATTGTGGTCTTCCAGTATCTGAAGGGGGCTACAGGAAGGCTGGGGAAGGACTTCTCAGGATCTCAGGTAGTGACAGGACTAGGGGGAATGGAATGAAGCTGGAGGTGGGGAGATTCAGGCTGGAGGTGAGGAGGAGGTTCTTCCCCATGAGAGTGGTGAAACCCTGGAATGGGTTGTCCAGGGAGGTGGTTGAGGCCCTGTCCCTGGAGGTGTTTAAGACCAGGCTGGACGAGGCTTTGGCCAGCCTGATCTAGTGTGGGGTGTCCCTGCCCATGGCAGGGGGGTTGGAACTAGATGATCCTTGTGGTCCCTTCCAACCCTGAATGATACTATGATCTCCCAGAAGGAGTACATCATGTAGAACTCCATGGGACATATTTAAGTCATCCAGACCCTACTTTCACAGCTACATTTAGCATTCCTATGACAAGTGTTCTCAACAAGAAAAATGCTTAAGCTTTTTAAGAAGAAAATGAAGGCAGTTCTGCCACTTAAATCCATCTCACTGTCCATTTATCTAACCCAGACACCATCAGTTTGCCTATGAGGATGGGAGACTGTGATGAAAGCCTTGCTGAAGTCAAAATAAAGAACATCCACTGCTTCAGTCATCTCATTCTAGAAGGTTGTTATCCACTGTAAATCCATGCTGACTACACCTTATCACCTTCTTGTCCTTCATATAGTTAGAAATATTTCCAGTACTATTGGCTCTGTTGCCTTCCCAGGGGTCAGATGTGTTTGACTGCCTGTAGTTCTCTTGTTCTCCTTGACCTAGGAGTGACACTGGCTTTCTGCCAGTATCTTAGCCTGTCACTGACTTTCCAAAGATAACTGAGTGGCCTTGAAAAGACAATGGTCAGATCCCTCAGCACTTGCAGGTCCCTTTACAGACAGTTAAGATCAGTAAAAAAGGATGCAAATACTCAAACCAAATTTTACCTGTGACATTAACTCTATCACCTGGCTGAACTTTATCAACAAGGTCATTGTGAGCAAACAGTGCAACTGTATGCGGGGTCTGTCCAGCTGGCATATCTTCAGGAGACTCCTGCAGTTTGATCTAGTAAAAACCACACACAGTTTAGTTTAAAAAAGCCCAAAGAGGCAAACCCCAAAACTTTTCCACAGAGCATACAATGGAACTCTGTATTTGCAGAGTCTTCAGCATCATTTTAAATCAGGAACATTGCTGAAGAACAAAATACTCCAACAGCAAAGGTGGTTAGTAACAAAAAGGTGTGATGAAGCTATGAATGCTGCTGGTTGCTATTGGTACAGCTAAAATGTTAGAGGAGGCTCATCTACTCCAGGTAACAGTTGTACATACTACATATACATAAAGGGGTTTCCACATGGAACTATTAAGATGTGGACATACTTAATTTCCTAGTTTTCATGCATTTCTCCTTCAAAGCAGACCTACTCTTTCACTGAGTTGTTTCACATTGCAGAGCACTTTTCCCTTTCCAAAGCACTGAGTCTCAAGACACATGCATTAATGCTATTGATGGTATTAGGAAGATGGGGGAGGAAAACTGGAAACCATTTCAGCCACTGCCTCAGCACCACATACCATCTGTTTGTCAGAGAACATGGATCGATTGTGGATCAGCGCCATGCTGTGTGTGGTGTTACAGTTCTTGCAGACGGACGGTTCGGTGATCCTGCCACGATCGATTTCTACTCGGGTGGTGAAAGAGCAAACCTGGCACTTAAAGAAGGCTTCCTGCATCTCTGGAATTATCTGGGAGGTTCTGATGACCATTCCACTGATGGTGATAAGCTGATCAATATCTACAGGATACAGAGACTTGTGTCAACCCTCCATACTCTGAAAACTTGAAATGAACCTTCAAAACTTTGTTTTCAGGTGGGAGGCAGGCATTAGGTTAGGTGCTTGCATAAAACAAAGCAAGAAGAATCATAAACACATGGTACCAAATAGCCTAATTTACAGGAGTTACTTACACAAAAGTTTTGCACTCACAGAACTAAGGAGTAACTGATGCCAGGAGACATCTCCTTTATGGATAGATTGTTCTGCATTTGGGTGCTAAAGCATTTGTTTCTGAAACAGCCTTCTATAAACAAAAACCATCAGTCTGGATGGACTAAAAGTACAGTTTTATATGGGCTTCATGTAAGTATTTGTTAACATTCAGTAAATTGATATAAATCCTTAAGATTCTTTACTAACACAGTAATCAAAAGTGTACCTTCAGGATTTAGACTTCTCATGTTCCTCGTCTTCAGTGCATTATATGGCCTGACTTGGATCTGATGTTCTAATATTGAATCAGGGTAACGGTCAAAAAAGATCTCATTGACAGCCATGTCAAAAGTTGGAATAACTTCCTGTGTAAAAAATGTTAGAAATGGGTTAAGCTTACAAGTTAAAACATAAAATAAAATCAAACAATGAGATACTTTTGCATGAAGTATTTTGTGTGCTTCTGATCAGCCAGGAATGACTGAAAGTTATGCCAGCTGACCATTTTCCTAAACTTGCTCTTCACATTAGATTTATTCCTTTAAGTACTGGAAAGAAAAGGTCCAAGAGTTGGGACACTGCAAGTTTACCAACTACTACAACATAAAGTATTTTATAGCAAGTAAAATACAGAAGCTACAGAGATTGCACTAAATGTATGAAGTACTCTTTGCACTTAAACATTAAAAGGCAGAAATAGGACAGGGCCTGCTGAAAGCCAGAAGACAAGGGCAGTACTTCACCTGAGGATAGCAGATCAGTTGCCTGTAAAGATTTTCATCAAATGATCTTAGATGGTCACAGTTTACATTCAGGAATGGTTCCCCAACTATATTAATCTGCAAGGTATTTGAAAAGAAACCTTTAGCTCAGCAGCATAAAAGACTGAAAAGGAAAAGTTAGATGTTACTGTTCCAAGTACCTCTTCAAGCCGCTGCATGTAACGTGGCTCGTTAAGATTCAAGCCAACGTCTTCATCCTCTTTACCTATCGGGTCAATGAAGCGCTGAAGAAATCTCTTGAGTGTCAGAGGTAATGGGGAGACAGAAAGGAAAGATGAGCAAAATCAGCAGTGCCAACACCCTCCTTGCATTAGATTCAACTAACAGTTGCTTAAATCAAACTAGCTTTTCATTTAAAGAAGGAAAAAAGCAAGTTGTTAACCCACCTGGAACTTTTCTTTGCACGCGGCCACATTAACATCTGTTCCCCAAATAACAAGCTTCTGTCCAAGAGACTGCTCAGTTGTTACGTCCTCAGTTGGCTGCGTGGAAACCAATTAAGTATAAGCAAGTATGCAGAGTTGTTTACAAACAAGTCGTCAGGTACAAGGCTGAGACATCCACCTACCCCATCTGAGTGTAAATCCACTTGTCTGGCTTTACGGACAGACCCAAGATCTGGCCTCTGCCTAACTGGAGTTCCTCGTACTCCACTTCGTGGGGTGCCCTCCACCCTGGAGCTGGGTGTGCCATAAGTCAGAGGGGAACTGATGTCAAAGTCAAGAGGAATAGCTACCAAAAAAATATTTTATTATGATTAGTGAAACACCTTACATTTAGAGCAGATTAAACTTCAGCCTCTGCATCAGTTGCATGACTCTCATCACCCTTTTAACTCCACTATCATGAAAATAGTATCACTTACACTGTTTTGGTACAAGAGAAACAAGAAATATCTTGCAAGCCTGCACAGTTTTCTCTGCATCAGCATCTCTCCTGAAAGATCCCAAGTTCTAGTAGAGCTTCACAAGGAAACATCAGAGCAGTGCTGCATTCTGACACTACACTGGTAGTGTACAGTATAATCCCAGGTACACACTCCTATGACCATTTTAAACTACAACAGCACACCTGCACCCCTGACACTGACAACACTCCCGTTCTGAGCTATACTCAAATGAGAAATTCGAGCCAGAATCCGTTTTTTTCTGGAACATTTTTCAGCCGGATCCATTCCCCGAGCTGGCTCGCTACACAGCAGCACCGGCATGAAACCTCCCGCGGTGCATCGCCCAGCACCGTCCCGAGCCCCGGCGTACCGGAGTGGCGAAACTGCGGGGGGCTGGAGAACAGAGCATCGGCGGCGCCGGGGCTCTGGATGTCAGCGGGTGGGGAGGTGGGCATGGGCTGCAGGTCTCCGGTGGAGGTGGAGTCGTCTGTGCGGCGCTTCTGCGAAGGCGGAGACCGAGCATCTTGTGCTGCAAGACACAAGCAGACCGGGAGCCGGTATTTATATGGCTGCGGCCACCGTAAGTGGCGGGGACCGGTGTACAGAGACAGCGGCCGGGAGAACACGACCGCGGTGAAGCGACGGTGTCGCTGCCCCGTCGGCAGAGCGCGGAACGAAGCCCACCAGGCACCCCACATCCGCTCGCTTCCCCTGGCCTCTCTGCTGTCCGGTTCTGCCCACCGCTGCGGCCACTTTGCCCCCGGGCCGATCTATCCCCACCAAAGCACTTACGAGTCGGGGGGTTGCTGCCGCGGCCTCGCTTGCTGCGCCGACGGCTGGGGGTGGAGGCGGGCGACGACATGGCGCTGCTCCGGCTCCCGCGGCGACCCTACCTGCGGGGGAGAATCGAGGAGACAAACGCGGGCTGCAGGCGCTCCGCCACCGCCGAGCCCCGGATCGCGGGTTTCCACCCGTCTCCTCAGGCACAGCGAGCGCGGAACAACCAGGGGCAAAGGGGCACCGACCCCCGCCAGGACCCCCCACTCACCTCTGCGGCCCAACTACCCCAAACAACCCGAGGAGCTCCCCGCCAAGCCCGTCTCGTGGCGCGCTCTCGCGGGCTTTCTGGCCAATGGATATGAGCGATCGAGCCGGGAGCGCCCAACGCAGGTAGAGAGGGGGATGCGGAACGGATTGAGGAAGGGGAAAGGAGGAGAATTCTCCGGATCCCCGAGGTGAGGGTCGGGCCCTGATCGATCTTCTGCAGTAGGGACAGCAGCTTGCTGCAGGATACTCCTCGTGCTACAAGAGTGGGTTACCCTCAACGGTGGCACAGAGGCCACCCCTCAGCCCAGCGTGGAACAGCCCGCAGAGGCCCGAATTTCGCGGCAAAATTAGTCCTGAAGGATGGCAAGGAGGCGTGGGGAGGCTGGAGCAGCCCATTCTCCGCGGAGGGGGGACAGTTCGACTGTCTGTGCGGGTACAGCCCCAAACCCTCATCCGTGACTCAGCCCCTTAGGCGGTCGTGCCGCCCGAGGTGCCTTGCTCTGCTCAGAGCGGTCTCGCCGATGTCTGTTGGCGTTTCTCCTGCCTCCCAGTTCGCCAGTCCTGATGCCACAGAGGATGTCCCCTAGGTGGCTGCGTTACATGCGGCCGGGGGCAAGTCCTTCCTGCCCGCTTCCGCCTCCCCGGGTACCGCTGCCTGTCTGCCGGCCCGGTGCAGCATGGCCGGTGTCCGGGAATGTCTGCATCAGCTGCATCACTGCCTGCAGTCCAGCGATGCGGCCAGCGCCGCCATGCATGGCTACAGTCTGCTCCGCAGGCTGGGCGAGACCTGCCTCATCAGCCTGGGCAGCGGCACGCAGGGTGCGCACCCGGACACGGCCGTGGCGGGTGGTGTCTGGGGATGGGGGGCTTCGGGTACTCTGGAGCGGCTTTTGCCTCGCCGATGTCTTTAAAACAGCAACTGCTGACTTTGGGGAGGGCTCCTTAATGGTAGAGGGGCGCACGCACCACGTCGGTGGTTCTGACAGCACTCCCGCAGTTCTCGACTCAACGCGACACTTGGGGGCTACAGGCGTGATATAAATATAAAAAGCTGATTTTGTTGGAAGGGTGGTCTCTTGCCCCAAATAATAATTTACCTTGATAGAAGTGCTTTGGTGTGTGCCTCTAGCGGCCCACCTGCCCTCGGGGTATCTTTCCCAGGGTCAGAGGCACAGAGCCTTGTCCCTTGCAGTCAGAAGAAGCCTGCATTAAGTTGTGTTTCCTCTGGTGACAAGCGTCCGTCCAAGGCGTTAAGGCAGACTCTGCACATGGTGACAGCTGAGCCGTGTCCAGCCCTGCTTGTTCTAGAGGGGAAACCAGGGGTCTGATGGTTTGTTTGCTTCCTGCAGCCTTGCACCTGTCCCTGCTGTTCTCCCCAGAGCAAGGCTTGCTTGTCTTCATCCACAGATCCCTTGGCATCGAGGAGGTACGTTGGGAAACTTTCAATGTTTAAAGAAGTGTTGAAATAGTGCTACATGAATAGCATGTTGTGTTACTACACAGAATGTGTTTTGGTTTTTAACATTACAGTTTCGAGATTGCAGGGAAGAAGCATTGAAGTTTCTCTGTGTCTTCATGGAAAAAGTGGGTGACAAAGTTCATCCTTATGCCTCTAATATTGAGGTAGGAAAATAATTTCCTAAAGGTCTCTGCTGAATGAGTGAAACAATTCTGGTGGGTCACATACTGTGACAGATTCACAAACTACCCTTCAACCAGCCTCATCTCCCTTACTCCCTTATGAGAGATGAATCACAGAGTCACACAATGTTAGGTGTTGGAAGGGACCTCTAGGGATCATCAAGTCCAACTGCCCTGCCAAAGCAGGATCACCTAGGACAGGCCATGCAGAAATGCATCCAGGTGGGTTTTGAGTCTCCAGAGAAAGAGACTCCACAGCCTCTCTGGGCAGCCTGTTCCAGTGATCTGTCACCCTCCCCATAAAGAAGTGTCTCCTCGTGTTGAGTTGGAACCTCCTGTGTTCCAGTTTGTACTCATTGTCCCTTCTCCTAGCACCAGGCACCACCAAAAAGAGCCTGGCACCTTCATCTTGGCACCTGCCCCTCAGATATTTATAGACATTGAAAAGATCCCCTCTCAGCCTCTCTTCTCCAGACTAAACAGCCCCAGGTCTCTCAGTCCTTTGTAGGAGAGATGTTCAAGTCCCACAGTCATAGCTCTCTGTTGGACTCTCTCCAGCAGATCCCTGTCCCTCTTGAATTGGAGAGCCCAAAACCGCACATGGTATTCCAGGCATGGTCTCACCAGGGCAGAGTAGAGGAGGAGGAGAACTTCCCTAGCCCTGCTGGACACACTTTTCCTGTTGCACCCCAGGATACCATTGGCCCTCTCTTGGCCAAAATGGCACACTGCTGTCCCGTGGTCAACTTGCTGTCCACCAGCACTCCAAGGTCTTTCAAATTAGTAGCTGCATATTCTAAGGAGTTATAGTACAGAGACAGAAAATTTGCTGTATGACTTCTATTTCAGAAGTCACTGTCTTTGCTTTATCTGGGAACTGTTACTATACAAGACAGGGCTGCACTGTTGTCTGTGAAGCCACTTCAAGGACTGAGAATTTTTGTTGTTTTAGTCTTTTCTAAAAAGTCTTAAACTTGTTAGGAATAGATACTTCAAAGAGGTAGAATCATAGAATCAATAAGGTTGGAAAAGACCTCAAAGATCATCAAGTCCAACCTGTCACCTAACACCTCATGACTACTAAACCATGGCACCGAGTGCCACGTCCAATCCCCTCTTGAACACCTCCAGGGATGGTGACTCCACCACCTCCCTGGGCAGCAGGTAAATTAGTACATTAATATCTCTGAATTCTCTTCTCCACTTACCAGTATTATAATCTCTATTTTTCCTTCCTACCTAGAAAACTTGTATTAGTGTTTATACAAAAGAGAGAGCAGCAAAATGTAAAGTCTCAGCTCTGGAACTTCTGATTCAGGTAAAATGCATTTTATAAATCTTGTTTCTAGAAAAAGTAGAACATCTGTTGTGGTACTGTAGTTGTGCAGAACACCTGTAGCCCAAGAGAATTGTGCTAGTGTAATATTTGGCTGTTGGTAAGAGATATGTCTTAAGAACAGATTGTCTTTGCTATTCCTCCAGTAGCTTGGTTAGATGTGAGCATGTCCTTCATCTGCAAGAGCAAGGCATGGTTGTTTGGGGGGGCAGCTGCAGATCTTCTGTCTCCCAGCTTGTTATGATTCTTTAAGGAGTTGCAGTTCAATTGTATTCTTACTTTAAAAATACTATATATTAATACATAGTATAATACACTAGACAGTGAAACATGTGGAGAAGGGCTTTTTTCCATAAGTATTCTTACTCTATGGGGCAGTAACTTCCTAATGTGCTTCCTTAGAATGCACTAGACCCTTGTTTTGCAAATGCTTTTGCACCTACTTAGCTTTGCTTAAGTAAGAAAACCAAAACTCCCTTCTGAGTTACTCTGCATCAGTTTTTCTGTCAATGGGCTTGGCTTTACAGCAGCAGGGAGAAACGCAACATGATAAAGACTACTGCAGATTTGCTAAGCCTGTGCTCTTGGAACTTTTTTATATACATCTACAGAGTATAATTATCTTTCTATAGTTGTAGAAGATTACTGTGTAATATGCATCATATAAAGTAAGAATTCTAAGTGGTGCATTTACACGTATGCAGGAAGGTAGTTTGTTGTTAAAGGAGATTTCATGTCAGTACTTTTTTCTGGAGCTGTTACCATAAATCTATCTCATTGAATGGCATACTGAAGGTAAGCTATTATGTATATTAGAATAGAATAGAATAGAATAGAATAGAATAGAATAGAATAGAATAGAATAGAATAGAATAGAATAGAATAGAATAGGAGTGGAATAGAATAGGAGTGGAATAGAATAGGAATGGAATAGAATAGGAGTGGAATAGAATAGGAGTGGAATGGAACGGAATGGAATGGAATGGAATGGAATAGAATAGAATGGAATAGAATAGAATAGAATAGGAGTGGAATGGAATGGAATTAGAATAGAATAGAATAGAATAGAATAGAATAGAATAGAATAGAATAGAATAGAATAGAATAGAATAAGAGTGGAATGGAATAGAATAGAATAGAATAGAATAGAATAGAATAGAATAGAATAGAATAGAATAGAATAGAATAGAATAGAATAGTATTAACCAGGTTGGAAAAGACCTTCAAGATCATCAAGTCCAACCTATCACCCAACACTATCTAAGCAACTAAACCATGGCACATTAGACATACAAACTGTGGTTTTGTCTAAGCCAAGTAGGATTATGGTACTAATATTAATGATTTTCCTGACTTCCTTTCTTTTCAATCTATCTTAGTTGCTCCGCAGCTTACGACATTCCTGCCTGATGGAAGAAATGAAAGTTGGGGAGATATTTAACAAATTTTATGGTGAACTTGCCACCAAAAGTAGATCTCCTGACACAGGTAGCCTTTAGTTTTTCTGTCAGTGCCCTTTGCTATATCTACACTTGGGTTTTGTTGGTTCATAGCCCCTGGAAATGTGTAATTGTCATCGCCATGGGAAGCGTGTTGAACAATGGTAGCTGTTGTAGAGCTAGAAAAATTTGTCCAGGTCTTCTGATCATGACCATGCAGCTTCTTAGCAGAGCTATATGTATATAATGAGCCATCAAATGGGAGAAATTATATAATCACATTCAGTGATGGCACTTCATACTCAATTTAAGCACTGGTCTGGCTTAGGATTCCTGACACAAAAGAGTGTTTGTATCCCTAAGCTGTAATTATTAGTCTCTGAACGCCTAAACCTGGAAGTAATTCCATCTTTCTTGTTGTTAACCAAGTTGACTTTGCTTTTCTCTTGGATTTTTATTTTTGTTTTCCAGGTTTAGTGCTAACCTGGTCTAGCTGATCCTTTTAGAGTTACTCTTATACCTGTTTTATAACAATATCCAGGCATGCCCCTATAACAGTGAGCCTTAAGAGTAGTCCTGGTCCCTCCAGTGGGTGGGCCTGTCAAAGTTTCTGTAAGCCCAAGCTCAGTTCTAAAGGTCTCTGTAACTTTATTCCAACCCTGGACACTGTTGTCTTAGAGCTGCTGTTTTAGTGTCATAGTTCCTGCACTGGCTGCCCCTGATGTGAGCTCATCAGTTCCTGCCTTGTGTATGTTGTTTGTAATGTTAAACACAACAACATGAGCTCTAGTTTGGTCATCTTGGCTGGTTACAGCTGAGAGCTTGGCTTTACAAGTCTAACCCTCACCAAATTTGCTGTGCCTGTGTAGAACCCTTTAGTCTGAACGCAGGCCTAGGAACTTCTGCTGTTGGCCTTAACCCTGATGATACTTAAAAGAACCAGCACAACCTCCAGGCCAGTAGAAGCTTGTATTAGTTGTAAATGCTTCCTCAGTGGATATGGCCTTTATTAATCAGTTTTCTAAGCCACAGTTGAGAAATGTGTTTAATTTACTACTGTGAGAGAAGGAGGCATCTCACATCATGATAAGGATGTATATATATATGTAGATGTAACTCATAAAGAGCTGTCTTTCCCACAGGCTAATCACCCATTAAAATCAAACCCTCAGGGCTGGTTTTTCTCGAGGTTGGAAGTTACATAAGAGTTGCAATAGAAATGTCCCAAGTAATTATTACAGTAAGTAATGCTTAATCATTTTAAATTCCTTTCTAGTATTGGAGAAGATTTATGAGCTGTTGGGAGTTCTGGGGGAGGTCCAGCCTAGTGACATGATTAACCACTCTGAGAAACTATTCCGAGCTTACTTGGGAGAGCTTAAGACACAGGTAGGGTTGGTGTTTCTTTTCAGCCTCTTGTGTTGCTTTGGTTGTTTGGTGTTTCTTTTCAGCCCCTTGTGTTGCTTTGGTTGTTTGCCCTTTGGTGTAGCACTGTAGGTTGGGATATGTGTTTTAACTAGGAGAGTTTGTAGGGATCTAGCTGGACAGTCATCAGTGCTTCCCTAAGGACTGTTGATGTTTTGTGTTCTCTGCTTCTGAGACGCTTTCAAAGTCAAAACTCAAGGCCATCAGTGACAGTGAATTTGGTGTCCCTGCCCATGGCAGGGGGGTTGGAACTAGATGATCCTTGTGGTCCCTTCCAACCCTGACTGATACTATGATACTATGATACTGTGAGAAAAAAATGGTTCCTACATTGCAGCAGCTCCCAAGAAAAGTAACATTGCCATGCACTGATAGTTTATGCTTTGGTCTCTACTAGCTGCAAAATCCTTGCACTTCAGGGAAATAGCACAGCTCTGCTGAACTTCACTTTCCTGCTTCCTCACTTCTAAGACATTGATGTGTGTTATCCAGTGGTTGCTCTTGGAGTATAGTTCATGCTTGCCAGAGGATTTCTTATGCTTCTGTAGTTAAACTCCCAAATGTTATCAAACTTCTGAGCAGGAAATGTCTCTGTGGACTTGTGTTCATAGAGGCAGGTGCTAACATAAGTGTGTTCTTTTGGAATATGGAATTTATTCTACACTTCTAGGACCTGGGAAACCTTGGTGTTTGTCTTAACTTGAGAGTGAATGTTTTGTTAACTCCCCCTTGTTTTTCAGATGACATCAGCTACAAGGCCACCTAAGCTGCCTGTTGTGGCGGGGTGCCTGAGGGGACTGGTTGCACTCATGTACAACTTTACCAAATCCATGGATGAAGGTAAGTTCTTGTTCTATGTGAAAGCTATCCAATTTGATCTGCTGTGAACTCAGAATGAACATTTCCCCACTGGCAGATGGTTTAGGCAAGATGAAGGTCTGTCCCTCTGCGTGCTGTCTGTCCCGATGTGGACTGCTTTATGATGTGTTTCTGCACATAAATGTTTTCTGGGGTGCAACAAGAAAAGTATGTTCAGCAGGGCTAGGGAGGTTCTCCTCCCACTCTGCTCTGCCCTGGTGGGACCACACCTGCAATACCATATCCAGTTTCAGGCTCCTCAATTCAAGAGAGACAGGGATCTGCTGGAGAGAGTCCCAACAGAGAGCTATAAGGATGATGAAGGGACTTAAATATCTTTCCTGTGGAGAATGACTGAGAGACCTGTAGCTGTTTAGTCTTGAGAAGAGAAGGCTGAGAGGGGATCTGATCAATATTTATAAATGTCTGAGGGGTGGGTGTCAAGATAAAGTTGCCAGGCTCTTTTTGGTAGTGCCCAGTGACAGGGCAAGGGACCGTGCGTACAAGCTGGAGCACAGGAGCTTCCACCTCAGCATGAGGAGAAACTTCTTTGCTGTGAGGGTGACAGCACTGCAACAGACTACCCAGAGAGGTTGTGCAGTCTCTTTTTCTGGAGACTCAAAACCTGCCTGGATGCATTTCTGCATGGCCTGCCCGAGGTGATCCTGCTTTGGCAGTGGGATTGGACTCGATGATCCCTAGAGGTTCCATCCAACACCTACCATTCTGTGATTCCTTGATTCTGTGAAGGGCTATTTTCTAACCACAGGTTGGGTGGCTGAGAGAGCCACTTTGGAGCTGGAATGGAGTTTATACAGAGGTGTGGTTCCCTTTTAAGGGGTGTGTCTGTTAAAATATCAGTGTGCAGGAAAGCCATGAATATAGATGTACATTTTCCCCACATTTAAGAGTATTTCAGGAAAAACCATCTCTGCCTCTTCAGATTAATTATGTAATGCTTTCCAATACTTCTTTTTCATACCAAGCTCTGGACAAAAATATCTTTGTCTTCACTCTCCCATTTGTGTGTCAGTAAGTGAACTACTCACTGTTGGATTGTTTCACAGATCCTCAGACTGCCAGGGAGATCTTTGATTTTGCAATGAAGGCAATCAACCCACAGGTAAATCTGCCGCCTGTTAAGTGTTCCACATAAATGAATTAGTCCTGGTGAAGAGCAGCTCATCCGTGACAAACTTTTTCTGGTGTTACAGGTTGATCAGAAGCGATACGCAGTGCAACTAGGTAAGGTTGGGAATCGTTTCCATTCACACTGAGGTGGTTACCATTCAATGGTGTCTTCTATCTGGAGCTGTTCATTCTCTGCTGGCTGTGTTCAGATAGCTCTAGACTTCTTAGCTGATTAAGTAGCAAATCCAACTTTAAGTTGGAATCTAAAGCGTATTTGGTTAAACTAGGCAAGGTCTAAGCAGCTTATGAAGAGCAGCATCGTGCTCGATGCCATTTACCCCTCTGGAGTAGTACAAAACCTCAGTATGAGAAGGGAAGCATAGCAGGAGTAGAAATAAGAGGGAGGTAGGAAATATGGAGAAAACAGAAAGTAGTGGATAGGGTTAAAGTTTGAAAAGTAGGAAGAAAATGGGAGTTTCACTGGAAGAAAGAGAAGGAAATTGGGACAGATGAAGTTCATAAAGGACAGGAGAAAGAGCATCCTTGTGAATTGTGTGATCAAGTAGTATTATTTGTAACCAGTGGAGTCTCTTTCACTATTAATATAAATTACTTCAAGACACAGCTGTGCTTTCTGTGATGGTGTAGATTCAAAGAGAGGATTGTGGAGTGTTGATTTTATGCTTAAGTTCTTAATGTCTGGATACTGATACTGTAATGATTCTGAATACTTGTTAAACCCTCCAGTCCTGGCAGATACATCTGCCTGAAGTCCTAATGTGGACTTTTATAGTCTGGTCTTGGGAAGTGGAATGTGCCTGGGCTTTAATGAGAATTGTGTTTACATTGCAGCTGGTTTACAGTTGTTCAGCTGGCATGCTGCTCAGTTTGGTGCCTTGCTCCTGGACCACTATGTCTCCCTCTTCGAAGCAATGTCTAAGTGGTGTGGCCACAACAATCCCGAGCTGAAGAAAGCCAGTCACTCTGCACTAGATTCATTCCTCAAGCAGGTATGGAGACTTCACTGGCATCTCTGAGACTAAAGCAAAGTCAAATTTCTTGAAGTAGTGGGAATGCTTGGTGCTTGGAAGTTCAGTGAATCTGTTTAATAAACAATTATTTTGTTTGATGTGCTTTGTGTTACAAGCTAGGTACCTGCTAAGACTTACTATATTCTGTTTTTGTGGCTTTTTTTCATCTTTCTGGAAGGACTGAACTATTTTTGTCTGCTTTACAGATTTCTGTAATGGTAGCCAAGGATGCAGAGCTGCACAAAAGCACGTTGCAGTTCTTCATGGAGCAGTTCTATGGAATCATCAGGAGAATGGATTCGAGCAGCAAAGAGCTGTCCATCGCCATCCGTGGATATGGGCTTTTTGCAGCAGTATGTGCAGGGTCTTGCTGCTACTGCAAGTTGTGGGCTTAGTCTGCACACAACATCAGTGATTGATTCAGGTTCAAGGCAGGGTTTCTTCTACTGCCTAGACACTGAAATAACTGTAAATACTTGTAGTTCTGCAAATGATGAATAATCTAAATGTCAAAATTAAGGCAGACTGGATTCAGCCGTTAGCCTAGCTCTCATGGTCTGTTACTGCCTCAGGCAGTCCATTCTTTTTCCATAGCCAGTTCCCTGTTGCAATTCCTGACTGTAACTTGATTCCTGGTGCCTTTTCCACAAAAAAAAAACAGTTTTTGACCTAGCTCATGCTAAATGCTGTGATTAATAAATCATGCTATAGAAACCTGTAAGCATTCTTACATGCCCTCTAGTA
The DNA here is from genome assembly GCF_026170545.1 of Melanerpes formicivorus. Taxonomy (NCBI): domain Eukaryota; kingdom Metazoa; phylum Chordata; class Aves; order Piciformes; family Picidae; genus Melanerpes; species Melanerpes formicivorus. Next base: position 4,931,600 of record NW_027142394.1, on the reverse strand, counting down.
CTGTTTGGGATGCTTTCTACTTGTTCATCAGTTTAGGATTAGTCTTTGTCCTCTGTGCAGTTTGTACCCAGCTCAATAAAAGTTCAGAATTTGGGCTTCTGGGTTAAATGTTAAATAGCAAGATCTTGTGAAGGGGGATTGGTTAAGCCACACTAAAGTAAGTCACTTACTCCTTTAATGCAGCTTGATCACCATGTAAGTGAATATTAGCATCCCTAATGCCATGTGTATGATATTCACAGCCAAACTGTGCTTTTCAGGCTGGATTTCAAATTGTGTCAATAGAAGTTCAAATGCCTTTAATAGTAAATTACACTGCATCTGTGAACCATCATTATAGCTCATTGCAGTTACCATGTTTCTCATATGTGTAGCAAGTAAAATACTTGAAGTTAGTTTATTCAGATGTAAAGACTTGCTGGAAGAAATGGAAAGATAATTATTTTATGGTTCTTGCCTGGTTTTCATGCTACAGAGTTTGGCTGTACAAAGCTGCTAATTCAGTGTTTTATTTTCTCTCTAAGCCCTGTAAAGCTTTGCACTCTGAGGATGTTGACAACATGTATGTTGAGCTCCTTCAGCGCTGTAAGCAAATGTACCTGACAGAAGCAGAAACAATAGATGACCATATGTATCAGCTCCCAAGCTTCCTCCAGTCCATTGCAAGTGTGATAGTCCATTTAGATACAGTAAGTGGAGGATTTAAAGTATCAGTCATTTTTTTCTATGCAGCTATGGATAGATAAGGAGGTAGAAGCTGTGAACTTACCTATGACCGAAGGTGTTTCTTTATCTGAAATACAATGACATTTACCTCCAGAGGATGGGAATAATATCAGGAGAACACTTTATTTGATTGTATTTGGATAAAGAAAATGCACTGAATATGGAGCATAAAATTCAACAGTGCATTGCAGTGCTAACCATGCTAGCCAAAAGTGAAGAGGTCTTTACTTTATTTTAGGTGAAGCTATTGATTTGGACTTAGTCCTACCCTTTATGTGATTGTACCACTCTATACCTGCTTTATTTGTTGGTATTGATGCTTAGCATCTTCTCTGAGGCTGATACTTCAATTTTCCTCTGTGTTCTAATGAAGGCTTTCTGGATCCTAGCTGGTGCTGGGAAATAAGGTTGGTGCAGAGGAGAGGCTTTCAATTACATTCGGTATTCAAGGTGCTAAGGATGAAGAGGTTATTCTGCTGTGTTGCTATTGTTTGACTAAATTGGTACTTGCCTAATAAGCTTAGGACTGGTTCCACTAAGTTCATAGTTTCATTCAGGGTTGGAAGGGACCACAAGGATCATCTACTTCCAACCCCCCTGCCATGGGCAGGGACACCCCACACTAGATCCGGCTGGACAGAGCCTCATCCAGCCTGCTCTTAAACACCCCCAGGGACGGGGCCTCGACCACCTCCCTGGACAACACATTCCAGGGTTTCACCACTCTCATGGTGAAGAACCTCCTCCTCACATCTAGCCTGAATCTCCCCACCTCCAGCTTCATTCCATTCCCCCTAGTCCTATCACTACCTGATATATTCAGGAACTGCTTTCCATGATGTGTTCCAAGAAGCTTTCTTACTCTGTTTTGTTTGGGGTTTTGATCTGGTTTTAGGTTTTGTTGGTTGTTAGGGGTTTTTTTTTGTGTGTGTTTTGTTGTTTGGTTGTTTTTGTTTTGTTGGGGTTTTTTGTTTGGTTGTTTTTAATAAGTAAGATTAATTCACTTGCTGATCTCCTGTTCGTAGATCAGGTCATGATGTAACAAAATACCTTGCTTGAAATAATTAATCCTATTTTTTCACATTGATACCACATTATAATCATTGTCCATGTGTGATGGGTGGTTTGGTTTTATTTCTTCTAGATTCCTGAAGCATACACTCCAGTTCTTGAACACCTGGTTGTGCTGCAGATCAATAACTTTCCACAATACAGTGAAAAGATGCAGTTAATCTGTTGCAGGTCTATAATCAAGGTATTTCTAGCCCTCTCAGGAAAAGGTCCTGTTCTCTGGAGTTTTATCAGTACAGTGGGTAAGTCTGTGATATTAACTGCTGTGGTTCTGGGGAGGTTGTGAGGTTTAGGGTTGGATTTTTTCCCCCCTGAACTGATTAACTGCTTCTGAGAGAGATATGTAGATAGACATTTGGAGTCAAAAATCAAGCTTTTAGTTTTTCCCATCTTCTACAAATGGAGGTTCAGGGTTCTCATCATGTTAATTTTCAGTATCCATTGTTAAATCACCTGGGGAATACTTCTAATGACTGTTTGGGATAACAGAAAGGCTGTCATTGAAGGCAGGAGAATGTTTTGTGATAATCTGAACAGAAGACTTACATTCCTGCTCTGAAGGATTGTCAGGAGAAAGGGATTTCACAGTGCCTTTTTCATAGAATCATAGAATCAACAAGGTTGGAAAAGACCTCAAAGATCATCAAGTCCAACCTGTCACCTAACACCTCCTGACTACTAGACCATGGCACCAAGTGCCACGTCCAATCCCCTCTTGAACACCTCCAGGAATGGTTATTCCACCACCTCCCTGGGCAGCACATTCCAATGGCTAACAACTCTCTCTGTGAAGAACTTTCTCCTCACCTCGAGCCTAAACTTCCCCTGGCACAGCTTGAGACTGTGTCCTCTTGTTCTGGTGCTGGTTGCCTGGGAGAAGAGACCAACCCCCTCCTGGCCACAACCACCCTTCAGGTAGTTGTAGACAGCAATAAGGTCTTCCCTGAGCCTCCTCTTCTCTTCTTCACTGAATTTGAAGTCAGGGAGAAATCATAACAGGATTAAGGAAAAAGCAGGAAGAAGAAAGTTCCCAACTGGTTCCCTGTGAAACATCCTAAAGCTTTGGGTCTGGTTTTGGAAATACTTGTCCTTAAAGAAAGGTTTGTGTTCCTCTGCCTTTCCCTCATCCTGACAGCAAACAGAAAACTGGTTTAGTTCATTGCTAATGTGATATGGGTGCTGTGTCTTTTTAAGTCTGCTTAGGCAGTACTTTTGTTTGTTTGTTTCAGTGCATCAGGGATTAATCAGAATCTTCTCCAAGCCAATCCCATTTTCAAAGGTAATATAATTGTTTCACCATAGGTTTTCTTCATGCAGATCTCTAGAGCATACATCCATGCATCCCAGTTCTTGAAGATCTAGCTCAGTAGCAGGGCAAGGCCCAAAGAAGCAAAGATAGTGCTCTGCATTTGGAGTTGTGACTCAGTTGTGATGGGTCTCTGGTCACTACATCTGCTCAGCATAATGAAGATGTGTCTCTTGTACTGAACGGGGAAAAAAATGACAGGAAGCTGACTTGTCCTCTGCAATTCTTGTTTGTTCAGGTTGTTTGCAACAAACCAGGCTGCAATTAAGGTCATCCAGCTTTCTTCTAGGCTAACAGATTTTGGAAACTTTGGAAGTTTCACTGAATGTTTGTGTTAAGGGAGGATTTTAAAGCTGTTTTACATCCTGTGTAGCAGCACAGCGATGGATTTTCTCTAAGGGACCACCGGAGGAGCTGTAGAGATTTTTGCAAGGACCTTGTTATGTGCTCTTTTCAGATAGGTTATGTGTTAAACCCAACCATTTCATGTTCATGCTTGTACAAGTAATTTTACATTATGTTTAGCCTGATTACACTGAGATGAAATTGATTTTCCATGTAGCAGCCTTCCTAGTGCTGAGCTTGTGTTTGTAGCTGAAAAGGTGTTGGTAACATGCCCATGCTTTGGCTTCTGCTGAGCAGTGCTGCACAGCATCAAAGCTGTCCATCCAGCATTTTCCCCTCACCAGTAGGCTCAGTGGTGGGCAAGATCTTGGTAGGGGACATAGCCAGGACAGCTGACCCAAAGTGACAAAAGGTATAGTCCATACCACATGATATCTACTCAGCAATAAAAGCAATAAAGAGCAGGAGGGGAGGGCATTTATTATTTCTCTCCTGGAACAACTGCTGTGTGCAGTGAAGCACCACTTCCTGGGAAGTGGCTGCACATTGCCTGCTGACGAGAAGTGGAGAATAAATCTTCTGCTTTGCTTTGCTTCCACTCACAGACTTTGCTTTGGCTTTATTAAACTGCTTTAATCTTGACCCATGGGGTTTTTTTCCATGTTATTTTCTGCCTTCACTGTCCTGCTGAGGAGAAGAGTGATGGAGCACCTTGTTGGGCAACTGGTGTCCAAGCTAAGGTCAAGCCACCACAGCAATGTTTCTGAAAACTGTTGTGTCCTTTCAGAATTTTTTGGGACAAGAGACTTCAGGGTCAGAAGAATCCCTTGAAGCTGGAGAGTTTGGGACAGGCAGATCGAAAGTACCAACATATAAGGACTATCTGTATCTCTTTAGAAGTCTACTGAACTGTGGCACAATGAAGGTAAAAGCATATTTAATGTGGAAATACAAAAGGAAACACAATCCTGAGTCTTTTAGCTGCTTTTCTAACCCTAGCCATTTTCAAAGAAGATGTGAAAGAACTGCCTCCTGGTTTTAGTTGGATTTTGTGGCTGATTAGTGAATGAAACAGGGATTAATTTAGGCTTCCCTAGCAGCTGAGAAACATCTGAAGATGGATTTTCTGGGACATTCAGATCTTGGTAAATTCAAGAAACAATTTTCAGTGGAGTTTTGAAATGTGAACCTCTTTCCTCCTACACAGGAATGTGTTTTTGAAGAGGAAAGCTTTCTTACTGATTCACCACTGCAGTCCCTGAATCGCTTGCTGTATGATGAATTTATCAGTTCTGTTCTGAAGATTATTGAGAAACTGGACCTGACTGTTCAGAAACTGGGTGTTAATGAGCAGGTGAGACCTGATGGCTTGTCCTTTAACTCCTGCTGTTGTAGGGGAAATCAAACCCACGTTACCTGTTCTGTTTTCATTATGCTGAGATAGCTCCTTGCAGTGTCCTCAAAGTAACATTAATACTAAAGTGAATACTGAATATTGCATTACAGTGCTAGGAGATGGAAACATTTGAATCAGTAGAAGATCACAATCTGTTATTTTGCACTCCCTGCTCTGGCATCTGGTCATTTTAATTTTTCTGCTTGCTTTCTCCTTTAAAGCAAGCATCCCTTATTATTTCTTTGAATTGTTGATGTGTCAATTACTAGTCCCTTTCCTGTGTCAGACCAGCTAGAAGAAAGAGAAGAGACAAACTGTTTATCTGGATAAAAAAGTTCATAGGTGCACTGAATGGTTTGGGTTGGAAGGGACTTCAAGATAGTCTAGTTCCAAACCCCCTGCCATAGGCAGTGATACCTTCTACTAGACCAGGATGCTCAAGGCCTCATCTAACATGGCCTTGAACACCTTCAGAGGGGAAGCATCCAGGACCTCCCAGGGCAACATGTTTATTTCTGTATTGTCACAGATCCAGTGATCTTGCTTCAATATTTGTTTTCAGGATGAAAATGAAGCTGACAGTGCTTTGGTTGAGCCTTCTTCTGATCCTGCTTCAAACCTTCGGCCAGCGAAGCCAACAGACTATCTTGCCTTTATCAATCTGGTGGAATTCTGCAGGTATTAACATGGTTTGATGCAATCTGGAATTTGCAAAGCAGTTGGAAGAAATTCAAAGTGGGATTTATTTAAGATGCCTGTTTCTGACTCAGGCTGATACACCATGTTTCAAAATGCAGAAGGTGATTGGGAAGGGGACAACAGATTGTGTGCTTCAGACAGCAGGTTGTAGGCAGAAAAACAGAATCACAGAATGTTAGGGGTTGGAAGGGACCTCCAGAGATCATCCAGTCCGATGCTCCCTGTCAGAGCAGGATTACCTAGGGCAGGTCACACAGGAACACATCCAGGAGGGGTTTGTAAATCTCCAGAGAAGGAGATTCCACAGCTCCTCTGGGCAGCCTGCTTCAGTGCTCCATCACCCTCACAGTAAAGAGGTTTCTGCTCATGTTGAGGGGGAACTTCTCTGTGTTCCAGCTTACATCTGTTGATCCTTGTATGCTAGAAGCATATGAGGGGCTTTTAGCTCAGGTTTTTGTAAAGAGTACAGGAGACAAGACATTTCACTTCCATTATTTGGGTGCAAACATCTTTCAGTTTTCTTTGTAACCATCTTAAATACTTCAGAGGCCTGAAATGCAGTCTTCATGGAGGGGTATGGGGCATGCAGCGAAAGGTGCAGCACGGTTTGCCTGCAGAGGTGCAGCTGATTTCCCCTGACAGTACTGCAGTCTTGGTAGTGAAATCTGATCTGTGAGTGTGTGTGTTTGCAGACATTCAGTGACAAGATGTAATGAGAAAGAAATGGCTTTGTGCTGGAGAGCAAACCAAAGATCTTCCTGTGCTTGCCTCAGAAGGCAGTGTGTAGTTGTTTCCTCGCTGTCTTTGGAGCTGCTCTGTGAAAGCAATACTTCCCTGTTTTTTACTGCCTTGAAAGTTTGGGGGGAAAAAATGGAACAAATATTTTATTATTTCTTTCTTTTTTTTATCCTTGTATGTTTTCCATGCATCTGGTTTAGAGAGATACTGCCAGAGAAGCACGTTGAATACTTTAGCCCTTGGTTATATTCCTTTGGTTATGAGCTTATTACACACTCCACGAGACTACCTCTGATTAGTGGATTCTACAAGCTGCTTTCTGTTGCAATGAAAATTGCCAAGAAAATAAAATACTTTGAGGTGAGATCTCTTTTTCCCAGTGGAAGGGTAACATTGCTTTAGTGATGGTGTAGTTATTTATGTAGTCTCTTTATGTGCTATGGAAAGTAGTCCATTGAAAGTGTTACCTAGCTGTTTCAGATGTTTATAGCATTTTATGCCTTCATAGACACAAGCAGATACAAAGTCAAAATTTGGACCAGAAGCCCAATTTCTGAAGAGACAGGTCCATGTGTAATGCTCTTTCAGAGCTGAGTGAACAGAGGCATGGGAAATGCTTTTGCAGTGCAGGTGGCACAGAGGATAGTGTGCATATCAGGAACAATCTAGCCAGAGCAGCAGAGACACCCATGGGCTAGTTACTTGGTTTCTGGGGTGTACTCCTATTCCACTCACTGGTTTCCACAGGAAATACAATGCTGTATTGGTGGGGCCACCGTTTGTGATGTGGAAGCTATTTTAAAGTGACTGTGCTTCATCCCATCATGTGTGTAGCACACCACAGAGCCCAGCAATGTCCCTGCCACTGCTGGTGATGGCACCAAGTGAAGCAGATCTGGGAATGCACTGGTGTAGATGCTTGTACTGTAGATGATGTTGGGGGCTGCCCTTTTCTTACTCCACTAGCATTCTGTCTTGCCACCAGGTCATCCACTACTAGGGGTGTGTTTTGCTTTCATGGTTTGTTAGCTGGGTGGACACAGAGAAAATGAAGGGCCAAAAAGTTATTTTTCAGTTATATGTATCTTGCTTATTTGGGTATTATTAAGTGCATTCCAAAAAGCTGACCCTCAGTGTTGTTAAAGTTGGCTTTTAGGCTTTGAGTGAACAAAGGTGCATCTCAGGTTTTCACTGATGGCAGCTTCATATTGGACAGTGATGTGTGTATTCTGAGTTGAATCTGTGCTTCATATTCATCCTGTCTGCTACATTTCTGATAACTCTTGACTTGTGGCTTCTGCTTGGTAGGGTGTCAGTCCAAGGAGCCTCAAAAAGTGTCCTGAAGACCCAGAAAAGAAGTCTTGCTTTGCACTGTTTGTAAAGTTTGGAAAAGAGGTAAGTGATTTCACTGGTTAGCTTTCTTGGTTTGAATATAAGCAAACATGACACAATCAGAATTTACCTTCTGAGGAATCTTGCATGTATGAAAGAGGTATTCCAGCTCTTTGAATTATGCAGCCTAGGGGTGGATTAAGATCTTTTTCTGTCTGATTTTTTACTTAATGTCAGAAGAGGTGTGCTGATCTCCTGCTCAGATACAAATGAGAAATACTTGCATAATGGTACATGAAATACTATCTGATCACTGCCTGCAGGTGAGTGGGGTTTCATTATTGGCTTTGAGTTGGGTATTTACATAGATATTGATACAGCAAAATCAAGATCTGAAAAGGTTTATGATTGTTCTTGCTCTGTTTTATCTGAACTTCAGGTTGCAGCAAAAATGAAACAGTATAAGGATGAGCTGTTGGCATCCTGTCTGAATTTTTTGCTTTGTTTGCCACATGACATCATCATGCTTGATATCAAAGCATATATTCCTGCACTGCAGGTAGGTCAGTCTGATGTACAGATAACACTTTGTCCTGGTTTTTTTTTGGTAAAACATAGAACAATTCTGGAGCAAGGTTAGTAGCCAGTTGAGCAATTAAGATAAATAGTAAGCTTTGTACAGTTTTCAGTGAGATAGAATAGAAATGATCTGACTTTCTGGATAAACAAGTAAATTGTCAGCATTTGCTTTTGCACTAAGCTGACTCAGTGCCTGTGTTGCCATTTAATATGTGTCTTCTGTACTGCTCTGGAGTGAGGTGCTAAGCTGACAAAAGTTATGAAGAAGGAAGAGGTACTGTATGCTAAATGCTTTTAGATGTGGGGGCCTTTACCATTAAATACAATAATACCATTAATAAAAGTAGAAGGCTGATAATGTCCAGTTCTGGGCCCCTCAATTTAAGAAGGACATTGAGACACTTGAATGTGTCTAGAGAAGGGCAACGAGGCTGGGGAGAGATCTTGAACACAAGCCCTGTGAGGAGAGGCTGAGGGAGCTGGGGTTGTTTAGCCTGGAGAAGAGGAGGCTCAGGAGACTATCTTGCTCTCTACAACTACCTGAAGGGAGGTTGTAGCCAGGTGGGGGTTGGTCTCTTCTCCCAGGCAACCAGCACCAGAACAAGAGGACACAGTCTCAAGCTTCAGCAGGGGAAGTTTAGGCTTCAGGTGAGGAGAAAGTTCTTCCCAGAAAGAGTAATTTGCCATTGGAATTTGCTGCCCAGGGAGGTGGTGGAGTCACCATCCCTGGAGGTGTTCATAAAGGGATTGGACGTGGCACTTGGAGCCATAGTTTAGTTAGTCATGAGGTGTTGGGTGACAGATTGGACTTGATGATCTCTGAGGTCTTTTCCAACCTCACTGATTCTATGATTCTATGTTTTTCCATTTGACACACAGAATGCATTTAAGCTGGGCCTCAGCTGTACCCCAATGGCTGATCTGGGACTGGATGCTTTGGAGGAGTGGTCGGCTCACATCCCCAGACATATAATGCAACCTTACTACAAGGATGTTCTACCTCTTCTTGATGGGTATTTGAAAACCTCTACCTCTGCAGGTACATACTGGCAAAAAAAAATTGTTACCTCTTAAATTGAGGAGAGAGGAAAATAGTTGTTTCATAGCCTGAAGATGTGGAAGTGACATACTGCAGACTTGTCTACATTGTGCACTTCTGTCGCTGGAACAATCTAATTTACACCCCAGAACTTACCTTTTTCTTAGAGTTATTTGCTACTGCCAAACAGTCATTAATTGCAGCCATTCTATATGCCACTTCTCTGTGATTGTGCTTTGTGTCTTTGAATCAGCTTAGGTTTCACTAACACTTCTTTCCCTTCATAAAGTTTTTAAAGGAAAATAATTGTTACAGCTTAAGAACGAAAACAGGCAAAAGCAGAGGAGGTGTTTTAAAGAAACTCTTTAAGTAGGTGCAAGAGGTGCTGGTACAAAAAACTAGTAGTAAAATGCTTTTTTTGTTGTTGTTGTTGTTATTATTCATCAGCTGAATCCCAGGAGAACTGGGAAGTAAGGAAACTTTCTCGAGCCGCCCAGAAGGGATTTAATAAGGTTGTGATACAGCGCTTGAGAAAAGCAAAGACTTCTTCATTGGTAAGAACATGGTTTCTCTTTAGACTTACATGTCTGTTAATCACTTCCCACTGTTTCTCTTTCTTTGTTGCATGCAGAGTTTTTTTCTGAGGGTTAGATCTTCCTTAGATCAGTTCAACATTGTAACTTTTACTTGAGACATGGCAGCTGAAAGCCTACAAAATGTCATGAAAATGCTTTCTAGTTTTGCCCTCTTTAGTTTATTGAACCAAAACTGTTGTCTTGTTTGATGTAGTTGCTCTCCTTACAAGTTCTTCATCTTATCTTCTTCATCCATATGTTAGTAAGAGCCATAAAACCTTCATCTGCTATGTAAACCAAGTTACTTCTCCAGAGAAGTTGACTCCTCACTAATAGGAATCTGTCGAAATATTTAGGATGAAAATCCCTCCTTGGAAGCAGTAAGGACTAGAGTGGCACGGCTCCTAGGGTCTTTGGGAGGGCAGATCAACCACAACTTAATTACAGGTGAGTGTCCTGTCACTGCAAATAAAAGTATTTACATGCTTCTGCTCTCTCTTGAAAGCAGATTTCAGTGAGGTCTCAACATCTTCTGGCTTCAGGACTGTCTCCAAACCTACCTGTGTTGCAACTGCACAGGCTGCAGTTAGTATTTCCATGTGGTGACTGAACAGCTGTTTGGATGTGCAAATAAAACCAGCCTTCTAACACACCTCTGGTGCTTGTAATCCAGTGATTCATAGAGCACAAACACCATATGGCACTCTCACTGAAACTGGCAGGTTGCAGATATTTTGACAAGGCTATGGAGGGACTTGCTCTATGCATATTATACATGGCTTATTGTTTGCTTTGGTCTTTTTCAATGCATTAGCTACCTCTGCAGAAGAGATGATGAAGAAATGCGTGTCCTGGGACACTGAGAAGCGGCTGAGCTTTGCTGTGCCATTTGCAGATATGAAGCCTGTTATCTACCTGGATTTATTCTTGCCTCGTGTGACTGAGCTGGCTCTTTCTGCAAGTGACAGACAAACAAAAGTATTGATGTTTCTAATGTGCCTTTTTTCTCTTTTTTTTAATGTGATTTGATAATTACTGCATAAAATGCCATCTTCCTTGTTAAAGACTTGGTTTGATTAACTCGCTGGTAGCGATGTGCTTCCTTGAGGCTCATTCATGATGACCTTATTCTGAGAGCTTAAAAGCTAAGGATCTCAAGTTTCAGTGGGCTCTGTCAGACAGTATTTATTGTGCTTTGAGAGTTAACTCATAAAAATGAAAAATTTGAACTGGTTGATCTGCAGTGGTGTTTGGCCTCTTCCTCATGCCTAGCCTATGAATTTGAGCTCAGTCCAGCAGAGCACGTAAATGAATCATAGAATGGTTTGGGTTGGAAGGGACCTTCAAAGGTCACCTAGTCCAACCCCCTCTGCAGTAAAGAGCGGCATCCTCAACTGGACCAGATATTTTGCTGCTTTGCTGGATTAGGATGTTGATCATAGAATCATAGAATCAATAAGGTTGGAAAAGACCTCAAAGATCATCAAGTCCAACCTGTCACCCAAGACCTCGTGACTACTAAACCATGGCACTAAGTGCCATGTCCAATTGCTTTTAGAACACCTCCAGGGATGGTGACTCCACCACTTCCCTGGCAGCACATTCCAACAGCTAACAACTCTCTCTGTGAAGAACTTCTTCCTAACATCCAGTCCAAATTTCCCCTGGTGCAGCTTGAGACTGTGTCCTCTTGTTCTGGTGCTGACTGCCTGGGAGAAGAGCCCAACCCCCTCCTGGCTACAACCTCTCTTCAGGTAGTTGTAGAGAGCAGTAAGGTCTCCCCTGAACCTCCTCTTCTCCAAGGTAAACAATCCCAGCTCCTTCAGCCTCTCTTGTAGGGTTTGTGCTCAAGGCCTCTCCACAGCCTCGTTGCCCTTCTCTGATATCCCAGGATAGTCCAGAACAGAGGGATCCTTGAAAACACAACGCTGGGTGATTCATCTAGTGATGAGTTTTCTCCATCTGGAAAATGACTGCCCATGACAGAGACAAGAACGCTGGGAGAAAGGCCAATTAGAATGTGCATAAATTATTTCCATGGGCATTTTCTGTTCCTGGAACAGTAATGTAGCATAGGTTGGAGTGATTTCTCAAGTATGTCCTTTCTTGAGACTCACTCTACAACTACCTGAAGGGAGGTTGTAGCCAGGAAGGGGTTGGTCTCCTCCCAGGCAACCAGCACCAGAACAAGAGGACACAGTCTCGAGCTGCACCAGGGGAAGTTTAGGCTGGAGGTGAGGAGAAAGTTCTTCACAGAGAGAGTTGTTATCCATTGGAATGGGCTGCCCAGGGAGGTGGTGGAGTCAGCATCCCTGGAGGTGTTCAAGAGGGGATTGGATGTGGCACTTGGTGCCATGGTCTAGTCATGAGGTCTGTGGTGACAGGTTGGACTTGATGATCTTTGAGGTCTCTTCCAACCTTTGTGATACTGTGTGAATCTGCCCTCACAACTTTGTCTTGGCTGTGAAAGTAATGGATGCATAACCATGGGGATTTTCAAATTTCAGGTTGCAGCATGTGAGCTGCTGCACAGCATAGTCACCTATATGTTGGGGAAAGCATCTCAGATGCCAGAAGGACGTCAGGGTCCCCCACCCATGTATCAATTACATAAGAGAGTATTCCCGGTGCTGCTTCGCCTTGCTTGTGATGTAGACCAGGTAATCAGATTCGTTTATAAACATTCCAGCTTGTTTAAGATACCTCCTCATGTGGGAATGAATTTATTGTTTGATTTAGAAGGTATCCTGTTAGAAGTTACCCCAATGTGTTGCCTTTTCCCCCCACCCCCCACCAAATATAATGTGTTTTGTAAAGTGAAATTCTATTTTAGGAATAGTTTTCCAGGAGTTTGGGGATGAAGGCTTTGAAAAGTCTTCAACAATGGAGTGCAATTCAGAAGTGCCTCAGAGGAATGTACAAACACATGAAGGTTTCAAGATTGAGGTTTTGAGGTTCATTCAGAGTCTGTGGTTCTAGCTACTCTTTATTGCTGTGTTTAATTTCTGTGTTTTCCTTGTCCTGTAATAAATTAATCCAAAGTGAAGCTGTTTATTTCAGTATGGAATGAGTGCAGGGCTACCAGCTATCAGAAGAGCTTTTGGGAATGCATTTGTAGCTGCCTCCTGGATAGTTAAGGGTAATACAGTTAATTGAACACCTGAACTTGGTGTTTCTCCCTCTTTACACAAAATGGAATAGAATAGAATAGAATAGAATAGAATAGAATAGAATAGAATAGAATAGAATAGAATAGAATAAGAATAGACCAGGTTGGAAGAGACCTTCAAGATCATCACATCCAACCCATCAACCAATCCAACCCACCTAAACAACTAAACCGTGGCACCAAGCACCCCATCAAGTCTCCTCCTGAACACCTCCAGTGATGGTGACTCCACTACCTCCCCAGGCAGCCCATTCCAATCACTCTCTCTGTATAGAACTTTTTCCTAACATCCAGCCTAAACCTCCCCTGGCACAGCCTGAGACTTGTTCTGGTACTGGCTGCCTGGGAGAAGAGACCAACATCTGCCTGTCTACAACCTCCCTTCAGGTAGTTGAACCTGAAATTGCAGGTCGTGCCTTTTCAGTCTGGTGTTTGCACCTTGGCATCTGGGATCTCTTTTTAGATCTAAGGGACTTTGTGTTCTGTAGCTGTTACCATTTTAGGTGAAACTCCTTTTGCTGGCATGTGGCTGAACATAAACCATTGGTAAATGACATCTGGATTGTTCCAACCCCCTGCACGCTGTACTGTAATCATACATGTGTGTATGTGTGAGTGTATTTAATGGTTCCTTCCATCAAGGCTTACTCTGACAGCATGCAGCCAGGTGTAACAATAGAATATGAAGCTGATTATTGGTTTTATAGACCCCTTTTCCAAAGAAGTACCAGGTTTTGTTCTTGCTTATTTTGAAGAGCATATTAGCAGAGAAATTTATCAATCTTAGAAGTGCATCTGGTGTTTGCTCTTTCCAGGTAACAAGACAGTTGTATGAGCCTTTAGTGATGCAACTCATTCACTGGTTTACCAACAACAAAAAATTTGAGAGTCAAGATACAGTGGCATTGCTGGAAGCTATCTTGGTAGGTCATAAACCTTTCTTCTCTTTTTCCTGTCCCATGTGACTATTTTTAAGTGGCATCACTGTTCTAGTGTAAGAACCAGGAGCACACAGGCAGGGTGTAATGACTCCTGATTTGTCTGGAAGAAGGAAAATGCTTCATCATTTTAAATTTCATTTTTAAATGACCATTCAATATGAACCAAGACATTTGGCTATTTCTTTGACATACCCAAACTGCAGATGTAGCATCTTTAGAGTCTTCCTAGGAATAATGAAGCACTCTTTTTATCTTCAGTGTATACATGGGACTGCTGAAATACATTCACCCCCCACCGCCGGATGAAAGTTACTTCAGAGGTGTGCTTAATTTTTCTCTGCCTCTCCTTTCACCAGGTGCAAAAGCTTTAACTGTAAAACTGGCTTTTGCACTGAGCTGAGGTGGTTGGAGGCAAGGTAGGTCAGGAGGTTTTGCAGTACTTTGTATAAATGCAAATCAGTCTTGTCCCACCGCTTCTGAAGCAGAGAAAACTGGCCCATCAGAGAATGAAGTGACTTAGGCAAAATTGCTGGCTGAGTAGGAGCAGAAATCCAGATCTGTGAGGCCTAATCCCCTTCTTTGAGTGCTGGGAATTCTGACCTCTTCCCTTGGACAGTTGTATTTCTGAAGCTTTGTTATTTCTGGGAAGCTGTGAGTGCAGCTTTTTAACTTGGAAATAGTACTCTGTAAATGATCTATTCCAATACTGCAGCAAGACAGTGGTGTGCTGCTTTTTGCATTCTTGCAATGACCTAATCTTGTGGCATTTCAGAGTGGAATAGTGGATCCTGTTGACAGCACTTTGAGAGATTTCTGTGGTCAGTGTGTACGAGAGTTTTTGAAGTGGTCTATTAAGCAGACAACACCAAGACAGCAGGAGAAGAGCCCAGCAAACACCAAGTCTCTTTTCAAGAGGCTGTATAGCCTTGCTCTTCATCCCAGTGCCTTCAAGAGACTGGGTGCAGCCCTTGCTTTTAACAGCATCTACAGGGAATTTAGGTGAGCCAACAGAGATTTCATTGCTATTTTTCAGAGTTTAGATGTGGGGCTTTTGTGCAAATATTTTGTGCAGTTTTATCTCTGCAGTACTGTAATTTGTTGTTTGTTTTTTTAAATAGAATCTCTCAGTGCTTCCTCTACTCATATTTCTCATTAATTTGTGTGTGTGTGTTTGTTTGTTTGTTTGTTTTTTAAAGGGAAGAAAATTCTCTGGTGGAGCAGTTTGTATTTGAAGCCCTGGTGGTATTTCTGGAAAGCCTGGCCTTAAGCCATACAGATGAGAAGTCATTAGGTGAGTATTAATTAATTAACTATCAGCTGAAGAAAAAAAGTCATCCTGTTGAGTCTTGGATTAAAAGACTGCTGTAACTGTAGGAAGAGTAAAGATTTTGAGCCCAGGAGGAAGAATCTTTTCACATTTGCAATGATTTACAGTTTTACAGTAACACTAAAAACACTACTGGTGCTTCTCATTTCTTCCTGGGAACGTTTCCAGTGAATATAGAATATAGAATAAACCAGGTTGGAAGAGACCTTCAAGATCGTTGTGTCCAACCCTTCAACAAATCCAGCCCACCTAAACAACTAACCCATGGCACCAAGCACCCCATCAAGTCTCCTGAAAACCTCCAATGATGGCCACTCCACCACCTTCACAGGCAGCCCATTCCAATGGGCAATCGCTCTCTCTGTATAGAACTTCTTCCTATCATCCAACCTAAACCTCCCCTGGCGCAGCCTGAGACTGTGTCCTCTTGTTCTGGTACTGGCTGCCTGGGAGAAGAGACCAACCTCCACCTGTCTACAACCTCCCTTCAGGTAGTTGTAGAGAGTGATAAGGTCACCCCTGAGTCTCCTCTTCTCCAGGCTGAGCAATCCCAGCTCCCTCAGTCTTTCCTCATAGGGCTTGTGTTCCAAACCCCTCACCAACTTTGTTGCCCTTCTCTGGACACATTCCAGCAAGTCAACCTCCTTCCTAAACTGAGAGGCCCAGAACTGGACACAGTACTCGAGGTGTGGCCTAACCAGTGCAGTGTACAGGGGCAGAATGACCTCCCTGCTCCTGCTGGCCACACTGTTCTTGATGCAGGCCAGGATGCCATTGGCTCTCTTGGCCAACTGGGCACACTGCAGGCTCATGTTCAGCCTACCATCGACCAGCACCCCCAGGTCCCTCTCTGCCTGGCTGCTCTCAGCCACTCTGACCCCAGCCTGTAGCTCTGCATGGGGTTGTTGTGGCCAATGTGCAGAACCCGGCACTTGGATGTGTTAAATCTCATGCCGTTGGATCTGCCCAGCTGTTTTCTTAGCTACATGGTGTGAAAATTCAGCTCAATGATTATTTTGTAGTCTGCTCTTTTGTAACAGACAGAATGCTTCAAGAATTGACATTTCTATACATTCTCTGCAGGATTCTCATCATCTTGTAGTACTCTTTCCTGGCTGCAGTATGTAGCTGTGTGAAGAATCTATGACCTTTTCCACAGTACTGATGATTCTTCAGTAAACCTGCCTGCCTGTTGGTTGGGCTTTTTTATGCTTTAACTTTCACCAATTAATTGTAATTACAACATAAACCCACAATCTGATGTTACAAAGCTCTATTTCATTCAGAGAAACAGTTCAGGATATGATAGAAGTGGCCCCAAAAGGAATATTGATTGGGTAGGATTATTGTCACAGTTGTAAGCATGAGCACAGAAAGCAGAATACACAGTTCTATAGCAGAGGCCTCAGGGCTGGCTAAGGCCATGTTGACCTCTCTGCTGTTTTATGATTTTGCTCTGTGCCCTTGAAAATTTTCCTGTGGAAGTAGAGTAGTGGAGCTGGTAGATGTATCCTGTGTGTAAGTCTCTTGCACCATTTGTGTATCTAATAGAGTCATAGAATCAGAATCAATAAGGTTGGAAAAGACCTCAAAGAGCATCAAGTCCAACCTATCACAGAATCACACAGAATCACAGAATCACCAAGGTTGGAAGAGACCTCAAAGATCATCAAGTCCAACCTGGCACCCAAGACCTCATGACTACTAAACCATGGCACCAAGTGCCACATCCAGTCCCCTCTTGAACACCTCCCTGGGCTGCACATTCCAATGGCTAACAACTGTCTCTGGGAAGAACTTTCTCCTCACCTCGAGCCTAAACTTCCCCTGGTGCAGTTTGAGTCTGTGTCCTCTTGTTCCGGTGCTGATTGCCTGGGAGAAGAGACCAACCCCCTCCTGGCTACAACCTCCCTTCAGGTAGTTGTAGACAGCAATAAGGTCTCCCCTGAGCCTCCTCTTCTTCAGTTACTAGCATTTACATGTTGATGTCAATTCTCTGTTTCTCACAGGCACCACTCAGCAGTGTTGTGATGCTGTCAATCACCTGAAGCGCATAATCAAGCATAAAGCTCCTGCTCTGAACAAGGAAGGCAGGCGCCGGGTACCACGGTCAGCAGTTTGCCTTTCTCAAACTTATTCATATTGCATTTTAATGAGCAACATGTGTAGTTCCATTCAGCACTGAATGAGGAATCCATGCTGTTTCTGTTACTGATGCAGATCTGCTGTATCTGCTGGGAATTACTGGACACCAGAGGATCATGATGCTTGTTCTTTATCCCAGCGTGATGAGCTTGCTTTAGCTTGGCAATGACAGGCAGAAAAAGAAATGCCTGTGTCCCTTCCAGCAGTGTTTATGACCATGTTATCACTGGTGCTGCAAAGCACTTGGAGGAAAGTCCTTTGAAGTCCTTCTTAGTCCTCTTGGGTCTTAGGAGAAGTAGAACAAAGTGCAACAGGATGATCAGCAATTAAAGTGGGGTAGCAAAAAAGGTGGGAGAAGCAAGAACGGCTTTGGTATTGGACTGGATGAAACTCTGAGTCACCTGGTCTGATCACATAGCTGACCCTGCTTTGAGTAAAGGTTGGACTAGAGACCTTCTGAGGTCCTTTTCACCTGAATTATCGTGTGATCCTAAAGAAACAGGCAAGTGGAGTCTGAGAATTAGCTCACTGCTCTGACATTTGGTAAATTAGCAGACTGGATAATTATGGATGGGGGAAACCTCTGCAGACATAAGCAAACCTGTGTAGTTTCATAGTTTCATAGTATCAGTCAGGGTTGGAAGGGACCACAAGGATCATCTAGTTCCAACCCCCCTGCCATGGGCAGGGACACCCCACACTAGATCAGGCTGGCCACAGCCTCATCCAGCCTGCTCTTAAACACCCCCAGGGACGGGGCCTCGACCACCTCCCTGGACAACACATTCCAGGGTTTCACCACTCTCATGGGGAAGAACCTCCTCCTCACATCTAGCCTGAATCTCCCCACCTCCAGCTTCATTCCATTCCCCCTAGTCCTATCACTACCTGAGCAAAGCTTTAATCTCTTTTTTGTCTCTTTGAGCATTAGAAAGAGAGGAGACCTGATTTGGCTTGAAATTGACCTGATTTGTTTGAAATTGCTGCCACAACATTCGTCTTTGGGGATCCAAAGCACAGTGAGGGAAAGTGAAAGATGTGCTTGTGGAAGAGCTCTTCGTTGTAGTGCAGATGCTTGGACAGATAGAAGGGCTTTCAATAATGCTTGTGGAACACTTTGATTTTCATTCAGCTGGAAGACTTGGACTTTTTGATAGATGTCAAGAGGGCTATTAATCTGTAATATTTTTGTGCAGAGGATTTCCAGCTACTAAGTCAGTGTGTCTTCAGGACGTTGTCATGTGGCTCTTAATGCAGTGTGGACGACCACAGACAGAGTGCCGACATAAAGCCATGGAGCTCTTCTATGAATTTGTCCCTTTATTACCAGGTATTTGAAGTCACAATCCTCTATCATCTTTCCTTTCTGTCTACTGTGTGCACCTGTCCTCTGTGTTTTCTGTGCAAAGTATTAATTACAAGAGAAATGATTTTTTTTGAGTGAATTACTGTTTGCTCAGTGCTGTCAAATGGAAACGGAGTGTTTGCTCATAGTGGAAATCAAATGCTGTGGGAAGCTCGGGGTTTGTGGGCACAGAAGAGGGTTTTATTGCAAACTTCCTTCCAGCCAGGAAGGAGAACTTACACACCCACTGCAAGGGCTTGTAGTGGTAAGATGAGAGGAAATGGATTGAAGCTTGAGGAGTGTAGATTTAGACCAAGTATTAGGCAGAAATTCTTTACAGTGAGGGTAGTGAGACACTGGAATAGGTTGGCCAGGGAGGTCATGGATGCACCCTGCCTGGAGGTGCCCAAGGCTAGGTTGGATGAGACCTTGAGCAATCTGGTCTAGTAGGAGGAGTCCCTGCAAATGTCAGGGGTTTGGAACTAGATGATCTTCAAGGTCCCTTCCAACTCAAACCATTCTATGAATCTGTGAATCCAGCTCTGGAGGCAGTATTTTCTAGCTGGGAACTAGTGGGAGTGTCTCACTAATTTTGCTGCTTCTTTGTGGGTAATTAAAGTAGGATGACCAAGGCTAGACTAGAGCAAATACCTTCTCTGACTAGAGCTAATACCTTCTCTGCTGGAAGATCCTGTTTAAAACACAAAGTTTGAGCGTGTCTCAACCCATGTGCCCCTAACTCCTTCCTTGTTTGCAATGTATTTTTCCCAAAGAATTTACATTTCTGTTTTCATTTCTGCCAGGAAACAAATCTCCATCTTCTTGGCTGGCTGATGTCCTGAAAACCAGGGATGTTTCTTTCCTCATTAACAAATTTGAAGGAGGTGGCAGCGATGCCAAAAATCCATCTGGGCTGCTTTCTCAGCCAACCCTCCGTGGTATGCAGGAGCCCTTCACTTTGCAGGCAGTCATGCGCTGGATGGATATGTTCTTAGCAGCCCTGGACTGCTACAACACCTTCTTTGAGCTGCGGATGATCAAACCTCATGAAATACTGGGTGAGGGATTCACTGTTGGAATAGAATAGAATAGAATAGAATAGAATAGAATAGAATAGAATAGAATAGAATAGAATAGAATAGAATAGAATAGAATAGAATAGAATAGAATAGAATAGAATAGAATAGAATAGACCAGACCAGACCAGACCAGACCAGACCAGACCAGACCAGACCAGACCAGACCAGGTTGGAAGAGACCTTTGAGATCATCGCGTCCAACCCATCATCCAACACCATCTAATCAACTAAACCATGGCACCAAGCACCCCATCCAGTCTCCTCCTAAACACCTCCAGTGATGGTGACTCCACCACCTCCACTCTCTCTATGAAGAATTTCTTCCTAACATCCAGTTTAAACCTCCCCTGGTGCAGCTTGAGTCTGGGAGCTGGGATCATTTAGCCTGGAGAAGAGGAGGCTCAGGGGAGACCTTACTGCTGTCTACAACTACCTGAAGGGAGGCTGTAGCCAGGAGGGAGCTGGTCTCTTCTCCCAGGCAACCAGCACCAGAACAAGAGGACACAGTCTCAAGCTGCACGAGGGGAGGTTTAAGCTCAAGGTGAGGAGAATGTTCTTCATAGAGAGAGTTGTTATCCATTGGAATGTGCTGCCCAGGGAGGTGGTGGAGTCACTATCCCTGGAGGTGTTCAAGAAGGGATTGGACGTGGCACTTGGTGCCATGGTTTAGTAGTCATGAGGTCTGTGGTGCCAGGTTGGACTTGATGATCTTTGAGGTCTCTTCCAACCTTATTGATTCTATGATTCCATACAAAGTGCTTGTACTGGTCAGTAAGTAAAAAGCTACTTTTCACTGCTCGGAATGTTATACTTGGAGCTGGCATAGGACTTGCAGAAGACACTGATGTGAGATCTAGTGACTCTTTTTTATCTCAGCTCGACTGTTTTCTTCCAAACACAAAATAGCATCTTGAAAAGTTGAGAGCTGCTGTATCATTGCAACTGTGTATGATTGGTTGTGGCTCTGAACAACCTCATCTAGTGTGAAGGGTCCCTGCCCATGGCAGGGGGGTTGGAACTAGATGATCCTTGAGGTCCCTTCCAACCCTAACAATTCTATGATTCTTCCTAGGTGTGAACAAAAGATCCTCATTCTTGGAAGCAGTGCAGTTCTTCCTTGAAACTATTGCTCTGCATGATATCCAGGCAGCAGAGCAGTGCTTTGGCTGCAGTTCAAGAGGCAGCATGTTCAGTCCACAGGAGAGGGACATGTACAGCTACAGCAAGTGCACCATCATAGTCCGAATCATGGAGTTTGTCACCATGATCCTGGAAACATGTCAGCAGGATTTCTGGAAGGTAGGCACTGAAATTTCTGGTGGATAAAGGTTCCAAATTGTCTATATAGTCAAAGATTTGTGTTTTCATTATGAGGTTAGGTCACTGGAGAACATCCTCTTTAGTGGTGCATTAATTCAAATTGATAACTAAGAGTCATAAATTGTTTGCATGTAAGTGAGAAGAATTGTACTGCACAGGTGAATTTTAGTGAGTGAGGTAGTTTGGGCTAAGGAATGAATATTTCCTGTATATTCCTATTGTATATTGATTGAGATTCCTGTATGTTGACTATGTTGTTCTGTATGGAGTACTTGGAACATGGGAACAGGTTCCCCAGGGATGTGGTTGAAGTCCTGTCCATGGAGACATTCAGGACCAGACTTGATGTGGCCCTAGGCAGCCTGATCTAGTTGGAGGTGTCCCTGCTGGCTGCAGAGGGGTTGGACAAGATGACATTTGAGGGTCCCTTCAAACCCAGTGCAATCTGTGAATCTGTGAATGAATGTTTCCTTTATGACTCCTGATGGTGTTGAACGTGTGGCAGCCATAGCTGCTTAGAAGACAGAAAGGCAGAGTGTGGCAATTCTGTCTTGAATTGAGTATACTCAGGTCTCTCAATGTGCCTAGCTTTGATGCAATATAAACTGTATCTGACTAAATCAAGCTCAGTACTTCTGAGTCTCATGAAATGCCAAGTTTAGTTCCAAGTCTGTGACTGTCTCTTGTTTTCAGAAGATCTCAGGGGTACATCTGGATTGCAAGGTGATTACAGGTGTGTAATCAATACTGAAACAGGCATATCTGGGCATGAAAGATCTTATGTGCAATTTGAGGGGATAGCAAATATCCTTCTTTGGTTTTATAGATACTTAACTCCTGTTTGACTGGCATGATCTGTTGAAAGACATTTCATGGAGAAGGAGAATGTCACTTAGTGAGAATAGGTCTCCATGCTTGGTTTCTCTTTAGATAGAAGGACTAATGATAAGTTAGGAAGAACAAAATAGGGACATTGGAATTCATTTTTAAATAAAGCTTTTATTTAATGCTTTGTTCCTTCTAGCTGCTTGAGAAGGAGCTGCTTAATACAAGTTTCATAGAGCTTCTGGTGGTGACAGTGTGTGATCCATCACATGTAGGCTTTAACACAGCTGATGTGCAAGTCATGAAGAATCTCCCAGATATCTCAGTCAGGCTCATGAAAGCTTTGATGAAATCTCCCTATAAGGAATCTTTTGAACTGTGCTTGCAAAAAAGAATCACACCACAGAGGTAAGTAGAGGCTTTCTGGTGAGCATGAATCCAGAACAGTGAAATAATGTTGTGTATGGTTACACATGGAGATCCTCACCAATGGAATGTTGTTGCTTCTCTTCTCTCATTAGCCTTGAGGACCTTTGTTCTGTTGATCTCTTTAACTCAGATGCACGTTTTGATCGGGTTAGGTTTAATGCTCTCCTCTCTGCCTGCAAGCAGCTCCAGAAATCTGGCCTTCTTCATTCTGCTCTGCACAGTCAGGTAATTCTTCATCCAGAAAATAACAGTGAATATTTGTACACAGTAAAGAGCTTTTCCTGTGTAAAAGACCGGTAGGAAAATACATTCATAGAGTACCAGGTTGGAAGGGACCTCAAGGATCATCTAGTCCAACCTTTCAGGGTAAGGATAGAGTTTAAATGTGATGCCCTAGCACCCTGAAGAGAGCAGATCAGATGAAGTCATTTAAGATCAAGAAATAAAAGTCTTACATTTATTCTACACAGCTTAGTAGCACAATACTGGGGTTTGAATGATCTTCATAATTGTCTGTCTTTATCCAATTTCCAGGGCATGGAGGCAACCAGAATCTACCTAAAACTTACTTGTAGTGAGCTTCAAAAGGCTGAAAGCTCAAAACATAAAGGTTTACTACCCTGTCAAGGAGACATTTTTCAACAATTCTTAAACACAGGACATTCAAAGTGCTAAGGGGAATTAGAAAAGGAGTCTTCTGGCTGATCAAAAACAGCATAGTGGGCTGTACTACTTGAATTCTTCCTACTCAGTTTCTGATTGTAGTAAATTTCTGCTTCACTTTGGGTAACTGAAGGAAACCAGGCATCCAAGGAGCTGCATGGTTTACCTTTGTAGCTGTTTAACTTTTGCAACCCCCATGCCTTGACTAAGCTGTTTGTTTTATTTCTGTGGTCATGGTGTTACCTGGGGGAAAAAAAAATCTGGGAGAGACTTAGATTCTTTTGAAGGTTGTCAGATTACTATTAGCTTGTTCTGAAATTTATGCATAACAGGGTGGTTTTGCTAAAAGTCTTGTTCCTCAGGTAGAAAGGTGTCTTGTCATGGTACAGTTGCATCACTTTGTAAGGAAATGGCCAGGAGTTCAAGTGGTTTCATGAGCTGGAAGTGTTTTCAGGGGTTGGAAGGCCTTTATGGTCTCTTTTTTTCCATCTTATGTTAATTGCCACTTGTTTGTTTATTTCCATAGGATGAAAGGCCTTATTTATCAGCTGGTTCTAAGCTTCTTTCAGTCGTTTACAAAGGCATTGCCCCCAGGGGTGAAAGGACGTCTCTTCCATCATTGGACATCAGCAGTAAGCAATTAGCTGACAGACTCCTGCAGCTAGCCTTTGCTATTAATGACCAGGTAGGATACAGTTCTCCAGTTTTAATATTCAGTCATTGTTTAGTACTATCACTGGTAGTCTTCTGCCCATATTTGGGGTAGAAGAGGCTGCTCATATTCCTACAGAGGGTCTGTGAGGATTTTCTGGGTTGACTAAATGACAGTTGTAGATAACAAGCACCTCAGTATTCTATTTGTGCTTTTTGGTGTGCTTTCTGGTAACAGGAAACAGTTTGGGATGGGAGCTTTAAAAAACTCAGGTGCTATTCTAAGAAATGAGTAAAATTCAATGTGTTTGGGATAACCTTCTCTCTCTACCTCATTTTTCCCAGTGTGAGGAGCTAGTGAGCCTCCTGTTGAACACAGTAGTGTTGTCTGTGCCATTATCAGGAGCATCCCCGAAGAACCTGATCAATTTCTCCCATGGACAGTATTTCTACAGCCTCTTCTCAGAAACCATCAATCAACAGCTGCTAAAGAATGTGGATGTGGTCATAGTCCAGCTCATGGAATCATCTGTCAGAAACCCCCAAATGGTACTGGGCTTCTTTAAAGGGCCATGGTCAAATGGCAATGTTAGAAGTAACACTTTTATTGTTACAGGTGGATAAAACCCAAGGGTGTAGTGGGGAGAAACGCATTTGGCTGCACCTCAGACAGCATTCCCTTGAGAGGTGTTGCTTGTTGTGGCAGCCTGCTGGTGCTGCCTTCGTGATCTCTGGGTGTAACTTGGCTGTCTGCTGTCTCATGTCAAACTGAGGGGAAAGTGCTACCTATTCCATTTCCTGCCATCTATTCATTTCAGGATTTTGGAGGGTGGATAGTCCTTCATGAGGGCTCCAAGAACCCAGCTGCTGCTTTGCCTTCCAGGTTGGCTGCATTTTGAACGGCATGTTAGATCAGAGCTTCAGGGAGCGGGCTGTGCGCAAGCACCAGGGAGCGAGACTGGTTACAGCTGTACTAAGGAACTGGGAGAAACTTGACAGCTGGTGGGCCGAAGGTTCAGCACCTGAGAGCAAAATTGCAGTCTTGACCCTACTGGCAAAAGTTCTCCAGGTATGATTGCATTAAAAAATCCAGGTAGCTTTTCTGATTCCCTCTTGTTTTAAAGCCATGGTGTCTCCTCCTGATCTTTTCTGTTTGGGGAAACAAAAGCAGCTCCCTTCTTCTTTTAACTCCTCTCATGGTTCAGCTGCTTCTTCCTGCTGGAGAATTAGTACAAGTGCAGAGACTAAACTTTGCAACTGAGCAGCCCTGATAATATTCTTTGTCATGTTGACACCCAGAAAGCCACAATGGAGAGGTTCTACTCATACCAACAAACTGCAGAAAGATCTTTGTTTTAAAGACATTTCATTTCTGTCACACTGGGGGTTTGGTCTTTTGTTCCTTTCTCTGTGTTGTAAGCATAATGGATCTGCTTTTATCATACTGGGGTGGTTTTTAGGAACTTATAAAAGTAGCTGTACACTTTTAATGAGTGTACCTAAAGTTCACTGACTGAAAGTATTTCTTTTCCCTTTTTTTTTTTGGTGATCAATTATCCTAAACTTGAATCATTTCAAAGGGATGTGTCAGGGCAGAGAATGTCAGCTGTATTGCTGTATTGGCTGGTAGTGAAGTGACCAGCTGGAAATCTGGCTTTGAGAGGGAGCTTAGTATTTTGTTGAACTGGAAAATGCCTAATGTTGGGGTTTAGTTTTGTACTGTTTAGGAGCTAGTGTGGCCAGCAGGAGCAGGGAAGTCATTCTGCCCTGTACTCAGCACTGGTCAGGCCACACCTTGAGTCCTCTGTCCAGTTCTGGGCCCCTCAATTTAAGAAGGACATTGAGACACTTGAATGTGTCCAGGGAAGGGCAACAAGGCTGGGGAGAAGCCTGAAGCACAAGCCCTAAAAGGTGAGGCTGAGGGAGCTGGGGTTGTTTAGCTTGCAGAAGAGGAGGCTCAGGGGAGACCTTATTGCTGTCTACAACTACCTGAAGGGAGGTTGTAGCCAGGAGGGGGTTGGTCACTTCTCCCAGGCAACCAGCACCAGAACAAGAGGACACAGTCTCAAGCTGCACCAGGGGAAGTTTAGGCTCAAGGTGAGGAGAAAGTTCTTCACTGAGAGAGTTGTTAGCCATTGGAATGTGCTGCCCAGGGAGGTGGTGGAGTCAGCATCCCTGGAGGTGTTCAAGAGGGGACTGGACATGGCACTTGGTGCCATTGTTTAGTAGTCATGAGTTCTTGGGTGCCAGGTTGGACTTGATGATCTCTGAGGTCTTTTCCAACTTTATTGACTCTGTGATTCTCGAGTTTCTTTTGATAGTCCTTTTTAAACCAAGAGTTTTGGAACTACTTTTGGAACTACTTCTATAGCTCAGGATTTTATTTGATTTGCAATTTGTCATTTCTGCAATCATCTCTGTCTCTTAAAAAAATAAGATCCTTTTAAAAATTGTTTTCTGTCATTCCAGATAGACTCTTCAGTTTCTTTTGATACCAATCATGAAGCATTTACAGCAGTTTTTAACACCTATACCAGTCTACTTATTGATCAGAATTTGGGCTTGAATCTTAAGGTAAATTGCTCACTTCGGTGGCTTCCCTGCTCTCCCCATATTAGAATGTCAATCATTCATGAACCTCTTCTGTTATTTGGTTTAAATTTTACCTTAGTTTGCAACATAGGATGGATAAAAACTTCTGTTTGTTTTTTTTCTACTGTCAACATCCTAAAAACTGCAAAATCATCTTCAGACAGAAGTCAATATCACAGATGTCATCTCTTGTTTTGAGGTGCTCCTGTTGGGTGTTTTTTTTTCCCAGATGAAGGGCACATCATTTGTAGGGGGAAAAAAACTACTGTCAGTGGCAAATTGTTTAGAAGTGTGAAGTGTTTTCTTGAGAAATAGCATCTCACCAGGCTTTTAGCAAGGAGTAGCACTTCCCACAGGTTAAATGGTGAATATCTGCCATGCTGTCCACACTGCAGAGGTATTCAAGAGGGGATTGGATATGGCTCTTGGTGCCATGGTTTAGTCATGAGGTCTGTGGTGACAGGTTGGACTTGATGATCCTTGAGGTCTCTTCCAACCTTGGTGATTCTATGATTCTGTGACTTTCCAAACTCACTATGGTGCCTGCCCTAGGTGATCCTGCTCTGGCAGGGGAATTGGACTCAATGACCTCTGGAGGCTCCTTCCAACCCTAAAATTCTGTGATTCTGTGATTTTAATGTCGTTGTCTCCAAGTAGGAGCCCAGTACTGGTGGATTAACTGCTATATGTGGCTTGGTCAGGAGAGGGAGATAGAGTACTGCATGCTGAAAGTGGGAGTCATAAAAGGTGCTAGAGCATGAGGCTCGAACTGGAAGATGAAAAACTTCATACTTAATGAAACAGCTTTGCATAGACACTGCTCTGCCAGCCTACTTGTAGCTAGACAGAGTTTTAATCTTCCCTGATCCTTCAGAAGACATTAGCTCTCAGGCAGTGCACTGAATCAGTGATTTGTGTGAGAATGGATGCTTGCAAACAAAGAGGTTTCCTCATAGCCATGGCAGCCATGAGATATTAATTTGCTTTTAACTCTCACTCAGCAGTGACCAAAGCTGTCTTCTGAACTAGCCCCTGAGAGATGAGCAGCTACCTAACATGTCTTTATGAGAACACTGAGCCATTGATGTAGTAGCTACAGCCACTGCTGCTGTTTTGTGGTCCTGTTCAGCTTGTTTCATCATTAGAGAATCATCTTTCTTTTTCTTTTGTGCAAAACTGCATTCATGTTATTTTTTTTCAATCAGGGCCAAGCACTGATAATTCTCCCATTCTTCACCAATTTGACTGGAGGAAAGCTGAGTGACCTTAAGGATGCTCTTGATCAACTTGTAGCTTTCAATTTCCCCATGAGGTCTGATGAGTTTCCCAAAGGAACCTTGAAGCACAATAACTATGTAGACTGCACTAAGAAGGTCAGTATCTTTCACACACATATAATTAGAAGCCCAAGGAAACTGTGTCTGAACACAGTGTTTTACAGGCTCTGGAGTTAGAGAGACCCTCAATTCACATAAGGAAATCAGCTCTTCTGTGTCTGTTATGTCTTAAACCAGAAGTTTAATATACAGATACACATTAAATAAACATACCCTTCTGAGCAGCTGCTTCTGATCATAAAGAAAAATAATTACAGAGAGTGAATTCATTTGATCCAGTGTGACTCCTTATGTTATGTATTACTTCTTTTCCAGTTTTTAGAGGCATTGGAATTGTCTCAGAGTCCAGTGCTGTTACAGCTGATGACAGAAGTCCTCTGTAGGGATCACAGACACTTCATGGAGGACTTATTTCAAGCCAGCTTCAAAAGAATTGCCAGAAGGTGAGTTTAGTCTATTGGATTTTGCTCTTGTTCTCATTGAAATTTTGCTGAAGGAAATGTGCTTCCTCTATTATGTTGTCCTTGTACTAGTAGTGATTTACACCATAAAGCTTTACATAATAGCGAAGACAAAAGCAAAATCTGAATGTTTCTGAAGTGTGAACATATGGCACCAACTTCCAGATGACACTTCCAGTGCCTGGGGAGATTTTGTAAAGCCTTGTGTGAATTAGCTTGTTCTGACAGGATTCAGTTGAGGGTGGTGGGTGGTCGTGGTACCTTTATTTGCTACCCCTGTATAGCCACACAACACTCCTGGCACTGAAGCTGATAGCAAATTACTTTGTTCAAACCCTTTTGAAAACACAGCAGCACTTGTATTTTATTGAGTGTTTCCAGCTGGTAAATTTAGGCACAACCATACTGTCCACAGAAAAGTATCATAGTAGTAGGATCATAGTAGTATCAGTCAGGGTTGGAAGGGACCACAAGGATCATCTAGTTCCAACCCCCCTGCCATGGGCAGGGACACCCCACACTAGATCAGGCTGGCCAGAGTCTCAGCCAGCCTGGGCTTAAACACCTCCAGGGATGATGCCCCAACCACCTCCCTGGACAACCCATTCCAGGGTTTCACCACTCTCATGGTGAAGAACTTCCTCCTCACATCCAGCCTGAATCTCCCCACCTCCAGCTTCATTCCATTCCCCCTAGTCCTATCACTACCTGAGATCCTGAGCAGTCCCTCCCCAGTCTTCTTGTAGGCCCCCTTCAGATACTGGAAGGCCACAATGAGGTGACCTTGGAGCCTTCTCTTCTGCAGACTGAACAGCCCCAACTCCTTCAGTCTGTCCTCATAGGAGAGGTGCTCCAGCCCTCTGATCATCCTTGTGGCCCTTCTCTGGACACCTTCCAGCACCTCCAGATCCCTCTTGTAATAGGGGCTCCAGAACTGGAGGCAGTACTGCAGGTGGGGTCTCACCAGAGCTGAGTAGAGGGGGAGAATCACCTCCCTTGACCTGCTGGCCACACTTCTCCTGATGTAGCCCAGTCTCTTCTAAACCAAATATTCCTATGCATGATGGGCTATTGAGTGGTGACTTTTTTGGAGCATCTGTTGTGGACAATAAGATTCACCTGATGCTCAAATCCCATTTTTGAAATTTCAACTTCTATAAAATTATTCAGAACAATTCATCCATCAGTGGAACATTTGATAGGCCCCAGAGGGACCTGAATTCAGTGAAGCCTCTTCCTTTTTATTTTTTTGCCTTTTTACTTGCTTCTGTCCTTCACGTGTACCATGTAAATGTTCTTTATTTAGGTTGTTCAGTGAAAAGGAGCTGAGAAAGTGATTATGATGGCTTTTGGATTATGCTAACAAAGACATACAAACAAGTTTACTTCAGTTGCAGAGTAAGAAGCTGGGATTTTCCTTGGAGAGCTCCACAATAAGTGGCAATTCAAGCTGGCCTTGCATGCCTTGCAGGATGATAACCCAGGAGGGGATGAATGCAGACAGTACAAACTTTAAACATCACAGGGGTTTGAAACATAAATGGAGGCTGGTAAATGAGTTTTCATCTTGAGATTTCCATCTTCTTTAGGAGCACCACTGACAAGCAAGTGATACTGTTGGACACTGTTCACAAAATGTTCCAGAGGGAAGACCTTCTTTCAAACACTACTCGTCAGGCGTTTATGGATCGCTCCCTCCTCACTCTCCTGTGGCACAGCAGCTTGGATGCACTGAGAGAGTTCTTTGTCAAGATGATAGTACAGGCTATGGATACTCTTAATGCCAGGTTTACAAAGGTATGAATTGCTCCTTTATTTTTTTTAGGATTGAGGAATAATTAAAGGCTGATGTTAGTATGTACATTTTGCTTTGCTTGGAGTGAAACCCTGGCTGAAACCATTTGCTTCCCAGTTTTCTGTACCTTGGAGCAGAAGTCTGTGCCCATTACATAGTTCTGTTATTGCTGAGAAACTTTTCCCTGTTCCCCAACATGCTTTTCCTTTGAGATTAATATATGTCCTCATATCTCCTGTGTACAGAAATTGAAGTTAGAATGCTATCTTTATGTATCTGAAGGGGTCTGAAGATCTGTCAAAAGCAAAACCCCATTCTGACTTCGAAATACAAAAGCTGTATAAAATTGTAGCCTGTAATGAAAGCTCTCAAGTTAAGTGCCTTACTTCTAGAGAAATACATTGCAAACATCCCTCAGAAGCACAAATCCTCCTTTCTTTCTTTACAGCCTATCCTCCAGTTTGAAATACACTTGCATGTAATGATTTTGTTGTCAGTGGAGGTCTGATCTTGCTGTAGTTCTTCACTCCCATAGCTTTGCTGATGCAGCTCTTCAAAGGCAGCAGGATGAACATCATACTGAAATGATCTAAATTTAATCATAGTTACTCAAATCAAAATGCTGAAACCAAGCCTTACATAGAGTCCCCCCCACCATTTTTCTGTTGCTGGTGATGTTGACACCAAAGTGAGGTGCATGAGGAAGCTCATGGGTGATACCCAGTATGGTGGCAGGTATGTGTGGTTTGCTTACAGGTGTCATGGGTCGGAGCTGCTGCTTGATCTTCTGCTTATTTTACCCTAATACAACTAATAATTTAGGGCCAACTGTAGGCAAGACAGCTCCCCTGATAAAAACCAGGCCAGCATAGTTTCAATATCTTACATTACAGAAGAACTCAGAATCTGCCAATCTTTTTTTGTCATCACCTCTTTGTCTCTGATTTAGAAGGCAGGAGTAAGCTGCAGGTTGTTTAGGAGAAACTTAGAGTAACTGTAGAGCTGCATAGGAAGGGCAGGATCCAAGAAACCTTTCTGAGGTTTGGCTTGTTTGTTTCCAGTCTAATGAACATGCTTTTGATACACAAGTCACCAAGAAAATGGGGTATTACAAGCTGCTGGAAGTGATGTATGTACGCCTTTCAAAGGAGGATGTTTACTCCAAGGACTCTAAAATCAACCAAGCTTACCGTGGCTCCAGCAGTGTAGAAGGAAATGAACTTACCAAGACACTAATAAAGTAAGGCTGCTTTTGGGGGGGGGGGTTACTTTATTATTATTTCCTTTTCATTTCCAATTGGGTTTTGGGCAGATGCCCTTCTAAAGCCTGCTGTACAAGGCAGAAGATTGATTTGTTCGAGGGTAAATGTAATCTGGGATGTGGCTTTTGACTTTGGAAATGGAAGACACAGTATTGAATTTGCATTGATGGAATGATCTCTACTGGAGACTGCAGTCCTGCTGCAGGATAATTTTAGCCTCCTGGTTTTGCCTCTTTTTGTTTGCTTGGGTTTTTTCTCCTATTTGTTAAGCTTGTGCTTTTGTGTTTGCTTTTCCACATGAGTCTCTTTAATTTGTGTGTTTACAATTTCAGCCTCAGTATGCTTGCACTATTATGTAGAGTGTGGTTCTGTGTTATGAGAGAGATACCTATGTGATTGATGAGAAGATGGGATGGATTTTCATTCACATGTCATAATACAGCAGCACACCCAGTATGTCTAATTTGCTTTAATCCCCACTGCAGAGTGGCTCAAGAGATTAATACTAAATAGATATGCTAATTAATGTTGTTTGTTTAATGGTCTGGAAAAAACAGAACATAAGGTACTTGAATTGCTCTTCATTTTGTTTTGTTTTCATTTTATTTTACAATACCATGACCCATGAGGACTTTAAAGAATTTCTTGGCTATGATTTGCAGATCTATAAAAGGCTATGAGCAAAAGACCTGTAAAGATTGCATCTCAGCTGGTTTTCTCTGGCTGACCTATAGAATAGCTTAGCATGCCTGTCCATGCTTAATTTATTGGGAAGGGACCATGAGGGAGATTATGTGTGCATTGAAACATATCTTACCTCATCTGAAAATGGCCTGTCCTCATATTGCTGACATTAAGGACACCTGGAGAAGTTGGCTTTGTCACTGCTGAATGGCTCCATTTAAGCACAATATATTTGTGGAGAACTTGAAGAAGTCTGAAGTGGTTTAGTGCTGGTAATTCTACAGTAACAAAGAGCTCTTGAAATTCTGTTGATTCACTGGTCTCTGATTGGGACCTTTCTTATGCTTCCTAAGAAAAGACTGCTGATGGTGTCTTCTTGCCTGTTTGTATTTTAAGGTCATGCTATGATGCATTTACAGAAAACATGGCAGGAGAGAGTCAGCTGTTGGAGAAGAGGAGACAGTATCACTGTGCAGCATATAATTGTGCCATTGCTGTCATCAGTTGTGTCTTCACTGAAAGCAAATTTTACCAAGGCTTCCTTTTTACAGAAAAATCAGAAAAGGTGAGGAGCTGGTGTTGCTGTTAGGCTTCCAGAGCATGAGAGACAGAGTGATTTTACCTGACTGCAATAAATGAAAGAATGAAACCTGAAAGACATGTACTTATATCAACAAACTACTCAGGCAATAGGAGGAGTCATAGCTGACTTCTTGCCTTATAGAATCACAGATTTTGGGTTGGAAGGGTCCTTAAAGATCGTTTAGTTCCAACCTCCCCTGCCATGGACAGGGACACCTTCCACTAGCCCAAGTTGCTCAAGGCCTCATCCAACCTGGCCTTGAACGCCTCCAGGGAGGGGCCATCTGCAGCCTCCTTGGGCAACCTGTTCCAGTGTCTCACTACCCTTACCATAAAGAATTTTCTTTCATCCTTCATCTTTCCATCCTTTCTTGCATCCTTCACACAATTTGAGTTGCTGACAAAGATTTTACCATCTGGTTGGGCACAAATGAAGCAACAATTCATTTACCCTGTCTCCATCCACTCTTAATCAATTTTTCAGAAATCTGAGGGAAAAACCACCCTATTGTTTAAGTTCTCAGTGCTTGGAATACACCCTCTGCACAGAGCACATTGTCTGTGCTGTGAATTCTTGTGTAGTTGAATAACAGCATTTTCTTAGAATCATTAATCTTGGAGAAGCAAACACTCCGTGCTTCCTCTTTTGTATGTTGATTTGGGCAGTGACTGGCTGGAAAGCAGCCCTGAGGAGAGAGACTTGGGGGTGCTGGTGGACAAAAAGCTCAACAGGAGCTCTCAATGTGCACTTGCAGCCTGGAAAGCCAATCAGATCCTGGGCTGCAGCAGCTCAAGGGAGGTGATCCTCCCCCTCTACTCAGCTCTGGGGAGACCCCACCTGGAGTACTGTGACCAGTTCTGGAGCCCCTATTACAAGAGGGATCTGGAGGTGCTGGAAGGTGTCCAGGGAAGGGCCACGAGGATGATTAGAGGGCTGGAGCACCTCTCCTATGAGGACAGACTGAAGGAGTTGGGGCTGTTCAGTCTGGAGAAGAGAAGGTTCTGAGGTGACCTCATTGTGGCCTTCCAGTATCTGAAGGGGGCTACAGGAAGGCTGGGGAGGGACTGCTCAGGATCTCAGGTAGTGATAGGACTAGGGGGAATGGAATGAAGCTGGAAGTGGGGAGATTCAGGCTGGACATGAGGAAGAGGTTCTTCCCCATGAGAGTGGTGAAGCCCTGGAATGGGTTGTCCAGGGAGGTGGTTGAGGCCCCGTCCCTGGAGGTGTTTAAGCCCAGGCTGGCTGAGGCTCTGGCCAGCCTGATCTAGTGTGGGGTGTCCCTGCCCATGGCAGGGGGGTCGGAACTGGATGATCTTTGTGGTCCCTTCCAACCCTGACTGATACTATGATACTATGATTTGTTGGGTTTTAAGGAGGAAACAAAGCAGCTCAGAGCAATTGTGTGCAGCACTCTAATCTGCTGTTTCCAAACCTGCTTTTCTTTGCAGAACTTGCTGATTTTTGAAAACCTGATAGACCTGAAGCGTCAGTACACGTTTCCTGTGGAAATTGAGGTGAGTGGAATTTCTGGGCTCCAGGGTTCCTGTGGTGGTGAGAGAAAGTTCAGTTCTCTCCCCCCAACACAAAGAAACCATGGCTAACTCAGTCAGAGAAGCAGAAAGGAATTAAAGCTGTATTTACAAGCAGGATGAAATGCAGATGGATATATACACAATATACAGTAGTTACAATATACACAGAAATATACAGCAAAGAACGTAATACAGAGCAAAACTCCCTCCTCCAGCCAGGAGGGTTCCCCCCACCCTGTACCCTCTCTCTCCCCCTACCTCCCTTTTTTCCCAAAAAAGGGTTAGAGAGAGAGAAAAGGTAATTATTAAGGAGGAAATTCTGTTAGCTCAAAGAGTATGCAAGAACTATTCTTATCTGTTAGTTCAAGGTTAACTCCGTCCAGCAGCTGTCGCTCAGAGAGAGACAGAAGCAGACAGGCTGAAAAAGACCAGACAGACTGAGACTGAGACTCAAACTGAACTAAAACTCAAAGTTGCATTTTACCAGTCTACCAATGAAATTCATTTAGAATGTCTTTGTTTTTCAAAACATTCAGCCAGAGTGTTCCAGCAACTGTCCCTTTCTTAAATGCACAGCCTAAAACGGTCACAGTTCCTCAGTAAGAAATGGATGTGGCTTTTACAGTATCACAGTATCACAGTATAACTAAGGTTGGAAATGACCTCGAGGATCATCAAGTCCAACCTATCAACACAGACCCCATGACTAGACCATGGCACCAAGTGCCACATCCAATCCCCTTTTGAATGCCTCCAGGGACGGCAACCCAACCACCTCCCTGGGCAGCACATTCCAATGACGAATGACTCGCTTGGTGAAGAGCTTCCTCCTCACCTCGAGTCTAAACCTCCCCTGGCGCAGCTTGAGACTGTGTCCCCTTGTTCTGGTGCTGGTTGCCTGGGAGAAGAGACCAACCCCTTCCCGGCTACAACCACCTTTCAGGTAGTTGTAGAGGGCAATGAGGTCTCCCCTGAGCCTCCTCTTTTCCAGGCCAAACAATCCCAGCTCCCTCAGCCTCTCCTCATAGGGCTTGTGCTCAAGGCCTCTCCCCAGCCTTGTTTGCCCTTCTCTGGACACGTTCAAGTGTTTCGATGTCCTTCTTAAACTGAGGGGCTCAGAACTGGACACAGTACTCAAGGTGTGGCCTAACCAATGCAGAGTACAGGGGCATAATGACTTCCCTGCTCCTGCTGGCCACACTATTCCTAATGCAGGCCAGGATGCCATTGGCCCTCTTGGCCACCTGGGCACACTGCTGGCTCATGTTCAGGCGGCTGTCAATCAGCACCCCCAGGTCCCTCTCTGTTTGGGAGCTCTCATTTAGAATGTCTTTGTTTTTCAAAACATTCAGCCAGAGTGTTCCAGCAACTGTCCCTTTCTTAAAGGCACAGCCTAAAACAGTCACAGTTCCTCAGTAAGAAATGGATGTGGCTTTTACTGTGTAGTCATTGTAGACCAGGTCAGTTCTTAACATAATGAGGAAGAGGATTCTGTAGTGAATTAAAAAAAAAAAAGCTCTAAAATACATTTATTTATTTTTTCCTGAGTTGAAATTCAGAACACACCTGCAGTGCACATAAATTTAATACACTGTGTAGCACACTTCCTCTGGTAATGAGTGGCTGCAGGGATAAGTTCATTTAGCTGTGGCTCTGTAGCATTCGTTGCAATCATTTACAGCAGGGAGTTTGCAGCCCTGTTAGATGGTTTTGATAGTTTTGGAGGGCAGTTCTGTTAATAAAGAGTTGTAAATAAACTGTCAAAGGGTTTGTTATTATTGTTTATTGTTGTTGTTGTTGTTGTTGAATTGTTAGGGTTGGAAGGGACCTCAAGGGTCACCCCCATGGGGGGGGTTGGAACTAGATGATCCTTGAGGTCCCTTCCAACCCTAACAATTCAACTTCACACTAGATCAGATTGCTAAAATTATTATTATTATTATTACTACTATTATTATTATAATCATAATTATCATCATCATCATTATTACTACTATTACTATTATTATTTGTTGCTGTTTAGGTGCCTCTGGAAAGGAAGAAGCGATACATTGCTATCAGAAAGGAGGCCAGGGATGCAGGGAGTAGCAATGAGGGTAAGGAAGTCATCTCTGGGTATAAAAATGTCCCCACCTTCTTACCTTTCATACACTGTTCATTGATGTGTTGTGAATTGGCTTCTACAGAAGCAGGAACAAATAAAAGCATTGAGTGCACTTCATCTGACAACCACTCACCCATCCTTAAGTTTCAGTGGCCATTAATAAAAAAGCTTGTTCCTGGTCAGTCCCTTTGACTAATGGTCTGTTCTTTTTCCTATTTAGATGAACCCAAGTATTTAGCTTCTGCATCATACATGATGGATAGCAGTTTGAGTGAAGAAATGAGTCAGTTTGATTTTTCTACTGGAGTCCAAGGCTTTTCTTACAGCTCCCAAGATGTCCCAGGCAGCAGTGTTCGTTTCAGGAGGAAGGTAATTTAGTGACTTCTGTGTTCTGAGGAAGAAAGGTTTTATGCTTTCTAGCAATTGTTTATGTTCATTTGAATTGACAAATTTCTAGTCTCCTGCATTTGTTCTGCTTGACTGGAAATGGGTTCCTCCAGAATGTGAGGGAGGGGACTTCCACTGTGTTGTGTCAGTCATTTTTCTTCTTAGTTTCATAGTTTCATAGTTTCATAGTTTCATTCAGGGTTGGAAGGGACCACAAGGATCATCTAGTTCCAACCCCCCTGCCATGGGCAGGGACACCCCACACTAGATCAGGCTGGCCACAGCCTCATCCAGCCTGCTCTTAAACACCCCCAGGGACGGGGCCTCGACCACCTCCCTGGACAACCCATTCCAGGGTTTCACCACTCTCATGGTGAAGAACCTTCTCCTCACATCCAGCCTGAATCTCCCCACCTCCAGCTTCATTCCATTCCCCCTAGTCCTATCACTACCTGAGATCCTGAGAAGTCCTTCCCCAGCCTTCCTGTAGGCCCCCTTCAGATACTGGAAGGCGACAATTAGGTCACCTCGGAGCCTTCTCTTCTGCAGACTGAACAGCCCCAACTCCTTCAGTCTATCCTCATAGGAGAGGTGCTCCAGCCCTCTGATCATCCTTGTGGCCCTTCTCTGGACACGTTCCAGCACCTCCACATCCCTCTTGTAATAGGGGCTCCAGAACTGGACACAGTACTCCAGGTGGGGTCTCACCAGGGCTGAGTAGAGGGGGAGGATCACCTCCCTTGACCTGCTAGCCACACTTCTCCTGATGCAGCCCAGGATCTGATTGGCTTTGCGGGCTGCAAGTGCACACTGAGAGCTCATGTTGAGCTTTTTGTCCACCAGCACCCCCAAGTCTCTCTCCTCAGGGCTATCCTCCAGCCAGTCACTGCCCAGCCTGTATTTGTGCCTGGGATTGCCTCGACCCAGATGCAGGACCCTGCACTTGCTCTTATTGAACTTCATGAGGTTGGCCTGTGCCCACCTCTCCAGCCTGTCAAGGTCCCTCTGGATGGCCTCCCTTCCCTCCAGCGTGTCTGCTGCACCACACAGCTTGGTGTCATCAGCAAACTTGCTGAGGGTGCACTCAATGCCACTGTCCATGTCCCCCACAAAGATGTTGAATAAGACAGGTCCCAGGACTGATCCCTGAGGGACTCCACTTGTCACTGGCCTCCACTGGGACATGGAGCCATTGACAGCCACTCTTTGGGTGCGGCCATCAAGCCAGTTCCTTATCCATCTAGTGGTC
The DNA here is from genome assembly GCF_026170545.1 of Melanerpes formicivorus. Lineage (NCBI taxonomy): Eukaryota > Metazoa > Chordata > Aves > Piciformes > Picidae > Melanerpes > Melanerpes formicivorus. The sequence goes on along the minus strand of NW_027142394.1, from coordinate 4,893,914 downwards.
CACCAATCAAACCCATGTGTCACCAGTTTGGACACCAGGATGTGGTGTGGGACAGTGTCGAAGGCTTTGCTCAGGTCCAGGTAAACGACATCAGTTGCTTGCCCCTCATCTATTAATTTTGTCACCTGCTCATAGAAGGCCACCAGGTTGGTCAGGCAGGATTTGCCCTTGGCAAAGCCATGCTGACTGTTCCCAATCACCTCTTCACTATTCTTTTGAGCGAGTAGTGACTCCAGGAGGATCTGTTCCATGATCTTCCAGGCACAGAGGTGAGACTGACTGGCCTGTAGTTCCCTGGTTCCTCCTTCTTGCCCTTTTTGAAGATGGGGGCAATGTTTCCCCTTTTCCAGTCTGTGGGGACTTCACCAGACTGCCAGGACTTTTGAAATATAATAGAGAGGGGTTTAGCAACCTCATCTGCCAGTTCTCTCAGTACCCGTGGGTGTAACCCGTCGGGTCCCATGGACTTGAACACTTTCAGGTTCTTCAGATGATCACGAACCTGATCTGCACTTACAATGGGCAGTTCTTCCTCCCCGTCCCTGGCTTTGACTTCCCTCCACTATCCACAGCTGGAGAAAAGCAATGCTCCACCTTGAGCTTTTAAACTTGTGTTAGTGAAGTCCAGCTGGAGTTGTAAAAAGGTGGCCTGTGACTTTGTGTGCTGGTTGTGTTTTGCTTTTGAGCACCTGTTTTCCTCATTTCCCTCCTCTTTTTAGCTCTTTGAAAACACTTGGCCGAGGTGGTTGTATCAAATGCTTGGAGTGAATGATCAAACTCTTTATTTTCTGTTGTTCTTTTGAAGAACAGCATTTAAATATCTCCCAAGACTTGAAGCTGTGTTCCTTCTGCAGAGCTCTCATCAGCAGCAGTACTGATGGGATTGATATTTGCTCTGACACAGAAAGCAAGCTTTTAAAAGTGTCACAGACACTGCAAGACAAAACCTGTTGAAATAACTGCTGACATCGGTACAGATAAACTATTTACATGTTTTGGAGCAAGGAGGTATTTTAACTGCAGTGAAGTTCACCAGAAATAAACCTCTCATCTGCTTTGTGTACTAATGGTGTCATTTCTAACTCTAAACAATTTTCCTTTTTGTGTTAATCTGTGTAGCAAAAGAGAGGGCAGCTGTGGTTGCTAGTCACTGTGAGGCAGCACAGCTCTAAAAATCAGGCTTTCCCCCTGTGCAAAGTGTTGACACCTTGCATCAGCTGTGAAATGAAATAGTTCCTGCAAGATTCAGCTAACTCTTCCTGCTTCCAGCAGCTGCAGCAGGCAGCTAGTAAAGTCAGAGTAACAAGAAGCTGACATCTGCTGGCACAGGAAGTGAAAGATGTGCACAGCTGGTCCATGCATTTGGGAGGTGTCTGAACAGTGCATTGGATGTGTTCCTTGTTGCACACACTGAGCTTACAGTCCAGCCTGCAAACACAGACCGGGGTGACTCCCAGTGGTAGAAGGATTTGAAAGCACAGTGTTGTTATTAACCAGAGTGACACTTTGGTTTTTCCAGGAGCCCACAGAATACATGGTTTTAAATGATGAGATGGAGCTGGAAATGGATGAACTCAACCAACATGAATGTATGGCTCCTATGACCACTCTGATTAAACATATGCAGAGGAACCAGATCACACCCAAAGTGGAGGAGGCCAGTATTAACCAACAACTTGGCATTTTTTCACTGATTATAGCAAGAAAGGGGAGTCATGATTGAATCCCTTCATTTGTTGATTTACTTAGCTATATTTTAATGTAGCTGAGGGCTTTGGGGCTCACTAAGCCTGTCTGGACCGAGAAGTGAGTTAATATTTGCTTATATTTTTGATTTCAGGGAACAGTTCCAGCAGATCTTCCTCTTTGGATGAAATTCCTGCATGGCAAATTGGGAAACCCATCAGTACCACTAAATATTCGCCTTTTCATAGCAAAGCTTATTGTTAACACTGAGGATGTGAGTAATTGTGTGGTCATATTTTTTTCGGTTAGCAGATTGTATTAGCAACTGTGTAACACTGGTGGGGTAAAAGATTTCTTCAGCTGAGACTTGTAGGGTATTCAGATTGTTTGCCATGATACAAGGGAACCCAAAATTCCAGATACTGCCAGTATTTTGGATGTAATATGAATACCTTTTCTTCCAAACTCTACTTCTGTAAGTAGAGGGTGTCCATAGTATGTGTCTTCTGTAAACTAAGCAGTTGGTTCATTGATACTGGGCACAAGAGTTTTATGGAAACCCTTAGAGCTAATGGATGTTCTGGTTGCTGAAAGATAGAGTAGGATAGGATAGGATAGGATAGGATAGGATAGGATAGGATAGGATAGGATAGGATAGGATAGGATAGGATAGGATAGGATAGGATAGGATAGGATAGGATAGGATAGACCAGGTTGGAAGAGACCTTCAAGATCATCGCGTCCAACCCATCAACCAATCCAACCCACCTAAACAACTAACCCATGGCACCAAGCACCCCATCAAGTCTCCTCCTGAACACCTCCAATGATGGTGACTCCACCACCTCCCCAGGCAGCCCATTCCAATGGGCAATCACTCTCTCTGTATAGAACTCCTTCCTAACATCCAGCCTAATGTTAAGATAGCACAGTGTGTCTGTGCCTGAGAAGTCACCTCTGCTATGAGGATAGGCTGAGGGAGCTGAGGTTGTTCAGCCTAGAGAAGGGAAGCCTCTGGGGGCACCTCACAGCTGCCTTTCAATACCTGAAATACAGGAAGGCTGTAGAGGAACTTTTCATAATGGTGTCTAGAGACAGGACAAGTTTTTGGTTTTAAGCTAAGGGAGAGGGTTTAGAATGGACCTTAGGAAGAAGTTCTTCAGTATGAGGGTGGTGAGACTCTGGAATAGGTTGCCCAGCATGTTTGTGGATGCCTCCTCCTTGGGGGTGTTCAAAGCTGGGCTGGATGAGGCCTTGAGCCAGCAGAGTCTAGTTTAGCCTGGAGAAGAGGAGGCTCAGGGGAGGCTTTATTGCTGTCTACAACTACCTGAAGGGAGGTTGTTACCAGGTGGGGGTCGGTCTCTTCTCCCAGGCAACCAGAACAAGAGCACACAGTCTCAAGTTGTGCCGGGGGAGGTTCAGGCTGGATATTAGGAAGAAGTTCTTCACAGAGAGAGTGATTTGCCATTGGAATGTGCTTCCCAGGGAGGTGGTGGAGTCACTATCCCTGGAGATCTTCAAGAAAAGCCTGGACGAGGCACTTAGTGCCATGGTCTAGTTGATTGGATAGGGCTGGGTAATAGGTCGGACTGGATGATCTTGGAAGTCTCCTCCAACCTGGCTGATTTTATGATTCTGTGAGAGATGCCCTGCCCATGGTGTGGAGGTTGGAGTAAATGATCTCTAAGGTCCCTTCCAGCCTGAGCTGTTCTATGCTTCTTGGGGTAAAACATTCTCATCCTATTTCATACACTGATTTTAAAGTAAAATATTTCTACCTGAAATATTCCAAATCCAGAATAACAAAGGCTGAATTTCAGAATTAATTAAGAAAGCTTTATAGCTGCTTAATGCTACTTTCTCAGTAAAGCTGTCTGAAGTGGAAGTAAATGTGTATGGCACACTCTTTCTTGTCCTTTAGGGACATGAGAGCTGTATTATGTGGGCCCTCATGAAATGATCATGTTAAAGATTGCTAAGCAGAAGTGAGGGATGTCATTATGGATACTCTATTTTAAAGTTATTTTAACACTTTTTGTCATTGTTGGTTCAGAGGTGAAGCAGGGCTTGGTTTAGCAGGTTTACCTGAACGGATTCTTGAATAACAGGCTGGTGAATGGTTGTGTAACTTGCATCTGATCACTGATTCTCCTGTTTCTCCACAGGTTTTCCGACCTTATGCAAAGCAGTGGCTTGGTCCATTGCTGCAGCTTGTTGTATCTGGGAATAATGGAGGTGAAGGGATTCATTACATGGTAGTGGAAATAGTAGTTACTATTCTTTCCTGGACAAGTGTAACCACTCCCCAGGTAAGGAAATGTGAAATTCATTTGTATTATTACTGTGACTAGTTGGTAAGGAATGTGTGTGACTGTTGTTATGCACTTAAAATTGTTTTCTACATCAGACCACTGTTTCTTTTGGCTATTAACTTCAAAACCAGTTTAGTTACTTGCTTTCATGCAATACAGTTTAGTTACTTGCTTTCATGCATTACCAGTTTAGTTACTTGCTTTCATGCATTACCAGCTTAGTTACTTGCTTTCATGCATTACCAGCTTAGTTACTTGCTTTCAAGCAATACCAGCTTAGTTACTTGCTTTCATGCATTACCAGTTTAGTTACTTGCTTTCATGCATTACCAGTTTAGTTACTTGCTTTCATGCATTACCAGCTTAGTTACTTGCTTTCATGCAATACCAGTTTAGTTACTTGCTTTCATGCAATACCAGCTTAGTTACTTGCTTTCATGCAACAGTACCAGCTTAGTTACTTGCAATACAACAATATATGTCTTCATCTTGTAGTCACTGGGTTTAATTTTGCTCCTCTTTGTTGCAGGGGAATATTAAAGATGAGATTTTAGCTAACAGATTGCTTGAATTCCTGATGAAGAATGCCTTTCACCAGAAAAGAGCTGTGTTCAGGCACAATCTGGAAATCATAAAGACAGTTATAGAGTGTTGGAAGAACTGTCTCTCCATACCTTACAGGTAAGTGTTTAGACAATTGCTTTCTTGTAGCAGTAGTTCAAGAACATAAATGAACAGTGTGTCCAGTTTTGGGCCCCTCAATTTAAGAAGGATATTGAGACACTTGAATGTGTCCAGAGAAGGGCAACGAGGCTGGGGAGAGGTCTTGAGCACAGCCCTGTGAGGAGAGGCTGAGGGAGCTGGGGTTGTTTAGCCTGCAGAAGAGGAGGCTCAGGGGAGGCCTTATTGCTGTCTACAACTACCTGAAAGGAGGTTGTAGCCAGGTGGGGGTTGGTCTCTTCTCTCAGGCAACCAGCACCAGAACAAGAGGACACAATCTCAAGTTGCACCAGGGGAAGTTTAGGCTGGAGGTGAGGAGAAAGTTCTTCCCAGAGAGAGTTGTTATCCATTGGAATGTGCTGCCCAGTGAGGCGGTGGAGTCAGCATCCCTGGAGGAGTTCAAGAGGGGATTGGATGTGGCACTTGGTGCTATGGTTTAGTTAGTCATGAGGTGTTGGGTGACAGGTTGAACTTGATGATCTCTGAGGTCCTTTCCAGCCTTACTGATTCTGTGATTCTATGAACATTGTCAAAGGAGATGAAAAGATAAATTCATCTGCAGCAATAAACTTTTTGTCCCTAGAGCTGACAGTAGAACTTCAGAACTGCACTCTCCAAATGCTGTAATTTAATTTGCAAAACAACAAGGAGAGGCACAGGGAAAACATGTGGAGGACTGCAACAGGAGCAACAAAAGCAGGAGTGATCTCCACAAAGATTTATGTTTCATTTGAAATTTTGGGTGTTATCACTGAATAATTGGTGCAGGCTTATTAAGACTTCTGCAGTATGCCATGCTCTTCAACTTGTTACAGATCATTTGTGTGGCCCTACAAGCTTTAGATTTGTTTTGTGAAGACTTCTTCATTGAAGCTGAATACTTCTTTCTGAATGTATGCTTCCTCCTGGTTTTGATGAGAGTCTGTATGCATATACACATGCTGCTGGGTTTGGTGGGCTTGTCTGTGTGTATATGTCTGTATTTACACCCAGGATCTGTGATTTATGCTGTGTGTATTTGGTGATTTTTCTCATGTAGATAATTGCTTTCATGTTTTTATCCAACAGTTTAATATTTGAAAAGTTTTCCAGTGGAGACCCTGATACAAAAGACAACTCAGTGGGAATTCAGCTGCTGGGAATTGTTCTTGCTAACAATTTGCCTCCCTTTGACCCAAAGTGTGAAGTAGAACGTGTCAGGTGAGAAATGCAGCCTTTTGGTGGTTGATTTTTGACAGAAGCTTAAGACAAAAAAGCAAAGCAAGTCTTAACTTCTGAGCATGCCATTTGGGAGCTGCTTGCTCCTTTATTGGATTAATTTCTCCCATCATCCCTTTGCTATTGTCTGTCAGCTGTGATGCTTTTCTAGCTGCAAACTGCAGGCCACATTTATTTTGGAAAGCAACTAGAGGGATGCAGGCTTCTTTACAATAGGCCCTAAGGTTGCAGTTTTCCTGGGAATTAACAGTCAGGGATTGCCAAAGCAGGGATTTGAGACACTGCAGGGGGAACATCCATGTTGTGGTGTATTCACAGCTCGTCTAAAAGCAGCCACTATTCCCCTAGGCAGCTCAGGTGAGGTTTTTATTGTTTCAGTTTAAGACTGGATGCTGGAATAGTGATTTACAGCAGGTCTACCTTTTGTGTTAGGTATTTTCAGGCTTTGATCAGCAACATGGGCTTGTTAAAGTATAAAGAAGTTTATGCAGCTGCAGCAGAAGTGTTGGGACTTGCTCTTCAATACATTGCTGGGAGAGAAAATGTAAGTGATCAGTATTGTGTGTTTCACCATTCCTTAATTCTTAATTCTGTGTACCTCTTTAAACACTTACCTGTGTTTAAAACTCAACAGTTGTTGTTCAACAGATGGAGTTGAAAGTTAAGAGGAAAAGAATTTGAGAGCAGATTAAGTGCAGAGTATTTTGCCCTGCTCTTTTGGAGCTGACAGTGAGTAGTCCCTCTCTGAGGCTCTGTTCAGCTTTTGCCGACCAGCAACACTGGGATGGTGCATTTGAAGTTGGGATTTTGAAAGGGGGAAGATTTGGGACTACCTTTTGAAGATCCATACCTGAGGATGTTTAGTAACTTGAATGTTTAGATGTAAAATTTAAAGTTACTGTATTTAATCCAGTTATCTTCTAGGTAGGGGGCAAGATGAATGCAAAACTGTTTCTCACCAAATCCTGCAGTACCTAGAGGTAGGGATCAGTGCTTGATGATCAATGAAATCAGCTTGAGATAGATGCTAGGAGCACTTCTTTACACAATAGCTAGTGAGCATCTAGAATTTGTTGCTGGAAGAGATTCTAGGAGTGAGTAGCAGGTTCAGAGAGCAATTAGGCAAATTCCTGCACAAAAAAACCCTTAAACTGTGAACAGGGTCTAGAAACAAGAGGTAACAATACACCTCTAAGATCTCTAATCTAATGGTGAGTTGTGTGAGAGAAAAGGGCAAAATGCAGCAAGGCTCATGTGCTCCCCCTAAATACCATTCTGCAGCTGCTCTTGGAGAGAAAAATAACAAGATATTACCTAGGTGATTATCAGTCTGACCTCAAAGGTTATTCTTCCTACTTTACTTACTTCTTTCCCCACTTAATTGCACTCTGCTCTTTCACAGTTTGTAGAGCATGTTTCATAAGTGGAATTCCTGCAGCCTTCTCTTTCAGTCTTCCAAGTTCCATTCTAAGCAGAACTTTGAATAAATGAGCAAAGATGATGCAAATACTTTTATCCAGCACAGGGCTCATTTTTCTTTGACATTAAGTGAGGGTTGCTGATTATTTTTCACCTCTTCACTAAGAATGTCTTTGGTTTTTTTCACACCAAATGAGAAGCTGCTTATTTCTATAAGCATACTAAGCAACTTGGATTTTAAAGCTAAGGTCTTGGTTCCAAGCCAATCAATAGCAGCTCACAAATGGATTGTCTAATCAAGCAATCACGTGTTTCAGCCAGGCACAGCCCTACAGCAGCCATGAAACACCATAAATGTCAAGATGAGGCAGGTGGATCTGCAGTACAGCAGCAGAGCTGTGTGTCATTGAGGTGGTTATAAGTTTCATGGCTATGCTTGTCTTACTGTCTTTCTCATTTTCAGGTACTTGAAGATCCAGTTTATGACTGTGTCATAAGAAAACTAAAACATCACCAGAACACCCAACAGGATAAGTTTATTCAGTGCTTGAATAAAGTTGTTAAGAATTTTCCACCTCTTGCTGACAAGTATGTCATGGTTTACATGCTGTCTTCACTGCAGATCTACATGGACAGTAGATAATAATTTGCTTTTCTCTGTGGGCATTTGTTTCTGTTAAGGTTTCTCAATGCAGTATTCTTTTTGATACCCAAACTTCATGGTGTGATGAAAACCTACTGTCTGGAAATAATAATGTGCCGGGCTGAAGAAATACCTGATCTCCACTTGCAGTTAAAGAGTAAAGACTTCATCCAGATCATGAATCACAGGTGAGTGGTTGTGGTTGCAGAGTCTAAAACTCTTGGTAACATTTTCTGTGCTGCCCACAACATTTTTGTCAGAAGCATCTATAATTCATGCTCACTTTTTGGTGAGTGCTCTCCTAATGTGGAGCTAATGGAATCTGGGAGTTAAGTATGAAGATGGTTGGCTCACTCTGAGAAACAAACAAAAAACCCCTAAAGAGCAAGAAAAAGCAAACCACTGGGATGTGGATTTTTGCAGTATGTATTAGCTGAGTTGTATTCTTTGGTTGAACTCAAAAAACATTTACCTAAAGCCCTTTATGTAAAACCAAATATTACTGCTAAAACCTGACCTGCTCTTATGGCTCTGGCTGTAGCAGTGCAGAGAAAAGCAACATAACTATTCTTTTTTTCCCCTGTTTTCAGGGATGATGAAAGGCAGAGGATTTGTTTGGATATAGTGTACAAGATGCTGTCTAAACTAAAGCCACTGGAACTTAAAGAGCTTCTTCCCGGAGTGACAGGGTTCATTTCTCACCCTTCTGCAGTATGCCGACAGCGCATGTACGATATTCTGATGTGGATCTATGATAACTACAGGTGTGTGTTCACTGCAGTTGCTGGCTTTCACTGGTTGATCACAGGCAGAGTCAAAGTGCCCCTTATCCTCTAACTGTACATCACTGAACAGAGCCTGGCTCCATCCTCCTGATACTTGTCCTTCACATCTTTCTAAACATGAATGAGGTCACTCCTCAGTATCACAGTATAACTTAGGTTGGAAAGGACCTCAAGGATCATCGAGTCCAACCTATCAACAGAGACCCCATGACTAGACCATGGCACCAAGTGCCACGTCCAATCCCCTCTTGAACGCCTCCTTGCACTTTGTTCCAACTCCATGTCCCTCAGGGCAGTATTTTTCCCATGCTCAGAAGAAGACAGCCTGTGGTTTGCCTGTGTAGCTCTGGCCTTTGGTGGCAGTGTTCTCACTTTCACTAAAGGAAAATGATTTAGACCTGAACTTTAGCCCAGAACTGGGATGTTGCATGACCACAGCACGATGGCATAAAGAAGTCTTAGCTCTGATGCTCCCACTTAGTTTGTAACTGGTGAGAATTGCATACTAGAGAAATTTGCTTGCAGACAGAAGGTGTATTAAGGCACTTTGGAATGATCTGGGTGCCTTCAATCCAGCAGCATAAAGATGTTCTTCCTGTTTGACCCCTTAGAGTAGGGAACAGGCATGTACTCAGTTTGACAAGCAGGTTGTTGTGAAATGCTCTTACTTGGGTTCAGTTATGTCCTTTTTCTCAAGATAACTATTTGAGTGGGTAATTATTGTGAAGAAAAAGTACAGGTAGTTTTTAGTCCAGCATCACATCCAAAAAGCCAATTCCCTGCCTTCTCAGTTGTAACCTTGCAAACTCAGAATTACTTCTGTTTAGCCTTTGTAACAGCAAATAAACCTAGGAAGTATTACTTAGCTTCCTGATATTTTTCTTTTCTAAGCAATGAAGAAGCAAAACATTTTTGGCAATGAGTATCTCATGCTACAGTGAGATTTTTGAGAGGGGCATGTTCTTCCCTTTCTCCCATCATCCTCATTCTCTTATTTTACTGTGGAAAGTCACTAAGAGACATTTTTGTCTTACCTATCCTTTCTCAGGGATCCAGAAAGCCAAGCAGATGCTGATTCTCAGGAAATACTCAAACTGGCAAAAGAAATGCTGCTTCAAGGACTAATTGATGGGAATGCTGAGCTGCAGTGAGTAAACAGTGTTGGGAGGCCTGTCTGAAGTAATGAATCTCTGTATCACTCTTTCTTTGTTCACAGCAGAAGAGTTGATCCTTAGAGGCATTGAAGTATTTTAGTATGGAAGTGTAGCAGTGACATAACATTATTTCCTTTTATCCCAGTAAGTTGTATAAAATTGTGCCCCATACCATTACACCAAATTTGAAGTGAAGCACAGAACTTCTAAGCCATGGAGAGGTTGTTTCAGTGTGTTACACCTAATTCTGCCATTAATGTTTTTGAAGAGCAAGAAGGCCCTCACTATACACAAAGACACAAAACCAGATTAAATGTTGGAGGCTGTTGGATTCTTTTACTTCTTTTTTTGTGAAGTAAAATATAGAATCCACACATAGAATCACAGAATGTTAGGGGTTGGAAGGCACCTGGAAAGATAATCCAGTCTAACCTCCCTGTCAGAGCAGGATCAGCTAGAGTAGGTCACACAGAAATGCATCCAGGTGGGTTTTGAGCATCTCCAGAGATGGAGACTCCACAACCTCTCTGGGCAGCCTGCCCCAGGGCTCTGTCACCCTCACAGTGATAAAGTTTTTCCTTATGTTCACATGGAACCTTCTATGCTCCAGCTTGCAGCCATCGCCCCTTATCCTCTAACTGTACATCACTGAACAGAGCCTGGCTCCATCCTCCTGATACTTGTCCTTCACATCTTTGTAAACATGTATGAGGTCACTCCTCAGTCTCCTCCAAGCTCAAGAGCCCCAGCTCCCTCAGCCTTTGCTCATAAGGGAGATGTTCTGCTAACTTCAGCATTTTTGTGGCTCTGCACTGGACTCTTTCAAGCAGTTCCCTGAGGTCCTTCTTGAACTGAGGGGCCCAGAACTGGACACAACATTTCAGGTGCAGCCTCACCAGGATAGAGTAGAGGGCCAGGAGAACCTTTCTCTACCTGCTCACCAGAGAGTAATAGACTCCAGGATGCCATTGGCCTTCTTGGCCACAAGGGTACATTGCTGGCTCATGATTATCCTCCCAGCTCCTTTTCCCCAGAGTATCACAGTATCATAGTATCAGTCAGGGTTGGAAGGGACCACAAGGATCATCTAGTTTCAACCCCCCTGCCATGGGCAGGGACACCCCACACTAGAGCAGGCTGGACAGAGCCTCGTCCAGCCTGGTCTTAAACACCTCCAGGGATGGGGCCTCAACCACCTCCCTGGACAACCCATTCCAGGGTTTCACCACTCTCATGGTGAAGAACCTCCTCCTCACCTCCAGCCTGAATCTCCCCACCTCCAGCTTCATTCCATTCCCCCTAGTCCTATCACTACCTGAGATCCTGAGAAGTCCCTCCCCAGCCTTCCTGTAGGCCCCCTTCAGATACTGGAAGGCCATAATTAGGTCACCTCTGAGTCTTCTCTTCTCCAGACTGAACAGCTCTAACTCCTTCAGTCTCTCCTCATAGGACAGGTGCTCCAGCCCTCTGATCATCCTCATGGCCCTTAAAGTTGCTCTCCTGTAGCACTTCTTGAGAAGAAAACAAGTCAATAGAAATAATTTATTCAGAGTAAACCTTTAACATCAGTCAGGTGGCACAGAGCATGGTAGATGAGAGAGGAATTTGGTGTAATGCAGTGGAAGATCCATGCCACGAAAAGGCTGGTTGAAGGCTTTATAATCCTATTGTGTTTTCTTTAAACCCTGGCTTTTTTGGTAGTCTTATGTCTTCTGTTTTCACATCACCAAGGATAACTGTATTCCTTGCCTTTACAGATTAATTGTTAGGAATTTTTGGAGTGATGAGACAAGGCTTCCCACCAAGATTCCTGATCGCATGCTGTCGCTGTTAAATTCTTTATATTCCACCAAGATTGAAGCCCAGTACTTGAGTCTGATCACAAATTTTCTCCTTGAAATGACCAGCAAGAGCCCAGATTATTCCAGAAAAATATTTGAGCATCCACTGTCAGAATGCAAATTTCAGGTGAACTGTCATATGTTATCCTGTGTGCAACAAAGTCTGTTCCCTAGTGTAGTTCCTGCTTGGACAAGCATGGCTTAGTGAAGGGGGGGGTTTGAGACTGCTTTTTGTAGTTAACAGCTCCAACAGTCCTGGGTTTATGCACAGTATCAGAAGTTTGATGATTTTGTTGGGGCAGCAGTGTTGCTTTCTTTCTGAGAAAGAAAGGTTCAATTCAAAGAGTTAGAAGTATAGCTCATGGATGGAGTACAGGAACACTTTAAAAAGAGGCTAGTGGAGACGACCATAGAATTGTTTTGGTTCTAAAAGACCTCTAAGATCACTGAGCCCAACTGTCAACAACCATAAGCTGGAGAAGAATTATGAAGAAACAAGAATAGTGGTACAAGCCCTGTAAACCAGCACTCAGCTGGGAGTTGTTGTGTAGTCATGTTCTGCCCCTATACCTGAGTCGATGCTTTAAGCTCAGGAAAGGAAGGTGAAAAGCCTCCATTCTTGTGTTTCGTCATTAAAATCTTCTTCTGCCCGTAGGACTTTGTCATCGATTCCAGCTGGCGTTACCAGAGTACCATGCTAACACCTATGTTTGTGGAGTCTCAGGCTTCTCAGAGTCTCCACAGGAATTCATCACAGGAAAGATCCCTTTCTGCTTCTGGATCAGTTGGTGGTCGAGTGAGGGCTACCCAGCGACAGTATGAATTTACACCTACGCAGCATGGCAGTAAGTCCAGACCAGTGTCTTCTGAAGTTTTCTTCTTTGCTGTAAGAATGATTTGACTCTCTTAATTCCTGTTACATGTGAACTTTAACTATAAGAATGTAAATGCATTTCTGGTTTTGTATCCAAGGATCTTTTGTGGGGTGGGGTGTGATGAGAAAAAAAACATCCAGGCACTGTTTTTATTCATCTCGTCTGTATGCTGTGTTCTGCCTGGCATGAAGGAAGGTTGTGTCTTTCCTAACACCTTGAAATCTGTCCTGCCTGTAAACACAGGGAATAATGTTGGGGAGGGGGAAGAAAATTACCTGCTTTGTAGAATCAACAAGGTTGGAAAAGACCTCAAAGAGCATCAAGTCCAACCTGTCACCCAGCACCTCATGGCTACTAAACCATGGCACTAAGTGCCACGTCCAATCCCCTCTTGAACACTCCAGTGATGGTGACTCCACCACCTCCCTGGGCAGCCCATTCCAATGGCTAACAACTCACTCTGAGAAGAACTTTCTCCTCACCTCGAGCCTAAACTTCCCCTGGCGCAGCTTGAGACTGTGTCCTCTTGTTCTGGTGCTGCTTCCCTGGGAGAAGACCAACCCCCTCCTGGCTACAAACTCCCTTCAGGTAGTTGTAGAGAGCAAGAAGGTCTCCCCTGAGCCTCCTCTCTTCCAGGCTAAACAACCCCAGCTCCTTCAGCCTCTCATTGTAGGGCTTGTGCTCAAGGCCTCTCCCCAGCCTCGTTGCCCTTCTCTGGACACGTTCAAGTGTCTCAATGTCCTTCTTAAATTGGGGGGCCCAGAACTGGGCACAGCACTCAAGGTGTGGCCTAACCAGTGCTGAGTACAGGGGCACAATGACTTCCCTGCTCCTGCTGGCCACACTATTCTTGATGCAGGCCAGGATGCCATTGGCCTTCTTGGCCACCTGGGCACACTGCTGGCTCATGTTTAGGTGGCTGTCAATCAGCACCCCCAGGTCCCTCTCTGTTTGGCAGCTCTCCAGCCACTCCAACCCCAGCCTGTAGCTCTGCATGCTGCTTTCACTTGACCTGTGCTCCAGCTCTTTTTGCCATTTCTTTTACAGGTGGTAGAAGTTCTTTTAATTGGCTGACGGGAAGCAGCATTGACACACTGGCAGACTACACAGTTCCTTCTTCCTCTGAATCCTTGTCTTCATCCCTGCTCTTGGTGAATAAACGGAGTGAGAAAACTAAACAAGCAACTTTCAAACCAGTGGGGCCAGATTTTGGGAAAAAGAAGTTGAGTTTGCCTGGAGATGAGGTGGACAGCAAAACTAAAGGTCTGCAAGCCTTATGATGCAGTTTCTATAAGAATATTACATCTTGGTCAGTTATTTGACTGGCAAGTCCATTGTCATTCTAATTGAGGTTCAACTTGGGAAATCTAGTTTCCAGGAGTGTGTGGTGATCCATAATGAGGTAGAATTGTGCCAGGAGTTGCAAAGCTATATGTTGCTAAACAAAACCAAAAGAGACTGGACAAAACACCCCAGGCAGTTTGATCTTTGCATTCCTACCTCTCCCTAAGGTGATCACAGAGTGAATGTTAGACAGTTCTGTCCCTTCTGGTTTAAATTTGACTGCTTATCTCTTTCAAGGAGAGATCTCTTTAAACTTATTTTTTTCCAAACCATTTCAGCTGTGCTCACATGATCCACAATCTGTCATTAGCATTACCTGCTATTTTCTGAGTGTGCTGCTTCATCCACCCAGTCAATAATTGAAAAATACCAGTACTGTTGTGGAATGGCTTAGTCTCCTTCTCCCCATTCCTTTCTCATTTCACCCTTGCCTACTTTGTCATTAAAATTTGGACTGGAAGGATGAGAGTAAAGAGTTCAGGCAGAGGACTGACCTTCAGTATCTGAGAGGTGTTTCAGGTATAATGAGGTGGCAGTTTTGAATGGGCCATGCTGAGCTACAGCAGCAGAGAGGTCATCTACCTTCCAGTCAGTCCCTGGTCTTCTACCAGGAAAATGTCAGTTACAGTGATATGCTTCTGTTTGCTCACTCTTCTTTCCTGGGAAGTGGGACTGAAGTGAACAGTCTGTAACAGCCTTTTTTCATGACTGTCCCATGCAGTAACTCATCCAGTGACAGCTGCACAATAATAACTTAAATAATACAGTACCATGTTGTTATTACCCAATCTTTGAATCTATTTAGCTCCTCTTTATGTAGCTGAACATCCTCTGTATACTTAAATATGTACTCTGTGGAGTATGGTGCAAATGTCATACTAACCTCTGAGAGTTTAAAAGAAATCTGCCATATGGGGCAAAAGTTGTTCATGAATTTTAGCACCTTTGCCAGTGTTAGTATTTTAGCCTTTATGCCCTCATCCATGTGCTTCAAGTTTTTATATCAATGGCTTCTTACCCCCTCTGCAAGGAACAACTTCATCTGTTTTCGTTTGCTCCCTTGTTGAAAGGCCTTGCATTGAGTTGTTGATATGAAACTGAGGAGATTAGCTGGTAAGCCACTAAATAGTATCACAGTATCATAGTATCAGTCAGGGTTGGAAGGGACCACAAGGATCATCTACTTCCAACCCCCCTGCCATGGGCAGGGACACCCCACACTAGAGCAGGCTGGCCAGAGCCTCGTCCAGCCTGCTCTTAAACACCTCCAGGGACGGGGCCTCCCTGGACAACCCATTCCAGGGTTTCACCACTCTCATGGTGAAGAACCTCCTCCTCAGCTCCAGCCTGAATCTCCCCACCTCCAGCTTCATTCCATTCCCCCTAGTCCTATCACTACCTGAGATCCTGAGAAGTCCCTCCCCAGCCTTCCTGTAGGCCCCCTTCAGATACTGGAAGGCCACAATGAGGTCACCTGGGAGCCTTATAGTAATACAAAGAGAATGTTTGTTATTATGTGGTGTCCTTGCCTTAAATCTCAAGCTTGCTTGAGAAAGGAAAAGGTGTGGACATGATTGTGTGTTCCTTAGGTGTAGAAGAGCGAGCAGAAATTCTGAGGCTCCGGCGACGTTTCCTGAAGGACCAAGAGAAGCTCAGCCTGATCTATGCTAGAAAAGGTGTGGCTGAGCAGAAAAGAGAAAAGGTCTGTCAATCCAAATAAGTTCAAAGCCTTAAGTGCCAATGTCATATGCAGTCTTGTACTTCATCTCTAGAAGTAAAGTTTGTGAAGAAAGGATGGGTGTGAGGTACTGGTGGCTGTTATGAGAGCTGTGAAAGGTATTTGCAAGTCCTGCTCTTCACGTGCTTAAAGCTAAGTAATGTCATTAGCATGAGTAGAAAAGAGCTGCATGATGACACTTCCAGTCTACCACTTAATGTGTAAGAGATGTTTCTTTATGTGGTGGAATCCCTAACAGCTATGGGAAACTATTTATGGTTGTCATCCTGGAAATTAAGAGCTTTGAAGCTACTCTGCAGCTCTGCAGAAATAGCTGGAGAACATGATCCAGTGTCTGAAGGTGAACTCAACCATGTGATACAGCTGATGGCCAAACCAGAGCTGTCATGTGCTTTTAACCCTAAGG
The DNA here is from genome assembly GCF_026170545.1 of Melanerpes formicivorus. Classification (NCBI taxonomy): domain Eukaryota; kingdom Metazoa; phylum Chordata; class Aves; order Piciformes; family Picidae; genus Melanerpes; species Melanerpes formicivorus. The sequence continues at coordinate 4,877,773 of NW_027142394.1, read as the reverse complement.
AATGGCAGTAATAATCATTTGCTGAGTGTTTGTCCAGGCCAGGAACTTAGTACTATGTGGGTTTCCTGGTTGTGTTATGTACTTAAAATATGCTTAAGAATTTTAAGCTCTGTAACAGTTTTTCAGAGGTTCATGTTACTAAAAATAACATAATCATCCAAAAATGATAGCACTTAGACCAAAAGCAAAGGAACCCAGGACTGAGAGCTGCCAGTCTGAGACACTCTTATAATTATTTGTAGCTGCAGACAACTGTCTAAACAGAGTTCATGTCTGGAAGAGCCACACAAACACCTATTTTAGCCAATCTGTATTTGCTTGCAGGCTTATAGCTGCCGTTTCCTCCCTCCCTACAAGACAGAACCTGTAATAGCATTCTGTATGACACTCCAAAATGCAACCAACAAAACCTCTTGTGATATTCCACAATAAAAGACCAGAAATGGCTCTGAATGCCCTCAGGAGCCCTTAGGCTTTTCCAGGGATTTGTTGCACGTAAACACACAGGGAGCTCAGTGGCTTGTGTGTACCTGATGGGGCAAAAGAGGACAAAGTAGGTCCTGACCAAGAAAGCATTTGGAAATAGCTTTAGTAGAGTGCTAATTCTCCCAGCATATTGCTCTTGAAATAATTTTTTTTGATCACAGATTGTTAGGGGTTGGAAGGGGCTGCCAGAGATCATCAAGTCCCAACTCCTCTGCCAAAGCAGGGTCACCTAGGGCAGGCCACAGAGGAGCACTGCCAGGTTGTGAAAGTCTCCAGAGAAGGAGAAAATCATCCTGTTGAAGCTGTGTAGAAAAAACAATCAGTGGGCTCAAACAGCAACATTAGGAAGGGTGTACAGAAGAGGAAAAATTCTTCAAGCTTTCTTCTGTTTCCCTCCTCCATTCTACTCATGCATGCATCCACCATTGGTCTGCTGCTTTCACTGGTAATGGCAGTAGTTAGAAAATAGAATCCCAGCTTCTAAACTACTGCTGATTCCCTCAGCGGCATATCAGCACTATGATGAGGAAGGCAGAGGAAGAGTTGAGCTTTGTCTGTATGTGGTAGTAGCTCTTGTTCAGTTTAAATGGATTTCTTTAAGCCTCAGCACCAGGCAGGGCAGCTAGTTAGGAACTGCACTTTACAACAGTTTTATTATGGTTTGGTTTAAGTTTTACTAGGAATTAATTCGACCAGGTTCATCCCCATACCACTGTGTGAAACAAAAAAAACCCTAGCTCTAGGAACCTCTTTTTACTCTGCAGCTGGAGCAGCCTGAGAACCATCACATTATGGACTACTGTGGCTCAGCTGGCAGGCAGTAACTGGCTGCTCACTGGCTCTCAGGCACAGTCATTCCCTTTAAAAGTGATTTAAACACTCCTTGTCTGGAAGCAGGAACTAGAAGGCATTAATATTAAAAGTTAATGACTGAAGTAAGTCTGTGAACAAGACTTTGGAGGTTTTTTTCATTGGCTAAGATAATGTTGAGTTTAACCATGTTCCAGCTATGTAGAAAATGCATTTGTTTTAATGAGCACGGCCAAGGTTTGCCAGGCACTTGAGAAACACTCTTGCTTGTTTTGTCTTCTCTAGATACAGCTCTGGCCAAGTAATATGGTTGTTATTTTTGTGTAACATGAGCAATGCATTTCAGGAGATGAAATCTGAGCTGAAGATGAAGCACCATGCCCAGGTTACTTTGTACAGAAGTTACCGAGTAGGAGACCTCCCTGACATCCAGATTGAATACTGCAGTCTCATCGCCCCTCTGCAGGGCCTTGCCCAGGTCTGTCTGCTTTTCAGAGATCATTTCTGAGGTTTTCTGTTCTTGTAGGGAAAACAACATGTAGTTGGGCAACTGCTTTCAAAATTGATTTTGTGTTTTATAGCCAACTGCTGTGCTACATGTTTAAAGAGCCTGTTTTGAGGGAGTGCTTCTCCTGTGCCTGGGCTGCTGCAGCGATGAGAGGATTCCTTGTAGCTTGCCTCAACTGAGCAGTTGAGCTGATCACTGAGCACCTGAGATATCAGCTCTTCTCCATTGCCTCTGGGTTCCTCTACTTGAGAAGCAGATGGTGGTGGTCTTTACAGACATCACTGCAAAGGACATCTCACTGTACAGCAAACCCCCAGCCATTTGAATTCTTTTTATGGCTGTAGTGGAGTTGTAAAAGTGCAAATGAAGTTATTGTGGCTAAAATGTGGCCTCAGTGTACTTAGTAAAGCTGATTCAGCATTCCTTTTCCTTTCCCAAAAGCACTACAAACTGTAGGCTGAACCTATCCAATTTTACAGTGTTTGGGAAGTCACAATGTTCCTGATTAACTTGGTATTTGATTTCTTTTGAAGGTGCTTATCTCTGTGTAGGAGGAGGAAGCAGCACATTCATGAGTTGTCTGAGTAACATCAGATCAAGAGCTAGACCAAACTCCAGTCCTATGCTAGGCTAAGATGCACAGGAGTATATTACACATAAAAAATGTGTTTCTGGGTTGCAAAAGTGCATTTAACTATCAGATGGAACTCTCTGTCTGTACAGACAGTCTGTTTCTCTGGGGTAGCTCTGTGAATGGTAGATGAGGGTCTCCTTACACATCAACGCCCTCTGTTTTAACCTGAAACCCTCCTCACTGGCAGCAGTGTCAGTGGGATGATGTTGGGTGTCTGGTTCCTGCAGTGGGAATTGTGAATATGTGAAAATTATTAATTCCATCCTCTCCACCAACATTCTGGCACGAAACCTACATTGTCTTGGAGTTTCTTTATGCAGAAGAATTAAGATACGGATTAGGGATATGAATGGCTAGTAAAATACATTGTCTTGGAGTTTCTTTGTGCAGAAGAATTAAGATATGGATTAGGGATATGAATGGCTAATAAAATAATTCCTAGCAGAGGTGTGGTAGGTACATGCCAGACTAATTATTCCACTCCCAAAAGAGTGTCCACACAGGGATTAGGTACAGCGTGGGTCACATCTCTTAGTGTTATTTATTAGTGTATTGTGTCACAGCAAGATCCAATGACATTGCTTTCCTTGGCATTGGCAGAAGGATCCAACATTTGCCAAGCAGCTTTTCAGCAGTTTGTTTGGTGGAATTCTTCATGAGGTAGAAAAATCCAAAGCTCCTTCTGAGAAAAAAGCCATCAGCCAGAAGCTGCTGAGAGACTTCAATCATTTCCTGAGCACGAGCGTGGCTTACTTTCCACCGTTCATTGCATGCATCCAGGTAAATCCCTGCTATGTGGCATGAAAATGACTATCATGGCTCTGAATGTGTGATCAACACCTGTGGTAGGTTAAATACTAGTACTGAAATACAGACAGAGATGGAAAGAGAATTGCTAACCAAATGGATATTTCATAGAATCATAGAATCAATAAGGTTGGAAAAGACCTCAGAGATCATCAAGTCCAACCTGTCGCCCAACACCTCCTGACTGCTAAACCATGGCACCAAGTGTCACATCCAATCCCTTTTTGAATGCCTCCAGGGACAGTGACTCCACCACCTCCCTGGGGAGCCCCTTCCAACAACTAACAACTCTCTCTGTGAAGAACTTTCCCCTCACCTCGATCCTCAACTTGACTCTTGTTAAGGTGAACAAGGTCATTCGTGCCTCTGGACTGGTTTATTTTCAAGGTTTCTGCAATTTCTGATCTGTAGAGTTTGAGTCACCTTTTAATGTTTTCAGTTGCATCAGTAACAAGAAGAGGCTTGATTTGAAATGGAAGCCACAATTGAAAGGGTTACTTGGGTGTCATGCATCTCTTCCTGATTCTGGGAAGCTCTTACTGAGGAATACTGTGATGCCTTTAGGATATCAGCAGCTGTCAGACTGCTTCTTGTTAGCCTTATTTATCCTGTCAAATTAGTAGTTGGGGGCTTCCAATAATGAGAGAAGGGCTCACTCCCTCCAAAGGGTGAGTGGGTGAACCACAGCCATTTTACTGGAAGGGAAACACAAGACTTTCTACTCATAAAACAGTCTGTGGACTTAATTTTATTTACCCCACATTTCAAAGGGGATAAAAAACCCCCCAACTTCTCCAGCCACCTGTTACATACCTATTGTCATTGTATTTAATGTTTCTTGTCAACTCTCTTGATCCCAACGTTGTGTCTGATTTGTAGCTCTTCAAATAGGCTTCATTTGAGGGGCAGTCCTTGCTGTTACGGAGAATGAAATGCTCTGTGACAGCAGCTGTCATGTGTAATACAGGAGAAATGTCTAGTTTGGACTAGCTTTTTAGACTGTGACAAACTTTGACTCCTTTAGTGCTTGGATTTACACATCTGAAAAAAGGCAATTTCTTGTTTACTTTTTTTTTCTGTGCAGCTGCAGAAAAGGTCAAATACTGTGGGGATTTTCCTGGGCTGTCTTGGAATTTTTCTAGCCAGCATCTCACAATAGCTGTCTGTTAATATTCCCTCTTCACATTGTATTTGTTGGTTCCCTGTCTTGATATCATTCTTTGTGTTGATTTATGCTGTCTGTTCAACCCTATTAATCACACTGTTGTGTTGGATTGCTTTTTTTCTGAATAGATGTAAAGTGAAGTCTCAAAAGAAAGAGATAAGTTAAAATAAGCCAAGAATAGACATTTTGTAGTAGTAATAAGAGCATCTCACTGCCATCCCCCTTCAGTAACAAAAGGACAGCAGCATGAAGGCAAGCCTCAGCCTGGGTGTTTGAGCATCCTGTGTAACAGTGAGAGGAAAACTTTTTCCCAAGGGGGAGTAGAGTTCATCTTGATCAGGAGAGAGAGCTGGGAGAGGGGGCGGGAGAGCAGACAGTGCCAAGCTGTCATTTGGCTCACAAAGGCTGTCCTCATGGCTTGGCCATTTGGAAACGCAGCTCCTGCTCCCTATATACCAACAGTATATATGTTTCAGAAAGGCTTCCTACTCACTGTTTCTGTCTGGTGGTTTGATTTTATTTATCTTTCTAGTCTTCTACAGGTTCAAGTCTCATCAGGAGAGTAACTTGGTAGTAGAAAGAGCTGTTTTATTCTCCAGCTATAATCTCAAAATTGACTGTGAGGCTCTGGGATTGGCTTTCAGAACAGATTAAAAAAGAGCTGAAACACCACTCAATATAGGTTATGTGAAATGCAGCTGTGGTGTAGCAGGCACCATGCTGCCAACAGAGGGAAGACTGAGGCTGTGAATGTGGCCATCTGCCTCTTTTCCTGCTTCCATGTGTTTCTGTGCAGAGAGTTGTCCTCTCCCTGGAGGCAGCAAAGCAGAAGGGTTATTCTTTGCTGTTCTCTGTCCCAAGGGTGACAGCACAGAAGGAGAAGGTTCCACTTTCCCCAGAGGTGGGAACTTCTGGAGATCTAGCAGCTTATATCCAAAGCTTGCACTGCAGGAAGAGAGATAGCAAACCTGTGATCTGCAGGAGGTAACTGCCAGTACTGTTTTATACCAAGTTGCTTAGACCTGGTTTGTTTTCTTTCCTTTTATAGGAGATGAGTTACAGGCACAGGGAACTGCTAGAACTGGATTCAGCTAATGTGAGCACAAGCTGCCTTGCAAGTTTACAGCAGCCTGTGGGTATCCTTCTTCTAGAGCATGCACTGATGGCTCTGTCCCCTGAGGAGGAGCCACCACCCAAGCGGATGCGTGGAAGGACAGAGCTTCCCCCAGACGTGATCAGATGGATTGAGCTTGCAAAGTAAAGTCTTATTTGAGACAATTTACTCCCATTTAGCTTTGTCTTGTGAAGAACTCTGCTTTTTATAGCTTTTGGGATTTCCTTTTTAGTCCTTCTCTCTTTTAGAATTAGATACACTTTGAGTTTCTAGTCAGTTAATTGCTGTGTTTCAGTTAGAACAGTTAGCCTTAGCAGCTGTGCAGCCTGGTGATGCTCTCAGGCTGCTGAAAACCATCTTGGTGAAAGCTTCTCAACTGCAGGGTTTTCCACAGTTCAGGTATTACCCTCCAAAATAAAGCTGATCTAGTCAAATATATATTTATAGAATCATAGAATTATTAGGGTTGGAAGGATCATCCAGTTCCAAGCCTCTGCCATGGGCAGGGACACCTCACACTACATCAGGTTGCTCACAGCCACATCCAGCCTGGCCTTCAAAACCTCCAGGGATGAGGCTTCCACCACCTCCCTGGGCAACCTGTGCCAGTCTCTCACCACCCTCATGGGGAAGAACTTCTTCCTAGCATCCAATCTGAATCTACCCAGTTCTAGTTTTCTTCCATTTCTGATGTTCTATAACAAATATTGCTATTAGAAGCCAGTAGTATGACTGGTTATTGAATCCTTCTTTTTCTAAGTAGCTGGTGTTTGCAGTGATGTTCCTCTGTTCAACTGATTGAAAGATTTCCCTTCCCAATCATCTAGGCTCTACCGATCCCTGGGGGATTACGATGTCCTGCGTGGCATTTTCAGTGGGAAGATTGGGACTAAGGAAATTACACAGAAAGCATTGATGGCAGAAGCAAGGAGTGATTATGCTGAAGCAGCCAAATGCTATGATGAGGTAAAATGACAATGATCTATTTTTGGTTTGTTTGTTTCATAAACCTCCCATGAATTGAAACTAAGAAGCCAAAATGAGACGCAGCATCACCTGGAAAGGTTGGACCGGATGATCTTGGGGTCCCTTCCAAGCTTGCCTTCTGTGATACTGTTTGAAATGTCCTTGTGTTTTGTTTGTCTGATTTCTCAGTCTGTAAAGACATGGGAACAGATGAGCAGTCACCACAGAACAGTAACTGTGATGCTTTTTACTGCTTGTTACAAGGCCTCATGTGTGTGGTCACCTGGGCAGACAGATGAAGCACCATGGACACACAGCCGCCCCAAGTGAGCAAACTGCATGTGCTCATGGCAGAGAATGTCTGAGCTATGGTGGGTAAAAATGAAGGAGGATCTCATTAACCTTCCTTTAAAGTCCTCCTTCTTTAACAGTACAGGTTTAGTGAAGATGGCTGGCTGAAATTCATTTATATACCAACACTTACAAGCTTGAATATTCTGCAGTGAATGTTGCTGTCCCATTCTGATAAATGGGTAGCTATGAGCCAGTGAATTGCTGTTAAGTTCCTGGTGACTTAAAATTGAAACTAATGTCAGATTCCAGCTGAGAATCTTCCTCCCCCTCAAATTCATTCCCTAGGCACTCTCTAAGGAAGAGTGGCAAGATGGAGACCCAACAGAAGCAGAGAAGGACTTCTGGGAACTTGCTTCTCTGGAATGCTATGACCACCTCACAGAGTGGAAGTCTCTGGAGTATTGTGCTACCATGAATATTGATAGTGGAAAACCTCCAGACCTAAGCAAAACATGGGATGATCCATTTTATCAGGTTTTTATAAATCTCTTCATTAATTCTGCACTGGGTTTAGCTCTGCAGGGATGTCCTACAGCAATGTGGTTGTGGGTGGAAATCAGTTGCATTACTTGGGTTGATTTCATTATGAGAATTGGCAGAGAGTTGTGTATATAAAATAACTGAAGCCACTGCTTCTGCTTTTACAGTGTCTTAATTCTTACCTTGAGTCTCTGGCTGGTCATATGGTACCAGCTTTATCACCCTTACCTTCTTGCAGTGTTTTTGTTACTTTTATCAGTTTTGTTTGATTCATGTGGAATGTGCTGCCCAGGGAGGTGGTGGAGTCACGGGCCCTGGAGGTGTGCAAAAAACGATTGGATGTGGCACTTGAAGCCATGGTTTAGCTGTCAGGAGGGGTTAGGTATTAGCTAATAGGTTGGACTTGATGATCTCTGAGGTCTTTTCCAACCTGGCTGATTCTATGATTCTATGTTTTAAGAGTCACCAAGCCACTGCTTTTGAAGCTGGCAGAATTTGCTAACAACTCCTTGAGCCTACCGGGAAAGGCTGCTGTAATTTGCTAGCAAATTGGAATTTGTCCAAAGGGAAAACACTGAAGGAAAGAGTTAAATATTTGAATATTTCATTCGATCTGCCACTGAGAACAAAACATTGACCATCTACTATTCCATCCCTAGAAATGAAACCTCTATTTCCCCTTGCAGGAGACATACCTGCCCTACATCATACGCAGTAAGCTGAAGTTACTGCTCTGTGGGGAAAACGACCAAGCCTTGCTGACTTTCATTGATGAGGCAATGAAGACAGAACAGAAGAAAGCCATTATAGAGATGCATTACAGCCAAGAGCTTAGTCTGCTTTACATCCTACAAGATGATTTTGACAGAGCCAAGTATTATATCAGCAATGGCATGCAGATCTTCATGCAGGTAACAATCCCTGCTATCTCTGGTATGATTTTTCCATACAGACTCACGAAGCTAAGTTGTTGCTGTTACTGGTGCTAGGTTGTACTCACTGCAGAAGCACTTGCCCAAATACAATGAAATCTAGGTGCTTTCCAATTGTGTGACAATTTTTGAGCTCACTGCTTGCAATGATGAGAGGTGAGCCAGCCAGAGAAGTGCATCCTCCTGTTCTAATTGTTTTGTTGTGATGATTTCATCTCGGAGAAATTTTTCAGAGTAATTGTTTGTGTGCACTTATTTAATTCATCTTTTCAGAGACATCCTGTCCCCAGAACAAGCTTGGAAAGAGTATTACACTCAGAGGCTACACATTCCTTCCATTACCAAGTTTTGATTAGACTGTAGGACTAAAGCCTAGGGTAGGAATTGCAGCTAGAATGTGCCTCTCTGCTTGTCCAAAGCTGAGTTGCTCTCAGATTACAGGCTATTAACTGACTTGTAAAAGCTTGGGCTGTACAGCATGATATATAATAGCATCAGATAAAGACTTTGTAGAGCACTGAATAGAACCACATTGTAAATCCTGTGTATGAAATCTTCCATTCCCTCTTCTCCCCCTTTCTTCTCAGAGTTATTCCAGCATTGATACTTTGCTGTATCAGAGTCGAATGACCAAGCTGCAGTCTGTGCAAGCTCTGACAGAAATACAGGATTTCATCAGCTTTATGACCAAGAGAAGTAAGGATTTCCATTTTATTTTTCCTTAAGTGATTTTCCTTTCATAGAGGGAGCTGGGGTTGCTTAGCAGGGAGAAGAGGAGGCTCAGAGGAGACCTTATTGCTCTCTATAACTACCTGAAGGGAGGTTGTAGCCAGGAGGTCCCAGGCAACCATCAACAGAACAAGAGGACACAGTCTCAAGCTTTGCCAGGGGAGGTTTAGACTGGATGCTAGGAAGAAGTTCTTCATAGAGATAGTGATTGGCCATTGGAATGTGTTGCCCAGGGAGGTGGTGGAGTCACCATCACTGGAGGTGTTTAGGAGGAGACTGGATGGGGTGCTTGGTGCCATGGTTTAGTTGATTAGATGGTGTTTGATGATAGGTTGGACTCAATGATCTCAAAGGTCTCTTCCAACCTATTCTCATCTCTTCTCCTCTTCTCTTCTCCTCTTCTCTTCTCTCCTCTCCTCTCCTCTCCTCTCCTCTCCTCTCCTCTCCTCTCCTCTCCTCTCCTCTCCTCTCCTCTCCTCTCTGAACCTCTCCTCTCCTCTCCTCTCTGAACCTCTCCTCTCCTCTCCTCTCTGAACCTCTCCTCTCCTCTCCTCTCCTCTCCTCTCCTCTCCTCTCCTCTCCTCTCCTCTCCTCTCCTCTCCTCTCCTCTCCTCTCCTCTCCTCTCCTCTCCTCTCCGAACCTCTCCTCTCCTCTCCGAACCTCTCCTCTCCTCTCCGAACCTCTCCTCTCCGAACCTCTCCTCTCCTCTCCGAACCTCTCCTCTCCGAACCTCTCCTCTCCGAACCTCTCCTCTCCTCTCCTCTCCTCTCCTCTCCTCTCCTCTCCTCTCCTCTCCTCTCCTCTCCTCTCCTCTCCTCTCCTCTCCTCTCCTCTCCTCTCCTCTCCTCTCCTCTCCTCTCCTCTCCTCTCCTCTCCTCTCCTCTCCTCTCCTCTCCTCTCCTCTCCTCTCCTCTCCTCTCCTCTCCTCTCCTCTCCTCTCCTCTCCTCTCCTCTCCTCTCCTCTCCTCTCCTCTCCTCTCCTCTCCTCTCCTCTCCTCTCCTCTCCTCTCCTCTCCTCTCCTCTCCTCTCCTCTCCTCTCCTCTCCTCTCCTCTCCTCTCCTCTCCTCTCCTCTCCTCTCCTCTCCTCTCCTCTCCTCTCCTCTCCTCTCCTCTCCTCTCCTCTCCTCTCCTCTCCTCTCCTCTCCTCTCCTCTCCTCTCCTCTCCTCTCCTCTCCTCTCCTCTCCTCTCCTCTCCTCTCCTCTCCTCTCCTCTCCTCTCCTCTCCTCTCCTCTCCTCTCCTCTCCTCTCCTCTCCTCTCCTCTCCTCTCCTCTCCTCTCCTCTCCTCTCCTCTCCTCTCCTCTCCTCTCCTCTCCTCTCCTCTCCTCTCCTCTCCTCTCCTCTCCTCTCCTCTCCTCTCCTCTCCTCTCCTCTCCTCTCCTCTCCTCTCCTCTCCTCTCCTCTCCTCTCCTCTCCTCTCCTCTCCTCTCCTCTCCTCTCCTCTCCTCTCTTCTCTTCTCTTCTCTTTCCATGGTGTACCTGCACTTCGAATTTCTGTTTCCCCATTTAGTGGAGTAAAGCCCTGCTTGAAGGATCACAGGTCTGGAATTACTTTGTATTGTCTTCTTGTGTAAGATGGGCTTGAAGATAACTCTGTGTCCCATTGCAAAGCTTTATTGGCTTAGCTGTTCTGATAAGAGCTGAGAATCTCTTTTGGTTTAAAGCTAATACACTTTGAAGGTTTTTGTTGGGGTCACTTTTGGTAGCAAATAGTGGTTGGCAAAAATAAAAGCTGGGTGTGGGGTACCATTTACAGCTACTGAGGTAGGCATGAAATCCAAATTTGTGCACATAAACCAAGTGATGTATTCCATTTAGCTAACAGTTCCACAGTATTCCAGCACATTCCTGTATGGAAAGCTTCCTACCTCATGCTGATTCCCAGTGAGTGACAGCTGACACTGATGGTACTGAATCTGCTGTGCTTCAGCAATAAACACAAGCAGCATGATCACCAAGCAGTGTATTGAATGCAAGCCCAGAAGTGCAAAGTTTGTTGTTTTATTGCAGTTTTCTGGTTTCAGTGTCAGACTATGTTTATTTTTGGCCCTTTTCACGCTCGTTGGATTTGGATGCATTTAAAGCATTCCTAATTGATTTCTAGGTAACCTAGCTTCACAGGCTTCCCTGAAGAGACTTCTCAGAACTTGGACAAGCAGATATCCAGATGCTAAAATGGATCCTATGAACATCTGGGATGATATCATTACAAACCGGTAAAATGATGTTCTTGGGTTAGCTTTAGTTCTGTCTGCCTGTTGGGTGCTGTTTCTAATGCTGCTTCCTTTCCCATGGAGGGGTGAGTGTTGAACCACTGGATGGCTTGTCCTTTTTTTTTCCCCCTAAATCTTGCAATGGCTTTATCAATGTAATCAATTTTTGTATGATTAACTTGTGGTGAGAGGCAAAATGTGGCTGAGAAATGGCCAGGGAATAAACAGTGTTTTGATGGGGAAACATAACAGCTACTTCAGGCATGTATTGCATCGATGACTGCATGCTCTGCGCCAACTAGCCCACCTCAGCTGCCCTTAAACACATCCACTTCTAAATGGGCAGGCTAGCTGCATTTATTTCCATGAAACACCATCCCAAAGGCCAGTCTGTTACCAGCAGTAATACTTCCTAGGCTGACCTGGAGTTAGGGACTGTACACAATAATCCCAGCCCTGTCACTGTCTGTGCTTCACCTGTTTATAGGAGAATTAATAACCAGGGCTGTAATTAGAGATTTCTTCTGTGTGACTGTTGCTAGAAAGAGCAAAAGCTCTCTGGAGACGCCTTTGGATTAGCTCCAGAGAAGCTGGAATGCTTTTCCAAATCCTGAAGTTTTCTGTCCTCCTAGTAGTGTCTATCTTCAGCCCAATCCATTCCTCCAGTGCACATCTAGATTCTTTCTCTTTTCTTGGGGGATATCTTCAACAGCTCTGCTGATACCCACTGTGCTTTGCAGTTTATTTTGTTTTGGTGTCAGGAAAGGTGGGCTCCAGAAGAGCTTATTGCAGTTGAATATTAGGCAGAATACATGGTGTGTCTTACTCCTTTACAAAGTCACAAGACATTTGTGACTTGAGGGGCTGTCAGTGACTTAATCACCTCTATGTGCTTTGAGAAAACCTTTGTTTCATCCTAAATTCGTAGAATGGATTGGGTTGGATAGGGCCTTAAAGATCATCTAATTACTGACAAAGGATGTTCCAAGCCCCATTCCAGACTGCAGAGCTGTGCATTACACATAATTGAGAGATGCTGTTAAATTAGCATGAGAAGGATTGAGCACTGATTCATGGCAGTTCCCTTTCAAATGCTGAGTATGGTCTCTGCTCTTTTCTGCAACCCAGACTTCAATGTTTACATGTGTTGGTGTGATGCACATTTGGATTGCAGATTGACTTAAAATACAGCCTTGAACTTACACTGTATAATGGAGACTCCTGGAGGCATTTCTATCAAGCTAACATGAGAGTTCTGGCTTGATGGAGTTAGGTGAAGTTAGAATAAACCAACCAAAACCCCCAACCCACTCTATTGTTGTACTTTTCTAATACTTAATCTCCTCAGTTCAAGATCCTAGAATGCTCTCAGGGTCAGCTTGTCCTGTTTATGACTTTACAAACAGGACAGTGTTTAGCCCTTGCTGAAGGTGATTGCTCCAGCTTGCTGGAGCTTTGCTGTCAGGCAGATCAACACTTTTGAATGTTCATTTCCCTTGGATGCATCCCAGGGTGATCTGTACTTCTGTTGTCATTGTGCAGGTGTTTCTTTCTTGACAAGCTGCAGGATAAATTTCTCTGTGATCAGGCCAATGATAGTATGGAGGTGGATGAAGACTATGCTGCTGGAGACCAAATGGAAGTGGATCAACAGGGTGAAGACGTTTGTACAATGATTAAAAGCTGCAAATTTAACATGAAAATGAAGATGGTAGAAAGTGCCAGGAAACAGGTGAGTGTACTGTCTGATAGCTTCCACTTGTGTGGGAAAATGCATAGAAACTGCAGCTGGAAAAGCCCCTTGGTAGTCTTGGGCACCTTTTTATCAGAGCAGACCTTGTTTCTTTTTCACCTTTCTGAGCAGGACAGTTTGAAAGCTCAAGAAAGTCAGTTCCAAAGCAAAAAGACAGAAATGGATGAATATTGATCACAAGCTTGATGATCATTTGTCATTCCTGGAAATGTGCCTGAAAGCCCCTTTGATCCTCAGATGGTTTCTGACACTCTTGAAATAATTCAGTCTTGAATGGAAGGGATGCTTGCAACCAAACATTATGCTTTTTGTACAAGAAAACAGATCAATTTCAGATTGAATCAATGCCCTTTACTTCCATCAGCAATGATGAAGCATTTTAGGATTTTATGGGTTTTTTACATTTTTTATTAATGCTGCTAGGTTAATACCTATACAAAGAACTAAAGCTAAATGACTTGCTAATTCTGGGTTGGATCTGGCTGGCTCTTAAAATGACTGAAGCAGCCTTCTTTTGATGACAGGCCCTTGGTGGTTCAAACTTGAGACAAGACAAATAGTATTCAAGTTGAGATCTCCTTCATTTTCTGAGATGGCAAGCAGTGACAAGAGTTTGTTGTAAACACTATAAGAACCAAATATAACATTAGTGCTGTGCCAGCTACACCCCCTTAAAGGAGTAAATGCAAATAACATTTCATTTCCTGTTACTTACATGAAAGTTTTCATCTGGATACAAACAGAAGCGATTCGTTTAAGGATATTTCGAACCAAGCTGCATTCCCCAGCTGTGTTTGTTCTGCAGAACAGTTATTGTCTGTTCAGTAACACAGAGAGAATTATTTCCCTCAATTTGTCAGACCTGTGGTCTTCTCTGGTCAGATTTCTCCATGAGCACAAATCTGGTTTTGAATGTGAGTCCCAACAAGCAATGGCCCTGTCTTCATCTTATCATAGCTTTGCTTTTGTTACCTAAATCTTCTCATCCCTTAATTAGGTGGCAGAACAGTTTTATTTCCTCTTCAGATAGATTATCTGAAAACTCTGTCTTCATCTGCATACAGAACAGCTTCTCAGTTGCTAAGAAGCTTCTGAAAGACCTACACAAGGAAGCCAAAGGAAGGGAAGACTGGCTGGTCAGGTGGAACTATGCCTACTGCCGCTTCACGCATAGCTGCAGCCGGAACCAGAGTTGTCCTGAACGCGTGCTCTCAGTGTTAAAAACCATCTCCCTGCTTGGTAACAGCCTTCTCTTTGCTTCACATTTGTTTATTATACAAAGCTGCTTTGTTGCCAAATTACCAACTTTGTTTTTGAATTCCAACAGCAGACACCAGACCTGACTATCTTAGCAAGAACATCACGGCCTTCCGAAACCAGAATCTTCTGCTGGGTACTACATACCACATCATGGCCAATGCTCTTAGTCAGGATCCAAAATGCCTTGAGCAAATTGAGGAAGAAAAGGCTAGAAAAATATCTGTGCTAACAGGAGAAAGTCTTGAGAATCCTGAAAAGGTAAATGAGAGGGGGAAAGCTTTTAACCATTTCGGTGTCATAATCACTACTTCATTGGGTATGGGTAGACACAGAAAACATGTAAGCCATCTGCTATTAGCAGTGGTTTGTCCTGGAACACTAGCTAGGGGAGGGAAAAGATAAAAAGCTGTGGTTGCTGTCTTGTCTGGGTTTTGCTCTCATAAAGTTCTGCACTACTGTAGCCTTTTTGTCTGGTGGAGTGTTCTTGTGTTCCCCCGCTCCTGCCTTTTGTTTGGTGGGGAAGCACACAGGCGTAGTACCTGCATGCAGCTGCAAGACAAGGCTTGGGAATGTGATTCTCTAAGCATGCCTTCATTTGAGCTGGGCATTTCTGCTTCCTGCTCTCAGGCTCTCTTATTTCATAAAGAGATCTTTATAATACTCTTAATGATACCAGTAATAATAGAATGACAGAATTATTTAGGTTGGAAAAGACTGTCAAGATCAGTCCAACCATTAACCCTACTCTACCAAGTCCAACCATTAACCTTACTCTACCAGTTCCAACCATTAACCCTATTCTACCAAGTCCAACCATTAACCTTACTCTACCAAGTCCAACCATTAACCCTACTCTACCAAGTCCAACCATTAACCTTACTCTACCAGTTCCAACCATTAACCCTACTCTACCAAGTCCAACCATTAACCTTACTCTACCAAGTCCAACCATTAACCCTATTCTACCAATTCCAACCATTAACCTTACTCTACCAAGTCCAACCATTAACCTTACTCTACCAGTTCCAACCATTAACCCTATTCTACCAAGTCCAACCATTAACCCTACTCTACCAAGTCCAACCATTAACCTTACTCTACCAGTTCCAACCATTAACCCTACTCTACCAAGTCCAACCATTAACCTTACTCTACCAGTTCCAACCATTAACCCTACTCTACCAAGTCCAACCATTAACCTTACTCTACCAAGTCCAACCATTAACCCTACTCTACCAAGTCCAACCATTAACCCTACTCTACCAAGTCCACCACTAAGCCTGGAATGTGTTGTCCAGGGAGGTGGTCGAGGCCCTGTCCCTGGAGGTGTTTAAGAGCAGGCTGGATGAGGTTCTGGCCAGCCTGATCTAGTGTGGGGTGTCCCTGCCCATGGCAGGGGGGTTGGAACTAGATGATCCTTGTGGTCCCTTCCAACCCTGAATGAAACTATGAAACTATGAAACTATATCCTCAAGCACCACATCTACATGGCTTTTGAACACCTCCAGGGCTGGTGATTCCACCACCTTCCTGGGCAGCCTGTTCCAGGGCTTGACAGTGAAAAAGGTGTTTCCTAATGTCCAGCCTAAACCTCCCCTGGTGCAGCTTGAGGCCATTCCCTCTTGTTCTATCACTTCTGCCTGGGAGAAGAAACAATTTGCTTTATCTAAATAATTTTAGTGATGGAGAAAGGAGGGGGGGCTTAAGATAGGTCATGTGCAGGTCATCTTTGCCTGTTTTGGGGAGGTATGCATTACAAGAATGCAAAGACAGACTCCTGCATCTGAAATTGTGTTGTGTTGTCACTTGTCTCAGAGGCTGTGGCACTGACTTAGTGTCTGTCAAATTGCTTGAGTAAGAGTTTGAAATACCAGCACTGATTTAATTCTATTTCAAGCCAGCAAGGAAACCTTTAGATAGGAACCATATCAGTATAAATCAGCAAACAAAAAAAAAGAGATTAAATTCTTAATCTGTGGTTTTATGGTTGTTAAAGCAGATAAAGGAGAGATGCCTGCAAACCAGATTTTCAATGTTCAGGTGTGTAGGATCTTGAGCTAAAAGCTTCAAGCTGCATTTATTAGCAAATGAAGAGCATCCTCCTTAAGGAAACTTTAAAGATGAGCCTAAAAGCTCTTCTGTGTCAGGCTGGAATACCAGATGCTTTTGCAATCTTATAGTATCATAGTATCATAGTATCATTCAGGGTTGGAAGGGACCACAAGGATCATCTAGTTCCAACCCCCCTGCCATGGGCAGGGACACCCCACACTAGATCAGGCTGGCCAGAGCCTCATCCAGCCTGGTCTTAAACACCTCCAGGGACAGGGCCCCAACCACCTCCCTGGACAACCCATTCCAGGGCTTCACCACTCTCATGGTGAAGAACTTCCTCCTCACATCCAGTCTGAATCTCCCCACCTCCAGCTTCATTCCATTCCCCCTAGTCCTGTCACTACCTGAGATCCTGAGAAGTCCTTCCCCAGCCTTCCTGTAGGCCCCCTTCAGATACTGGAAGGCCACAATGAGGTCACCTCGGAGCCTTCTCTTCTGCAGACTGAACAGCCCCAACTCCTTCAGTCTGTCCTCATAGGAGAGGTGCTCCAGCCCTCTGATTATCCTCCTGGCCCTCCTCTGGACACGTTCCAGCACCTCCAGATCCCTCTTGTAATAGGGGCTCCAGAACTGGACACAGTACTGCAGGTGGGGTCTCACCAGAGCTGAGCAGAGGGGGAGAATCACCTCCCTCGACCTGCTAGCCACACTTCTCCTGATGCAGCCCAGGATCTGATTGACTTTGTGGGCTGCAAGTGCACACTGAGAGCTCCTGTTGAGCTTTTTGTCCACCTGCACCCCCAAGTCTCTCTTCTCAGGGCTGCTTTCCAGCCAGTCACTGCCCAGCCTGTATTTGTGCCTGGGATTGCCTCGACCCAGGTGCAGGACCCTGCACTTGCTCTTATTGAACCTCATGAGGTTGGCTTGTGCCCACCTCTCCAGCTTGTCAAGGTCCCTCTGGCTGGCCTCTTTTGGAGCTTAGCCTTGCTTTAGCTCAGTGTTAAGCAGCACTGTGACCCTGGTAGTTGCCTTCTACCTACCTGAAATTTAAACTCATTTCAGTTAGCAGCGTTTTGCAGTTGTTCCAACTTGCTCTGCAGCAGATTTGGACATTGTTTAATAACCACAATAGCTGCACTGTCTGCAGTTGGTAAGCTGGTTGGCAGTGGGAGAGCACGTGGACTTGATTTATAAGCATCCAGTTGTAAAGGATCTTGTCAAGGCCTTCATTAGGGCTGCATCAGAAAGACATGATCAGTGTGACTGGAGGAGGGAAAAAGACACCAGATCTGAAATGGGATGGTGCATGAGGAGGGGTTTTTAATCACAAATTCTAAGTATAGCTCCTGGGCAGCTGTTGTAGATAGGCCTGAACAGCAAAACCATAACATTTTACATTATATCTTCTAACTGTTTCCAAAAGCTCCAATAAGATCAGCTTATAATAGTTAATGATTAACAGTTGAAAGAATACCACAGAAGATCTCCAAAGACTAATTTTTAAAGTGGTTTATGTTTGGTTTGGGTTTGGGTTGGTTGGTTTTTTTTCAATTGAAAGTTGTAGAGATTGAAACTCTGCAAATCACTGCTGGAAATAACATCCCAATTTTGTTTCAGCTGGTCAAAACACCTAATGCAGGAAGAGTTTTATTTACTCAAGGCTTGCAACCAGGCTCCGGTTTCAGAAAGAGCTGTTGAACGCTACCTGCTGATTTTGTCTCTCCTCTGGTTGAATTTCAGGTATTGGTAGGTCTGAACAAGAAGGCTTTTCAGTGTTTCAGCAGTGCCACAAGGAAGTCTGAAGAGGAGGTGCAGTCCCACTCCATGGAACATGTAGATGTGGTGGGAGTCATCGATGCCTATATGACTTTGGTTGGTTTCTGTGACCAGCATCTGCGCAGGGAAGAAGAAGAAGACTTGCTTGGTTAGTCATAGTATCATAGTATCAACATAGAATCAGTCAGGGTTGGAAGGGACCACAAGGATCATCTAGTTCCAACCCCCCTGCCATGGGCAGGGACACCCCACACTAGATCAGGCTGGCCAGAGCCTCATCCAGCCTAGTCAGGGTTTCTCCTCAGCATTTGGAGTGGACTTGTCTGTTACATGTGAGCTTTTGTGGTACCCAGAAGATCCCTCTGAGCAACACAGCTTGAATTTAAGTGGAACAGTTTGTCCTCCAGTTCAGCAGTATTTTATTCCCCCCACTATTACTGCTAGCTGTGGTGCTAGTGAATCACTCAGAGTCTCCCTCTCACTTGTGAGAAATGCATCATAGCCAGCAGATGCTTCCCTTGTTCCTTCCCAGGCCACAGCAGTGCTGTATTTAAAGCAGGCAAGATACCATCAGCGATAAAGCTAATCCCTGCAGTCCCCAAGTACATGTGCTGCAGATGTGTGCTGTTCAAACAGATGGCAAGGAGAACAAAGTGAAAATACAAAATCCACTAAAAAAACCCTCCCCAACCCCAAAATGATTACTGAATTATCATAGTATCATAGTATCAGTCAGGGTTGGAAGGGACCACAAGGATCATCTAGTTCCAACCCCCCTGCCATGGGCAGGGACACCCCACACTAGATCAGGCTGGCCACAGCCTCATCCAGCCTGGGCTTAAACACCTCCAGGGATGGGGCCTCAACCACCTCCCTGGACAACCCATTCCAGGGCTTCACCACTCTCACGGTGAAGAACTTCCTCCTCACCTCCAGCCTGAATCTCCCCACCTCCAGCTTCATTCCATTCCCCCTAGTCCTATCACTCCCTGAGATCCTGAGCAGTCCCTCGCCAGCCTTCCTGCAGGCCCCCTTCAGATACTGGAAGGCCACAATGAGGTCACCTCGGAGCCTTCTCTTCTGCAGACTGAACAGCCCCAACTCCTTCAGTCTGTCCTCACAGCAGAGCAGCTCCAGCCCTCTGCTCATCCATTATAAAGATGAATGTTCCAGATGATCAAAGACATGGACCAAGTGGTGGTGTTTCTGAGCATTCTTAATGTCTCTTGGCAGAAATTAACACTGCAGACCTGCAGCTATTCCCAGCTATTGTGGTGGAGAAAATGATAAAAGCTTTAAAACTGAACTCCAGAGAAGCTAGGCTGAGATTTCCTAGACTGCTGCAAATAATTGAAAGATATCCAGCAGAGACCTTGGGGCTGGCGACTCGAGAGGTTAGTTGCTTCCATTTTCCTGGCAGCAAATGTTGCTGTAAATCCAATTTAAAAGGTGGGGGTGGAGGTTGGAGGGAGAGGGAAGTTAGACTGGTAAGTTTTGCTTCAGGGAAATCAGATAAATGTTATCCCATCATTGTTCCTTGTCTTTCCTCTAACTTGCTGAGTCTAATTCATAGGGGCAGATTTGTTTTTTTCCTTAAATTGGGCTTTTTATCATTCTCCTGATTCCAGATGTCAGTGTGAGAGCTGCTGGAGAAAAACTGGGTGGTGGATTTTTATTTTTTCCCTTTTTCCTTCAGAACAATCTGAGAGGGCTGATAAGAGGTGGTTACTGCTAGGGTGAGGAACCTCTCCTGGTTTTGTAAGCTGAGTTTCCTGTATGAAGGAAGCCAGCAGCTCTTCCAGACTCATTTTTCCTATCTCCCACCTCTTCGTGACCTGCTTCACTTCAGAGTTTACTGCAGCCCTTCCTCCTTTGTATTTCCCTCTTCCTCCTTTCCTTGAACCTGTCCCTCCATTGCTGTTCCACAGCAGGATACCATGAGCTGTGCTGCCTTCCCTGTTGTCACAGTTCAGATAAGGTGAGAGCTCTTCTGTGACTCATGCCTGTTCCTGCCTTGGCCTGCCCACTTTACAAGCCCCTGTCATTGTGCTGGTGCTCACAGAACACCAGGCCCTCTTGGAAGAAGAATCTCAGAGAGACAGAAACAGACCTTAGTTATCCCAAGAAACTGAGGAAGCAGCAAAAGCAGCTGAGGTGCATAAGTTGTGGCCACAGTGAAACTCAGACAGTTCAAACAGAACCTGGCACCTGGTCCAGCTGACTAATCTTGCTCAGAAAAGGAGTTCACCAGGCAGTACTTTGCCCTCTCCTCTTTCTTTCTGTGAGATCAATACTGGCAATCTGATCTTAAATTCTATTGGAAAGGTACAAAGAAATGAGACAAGAGGAAAGGAATTGGAGTGTGGCCTCTGGCTATCACAAGAAGATTTGCAGTGCTCCTTTCAGAAGTGATTGGGTTTTGGAGGGAAGTGAGCTTGAAGTATATTAGTCATAGAATCATAGAATGGTTTGAGTTGGACGGGACCTTGAGTTGCTTGTATGCAGAGCTCAAAAATGATCATATTACATCCAGACAGAAAAAAAAAGCCTCATCTTGAGCAACAAACTGCAAATCTTTATAATGCAAAACCCATTAAACAGCAGCAGTGGTGGTGATGGCAGAAGTAGTGAAAACAAGAATGAAATCTCTGCTTCTCTGGGTGCTGTTTTGTACAACCTAGCTGACGTTCTCTGTTTCCTTTTCACGTGTTTCTCTCTGTCAGGCAGGGCCACAGAGCAGCTCTGTTGCTATGTTTGGTATGTTCAAGGAGGACCAAAGCTGATGCAGTGTCTGTTTTTGCAGCTTTCTTCAGTTCCCTGTTGGCAGTTCATTGGTTGGATCAGCCAGATGATGGCACTACTTGACAAGGATGAAGCAGTAGCAGTGCAACATACTGTTGAAGAGATTGCAGATACCTATCCCCAGGCCATCATCTACCCTTTCATGATCAGCAGTGAAAGTTACTGTTTCAAAGATACTGCAACTGGTTGTAAGAACAAGGAGTTTGTAGAAAGGTGAATCAGAGCAGCTCTTTCATATCTTCCTTATTCAGTGGTGGAGAGATTGATTTCTTTTTCCATGGGGGCCATGAGAAAGGTTAGAGGGTAGTCCCATGCACAGTGTGTTCATTTAGAGGGACAGGGCAAACCAATGCATAAGTTCACTCAGGTTGGTGGCCTGAATACTTTCTGAAGTGTTGAGTGCATGTAGTACCTGGGCTGTGGGAAGTTAGAATTTTTCCAAGATAAAACAAAAAGACCACAGAGAGGCAACCCATTGCTTCCTCTGAAGACAGTATCACAGTATCACTAAGGCTGGAAGAGACCTCAAAGATCATCGAGTCCAGCCTATCACTACAGTCCTCATGACTAGTCTTCAAGACCTCTGAGCGCTTCTCTGATGCAGGTCAGTTGTCAGGGTGAGCCAAATGTGCTGGGGGGGCATCACAGAGAGCCCACAGGAGGGCTGGAGCAGGAGGAGAGTGCTCCCTTAGCTCACTTCTTTCTCTCTTCCAACCACCAGACGTTTGTGCTTCCATTAAATTTGGTATTCATTTGGTATTCATTTGGTATTCTCCTCCATAATTCTGTAGTAGTCTTTTGTTTTCCTTCTCCTGCTCTGCTGAGGCAGAAGGGAAACTGGGTGCATGATAAGGCTCTTTCTGTAGTATACTTCACAGCAGCAAGAGTCTACCCATCAGAGATGAAGATGAAGCTTGCTTGGGCACTTTCAACCTTTCAAACACCAAGAGAAAGCAGATAATGTGTAAATAGAACAGATGCCCCTCCCAGACTTCAGAGAAGGCCAGTGAAATGGATGCATACTCTTGGGGAATGACAGCTCTTGATTGTGTTCTCTGCTTACTCAGTGTGCAGCATGTGCCTTCCTCTGCAGGCCCTCCCTTGCCCTTTTTGCCATGCAATAAAACCTGAGTTAATCCCCAGGCACAAGTCAAGGTTTATCACACAGTGCTGTGAAGCCAGGGGGGCAGCTGTGGGGGACTTTCTTGCCCTTTTCAAATCCTTCATACATCTGCTGAATTTTCTCTGCTTAAAATAATAACATCACCTTGTGCTTCACAAGCTGTATTGCCCTTGAATAATTGTCCTGACAGGATGTATAGTCTGATTCATGCCCATTTCTGTTGCACTTACGCTTTCCACTCCTCCACCAAGCTCCTATTCTTATTGTGGGGCAACTGATTAAAAATCTGAGAGCTGCATGGTGAGGACAGTTCTGGGCCCCTCAGTTTGAGAAGGGCATTGAGACTCTTGGACGTGTCCAGAGAAGGGCAACGAGGCTGGGGAGAGGCCTTGAGCACAAGCCCTACAAGGAGAGGCTGAGGGAGCTGGGGTTGTTTAGCCTGGAGAAGGGGAGGCTCAGGGAGATCTTACTGCTCTCTACAACTACCTGAAGGGAGGTTGTAGCCAGAAGGGGGTTGGTCTCTTCTCCCAGGCAACCAGCACCAGAACAAGAGGACACAGTCTCAAGCTGCACCAGGGGAGGTTTAGACTGGATGTTAGGAAGAAGTTCTTCACTGAGAGAGTTGTTAGCCATTGGAATGTGCTGCCCAGGGAGGTGGTGGAGTCAGCATCCCTGGAGGTGTTCAAGAGGGGATTGGATGTGGCACTTGGTGCCATGGTTTAGTCATGAGGTCTGTGGTGACAGGTTGGACTCGATGATCTTTGAGGTCTCTTCCAACCTTGGTGATTCTGTGATTCTGTGCCAGTGAATATATTAACAGTCATGCAGCCCAAGAGAGAATTCAGAGGAAGTCCTAACTACCTACCTACCCCTGGGGTTATTTTACTAGATTCTTGAATATAGCAGGCATTGGATCATTGCTTATCTGCAGGCTGGGTGGTGATGGTAGTTCCTGTGTTGTGATGCACTTTCTGTCTTTTAAAGGATCAAGAGTAAGTTGGACAGAGGAGGAGTAGTTCAAGACTTTGTTCACTCTCTGGAGCAGCTCTCTAGTCCCATAATGCTTTTTAAGGTAAAATGCATTTGTTTGTCTGTTTGTTTCTCCTCCATTCCCTTTCTTTCCTCACCCTTTGTTTAGGAAAGGGAGTGCTAGGCAGACCCTGCCAGGGTTTGGTTGACACCACAGCTGCAGGGAAGCAGTTCAGCCCAGAATCGTGGTGCCAGGGTCGGGGACACCCTTTGGATTGCTCTTGTGGTTGTCAAAAGACACATTAACAGACACTAGTAAATACAGTAACCCAGATGTGCTCTGAGCAGATTGCCAAAGGGCAAGGTTCAATAAAGTTTTTCACAGCACTCATCTGTTTCCTTCTGTTTGCAGGACTGGATTGAGGATGTCAAAACCGAGCTGGTAAAATCTCAGAGAAATAAAAATAAGCTTAAAGAAATGTACGAAGGAATGTACAGGAGTTTGGGAAATTTAGAGGCTCCTGGCCTTGGATTGCTGAGGAAAAGGTTTATCCAGGTATGTGTGGTGTACTGAGAAGTGTTGGCATCATGTGCTTTTCTAGAAGGGACTAGAAAGTCAAAGGATGAGAGCAGATCACAGCTCTTACAGGTGCTGCAGGACTTGATAAGACAAGAGGTGACGTCAGCAGCACAGGACCAGGAGTTTTTTGCTAGCAGCTTTGAACTTACTGTAGTTCAACTTTCACTTCTGACTGCCCTGCAGGACTAAATGTTCCCTCTTACCTCCTGCCTCCCCTGTCCCTCACACTGCCAGCTTCTTGGGGCCTGGGTGCCTCTGACCATCCATGAACCCGCAGAGGAATCTGGCCTTGTGTTCTTTCCCTGCTGCCAAGGATGTATGAACACTTTAGGGTGTTTTGTTATGTTCTGCTACTCAGATTTGCTGCTGATACTAAGTTATTTAGAGTAAGCTATTCACAAGAGTGAAACTATGAAGAATTACAGAAAGGGCTTCACAAGACTGACTGAGATCTAAAAAGGTGAAGGTCAGTGTGGAAAAACGAAGTGGTTCATGTGGCAAAAGACCCCAGCCCTAGTTTCATGTATAAATGCTTTGGATTTGAGATGACTATTGCAACTGAGGAACAAAATCATGGTTTCTGATAGTTCTCTAAAAACATCAACTGTGAATACTCAAGAGCAGTCAAGAGAGAAAAGCAAGGCAGCATAGAGAGCAAAGCCTTCTCTGCTTCTCAGCAGCCTTCTCTGTTTCCTGAGTCCTCATCTGCAGTTCTCAACACAGATAAAATGAAACTGGGTGAGGTTCAGAGTGGCAAGAATAATCAGAGGCACAGAGTAACCTCTGCACAAGAAGCAGCTTCAGCATTCCTCCAGCTGGAAAGGACCCAATGACGCCACATAGAATGAAGGTCTTAACATCAGGAGTGCCAAGCATGAAGCAAATCTCTGTGGAAGTGGCAGGTTGAAAAGAAACTTGGAGAAGTGTTTCCTCATTCAGTAGACACTGAAGTGCTGAATGCCTGCTGCAGGGTGTTATGGATGACTTCACTGGTTGAAGTAGCAAGTAGACAGCAGCATGGGGAGGGGGAAGATGCTGTGGGAGCTTTTACATATAAGTGCACACTTCTGGGCCCAGAAATCCCCAAGCTGTAAATTGCTGGAGGCCCTGCAGAAGAGTGATACTGCTGCAGAAGCCTGGCTCCGTGCTTGTATGTGTGTGCAGAGGCCTGTGGCCGGGACTGGGTGGCTCCAGGTCTCTCCCACATGGCTGTCCTTATGTCACATTAGCATTAGATAAACTTACCCCAGTGTCTCGAGGGAGATTCCTTCCCCATGAGCCCAGAAGGTGGAGAATGAGAGGAAGATGGAGTTGGGTGGAGGTGAGGTGATAGAGCAGCAGAGAGGGCAATTTGGAGTTTAGGAGCATGATTTGCCTTTGAATATGTTGCTGGGAGATAAGCCCAGTCTCTGATGATAATGACTTTAAACTGAAGAGTTTGCATGATGTGATACTGTGGGGTGGGGGTGGAGGGAGGGGAGCAGCTGTATGTTGAGCCATAGAGGGTACAAGCACAGCTAGGTATCTGCTAACTTGAGGACAAAAGCAGTCTGCATTTGGTAGGTGGGGTGTTTTGTGTGCACTTTGGCCCACTTAAATCCAGGGCTATGAAAAAGCTGAAGCGTGCAGCAGTAGAGGATGCTGCAAGTAGAGCTGAATGATTTAGTATGCTTTTTTAATTGTTACTGAACTAACCAAACAGGGAGAGAAGAGCAGGGGAGATGCTGGGAGAGGGTTAGTGGGGTTGTTCCCCTCTGTTGAAGGGAAGAGGGAGAGCAGTGTTCCTTTCACACACTGGCAGCTGCAGGAGGAAAGGGTCAGGGCGATGATGCACAGACTCTGGATTCTTTGCCTTCATGAAGAAACAAAGTGTGCTGTGAGACTAACTGCATAGTTTCTGGTGTCCTTGCTGGAAAAAAAAAACCCAACTTGTGTCTCTTGACTGACACATTCAATTGCTTTAATATGGGGAGTACTTCAGGCTTTTAATCTCCGTGTGCATTATTTCAATTGCAACTTCATAGGAATCTTGCATTTATTTTTAACATTTGAATCCCACTAATGCATAAATTAGAGACTGTTGATGGATTGTAGTAATTAAAACACAGTGTTAAGGCTATTAAATATTTGCTGCCTTGCATTTTAAAAGAAGTCAGATAACAGAGCAGGGAAAGCAATGAGATGATCCTCTGGAAATAGATTTAAAGTGATAGAGATGTTGACTGTTGCAGTCTCTTCTTCAGAAGGGTACATTTTCTGTGCTTTCCTTTACTTCAGTGAAATAGCTGTGTCCTTCATAGCTGGGGAGAAAAATGATCAGGCACTGAACAAAACAAGTCAGCTTACATCTCCTTCCAAGCTGTTAATGCCAGTGAGGTCCAAGAGGGGACATCTGTTTTTTCTAGAACCTTGAATTACGAACACAAGAAGTCAACTCAGTTGACTACTGGCAGACAACACTGATTTTGTTTATTACATGGAGCAGTAGGAAATGTCTTTGCACTTCTTTTTTTACCAAGATACTTAAAATCTGGTTGTATGCATTTTGCATCCAAAATTGTCTTGAAGCAAATAATGACTAATAAGTGTGGTAGTAAATAAAACCTGTAAATAAAGAGACGATTTCTAACAGGACACAAAAAGCTCTCTTCATGCTGGAAGCTCTGTGACCTGCATTATGTATACATAATGTATTATGTATACATCACAGAATCACCAAGGTTGGAAGACACCTCAAAGATCATCAAGTCCAACCTGTCACCACAGACCTCATGACTAAACCACGTCCAATCCCCTCTTGAACACCTCCAGGGATGGTGACTCCACCACCTCCCTGGGCAGCACATTCCAATGGCTAACAACTCTCTCAGTGAAGAACTTTCTCCTCACCTCAAGCCTAAACTTCCCCCAGCTTGAGACTGTGTCCTCTTGTTCTGGTGCTGGTTGCCTGGGAGGAAAGACCAACCCCCTCCTGGCTACAACCTCCCTTCAGGTAGTTGTAGACAGCAATAAGGTCTCCCCTGAGCCTCCTCTTCTCCAGGTTAAACAACCCCAGCTCCTTCAGCCTCTCCTCACAGGGCTGTGCTCAAGGCCTTTTCCCAGGCTCATTTTCCTTCTCTGAACATGTTCAAGTGTCTCAATGTCCTTCTTAAACTGAGGGGCCCAGAACTGGACACAGTAATACATAATGTATACATATATACATGATATATCTGGTGGTTAGCAAAAGGGTTATGCTGCTACCCCTTGGCTGCTGCTAGTTTAAAACTAACAAAACAACAAAAGAGAGAACAGGCAAACAGGCAAAGCAAGCTTGAAGTCCTATAAACCCCACACAACTTCCATGAAGCACAGAGTATTCATATTCAAAGAGGGGGAAGGTTAACTAAGATTAATTAATTTCTATTCTGTTTTCTTCTCACTTGTAAGTTGAACAGTTGAGGGCTTTGGGGGTTTTGTTGCAGCAGTTTGAAAGCAGGTTAATGTCGAAAGACTGAGGCACCAATTAAATCTTCTGCTAATAATCCTGTATTTAGCTTCATAATAATCCTATATGTAGAGTGATTGAATCAGAATTCATGGAATCATGATGGGATTTGCATTTAATAGTTAAAATGTTAAATAGTAGTATTTTATAGTCATATTTCACTAGCTGATCTTCAGTTTGGGTAAGGAGCTGAGGGCCATGTAATGAAGCTAGAGAGCAGCGTTATTGATGTGCTCACCCAGCACCCTTCTGCAGCTAGAGGAAGTAAAAAGGGATAAGCTTCTGGGTTTGATGTGGCAAAGAGGTTTGTGATCCAAGTCTACAGATCTTTGATATCTTTGAGCTGATAAAATGTAGCTATTTCTATTGGTGATAACTGGTGGGTCTAGCAGACAGGCAGGGAGAAGGTTCTGACAGGCTAGAAATAAAGGAGAAAGGGAGAACTGGGGTGGAAGGATGAGTGATAGATTTTAGGAGCTCAGATGAAGCTGTGCATGTAGAAAGGAAGGTACCACTTTGGTGTTCCTGGGGATCTCCTAGCACTGTGTTAACAGGATTCCTTTCCCTAAATGAACTCCAGGCTTTTGGGAAGGACTTTGAGCATCACTTTGGAAAGGGCGGTTCAGCGCTGCTGGAGATGAAGGCCAGTGACTTTGATGCCATCACGACTTCTCTCCTCTCAAAAATGAACAAAACCCATAAAGAGCCTGGAAACCTGAAAGAATGTTCCCCCTGGATGAGTGAGTTCAAAGCTGAGTTCTTGAGGAACGAGCTAGAGGTTCCTGGTAAGTCCCTCTTCAGTGTTAGTGGTGAACTGTCCCTTGTAAGAAAGTCGCTGCTCATGAGGTGTGTTGCTCATGTTGTCTGTATGGCTCTTCTTCCTGGCCATGTGCTGAGGTAGATTTCATCTGAAATAACTCTGTTCATTCATCATCTCTTAAATCTCTCCTGATTTTCAGAATCATATCTCTTACTTAAGAGCTCAGAGGGTTGTTTTTTTAAGGCTTGACTCCCGAAAATCTAATCCATAAATCTAATAGCCTCATCCCTGGAGGGTTTTAAGGCCAGGCTGGATGTGGCTCTGAGCAACCTGACCTAGTGTGGGGTGTCCCTGCCCGTGGCAGGGGGGTTGGAACTAGATGATCCTTGAGGTCCCTTCCAACCCTAACAATTCTATGATGCTAAATCTAGTTGCAAAGGGGTGTGTCCTCTGAAACCACTAAGAGCTGCAATGCTAACATCTTGCCAAGGAGAGGAAATCAGTAATTCACAGGTGAAGTAGTGTGATGGATTATTTTTGTTTTAAAATAATTTTCTCACGTTGTACTGATTGGACAAAATATTTAGGAGTGTGTTCTCCTCTTCAAATACACTTCAAAAAATAATCAGTGCTATTTAACTCTTTTCTTCTGTTTCTTTCCTCTATCACTTCAGGTCAGTATGATGGAAAAGGGAAACCACTGCCAGAGTACCATGCCAAAATCTCTGGCTTTGATGAGCGGGTAAGTTTGTGAGCTGCAGTTCCAAGTCCTGTGTGCCCACTCTGTGCTTGAGGAATGTGGCAGCAGCAGGGTTGCTGCTCACACAGGCACCTTGCAGCACAGAAATGCATTTGTTTCACTGGCTGCGATTGAGCCACTTGATTATGCCATCTAGGACTAACAGACACATAGAGTAGAGTAGAGTAGAGTAGAGTAGAGTAGAGTAGAGTAGAGTAGAGTAGAGTAGAGTAAAATAGAGTAGAATAGAATAGAATAGAATAGAATAGAATAGAATAGAATAGAATAGAATAGAATAGACCAGACCAGACCAGACCAGACCAGACCAGACCAGGTTGGAAGAGACCTTTGAGATCATCGAGTCCAACCCATCATCCAACACCATCTAATCAACTAAACCATGGCACCAAGCACCCCATCAAGCCTCTTCCTGAACACCTCCAGTGATAGTGACTCCACCACCTCCCCAGGCAGCCCATTCCAATGGGCAATCACTCTCTCTGTATAGAACTTCTTTCTAACATCCAACCTAAACCTCCCCTGGCACAGCCTGAGACTGTGTCCTCTTGTTCTGGTACTGGCTGCCTGGGAGAAGAGACCAACCTCTGCCTCATTGCATTGATGAATTCATTTTTTTTAAGGACAAAACTTCTGTCACAAATAATTTCCTGTCTCTTTTCCCCCCAAGATAAGTGTGATGGAGTCCTTGAGGAAGCCGAAGCGCATCACGATCCGCGGCAGCGATGAGCAGGAGTATCCTTTCCTCGTCAAAGGAGGCGAAGACCTGCGACAGGACCAACGCATTGAGCAGCTGTTTGATGTCATGAACATCATCCTCTCCCAAGATGCTGCTTGTAGCCAAAGAAATATGCAGATAAAAACTTACCAGGTCATCCCCATGACAACAAGGTAGGCATTTATCTTGGAGAGAGAGAAATCCTCATGTTGGATGAGGCCTTGAGCAACCTGAGCTAGTGGAAGGTGTCCCTGCCCATGGCAGGGGATGGGAACTAGATAATCTTTGAGGTCCTTTCCAACCCAAACCATTCTATGAGCTATTATTGTTGCAACATTGGAAAGTGAGGTTTCTGTGTGCCAGTTTCTTGTGTCCTAATCTTTGGTTTCCTTTCCTCTGAAATGGCTTTGTCTAGAAGCTGGTTTTCAGAGTATATTTCAGTTGGCAGCTTTCAATCTTCTTTTACCAGGCACTAGAAGGTGCTGCTTTTCAAGTGTTCCTCTAAAGGTCAACTGTGAGTTACTTGTTCTCTGACTTCTTTTGTTCCAGGCTAGGACTCATCAAGTGGCTGGAAAATACTTGTACTTTAAAAGAGTTCCTGAAGAATAGCATGTCTGAAGAGGAGGACATCAACTATAACAGGTGATGATTGGCTGTAGTAGAGACCACTCCTGATGGTGGGGGTCTGATACTGACAACCTTCTGACAGCATTTGCCTCTAAGCAAGGCAGCAGTTTGTACTTCCTGACCCAAATTAGTAATTGGCAAGTGTTTGTTTAATGAGTACCATTGTACCTGGAGTATCCTCCACCCAGCTTGTTTAAACAAGAGCCTTATTACCAAGTGCAACGTCATTATCATCACCATTTCCTTATCAGCAGATTGATTTTTACAAGCAAAGGATTTTGATCTCTTGATGTGATCAGGCAGGAAATGGACGTAGGTCAGCGAGGGGGGAGCTGAGGGGGAGGGGAGCAGAGATGGAGCTGTTCAGAACCTGGGTTCAGCTGTGAGTCAGTGATTGTGGGGGGCTGGATTGGCAGGAGGTGCACCAAACACAACTCTAAAAGAGCACTTCCTGTGGCTGTGCACAAGTGCTGGGTTTGAATTAATTAGCTTGTTGATTGTAGTTGGGGGATGAACATCTATCCAACTGATTTAATCCTTAGCATTGCAGCCTGTTTCTGGTTTGGAATTCAGAAGTGTGGTTTTATTGCACCACTCTTGTTCTTGGTACATGATTTCTGGGTTTGTCAAAGTGTTGCCACCATTTATTTTGACTAGTTCTCCTTTTTGTTGGGGCAGGTTGGAGGAACCTCCAACGTGGAGGCTGGACTCCAAAGAGTGTTTATTTCTGCAGCAGTTTGATTGATGAGCAGTTCAGGAATTGCTGCAGTTCCTGCATTACTGCTGGCTGGTTCACTTCTGTGAGTAGCAGCAGTGTTGTGCTGGCCCCAACTCATTGACTGGAAAAGTGGAGGAGGACTCACAGGGAACTACCTCAGGAGGGGAGAAAATATTTGATATAGTGAATGGAGAAGGTCAGTGCCCAGGGAGGTGGTGAAGTCACTGTCCCTGGAGGTGTTCAAGAACCATATGGACACAGCACTTCAGGACATGGCTGTGATGGTCTTAGGCTGATGGTTGGACTTGATGACCTTAGGAGGTCTTTTCCAACCAAAACATTTCTGTGAGTCTGGTGCCTTTTTAACAACACTTAATGATTTATTTCAAAACCAAAAACCCCCAACCAACCAACCAACCAGCTCAACACTGTTGTATGTAGACTTTAAATATCTTTCCATATGTGCCCTCAGTGAAGTCAGTTATGATTGAATGACAGCACTCACAAAGGAAAATTCTGATGAAATCCTTTCTGGCAACATTTTGGTTGGTGTGGGGGAAATGACTTTCTGAAGTTTTGAAATCCTTTCCTTGAAGTGATGGGCTCTGCAGTCTAGAAATGATGAATTCTTCTTAAATGGAAAGGATCTCTGTATCTCAGAAAGAAGGCAGAAGGCAGATGCTGTGCTAAGCTGCTGTCTCTCTGGAATAGAAGTTCCATGTCTAGTGTGTGTGGTTAGGATGGAAGGAAAATACCAAATTATCCTATAAGCAGTGCAACCAATGAAGACTGACTTCTCAGGGATAAATACCTTCAGTCCAGCCTCCCTTCCCCTCTTGCAGGTAGCAGCCTGCCTTGCTGCATCCCCTGCCTGGCTGGCTGGACAAAGGCAGTGTGTACTGTGGTAGGCTACATAATGCCTCTCAAATGGATATGAGATTGTGTTAAAAATACCTTCCCCTCCCTGGAGAAATTATTTTGGGTCCTTCTTCTCAAGGCAGCATCTAATTTTCACAGTGCCTTTAGACAAATTAACACCTCTGAGATGTCTAATCTTCTGTCAAATATGATTGAAGTGCATTCAAAGCTGGGGGGGAAGGAGATGGATGGATCAGATAAGCACTGACTGCATAAACTTCATTTCCATAGCAAGGTTAAAATGAATGTAGGCTGCAGCTTCCTGACTGCTGTGCACACAGCCTGTGGATATTCAAGAGCAGAGTGGTTAAGGTGATGTAGGGAAATGATCAGCCCTTTTTCTCTTTCTTTTTGTCCCTAGCAAAAAAGGACCTCGTGCTGCCTATTCTGAGTGGCTGTCCAAGATGGGTGGGAAGGCACAAGGCATCTCTCGATACCCTGTCATGTACAGGTGGGCTGTGAAAGAGAACTGCATGTGAAATACAGAAACTAGAGTGTGCACACACACAGCTGTAGAAATGCCAGGAAAAAAATATGATCTGTATTATAACATGCTGGCTAGATCTGATCTTTGCTCATTTAATGCTTTGTCTTACTGGAGATGCTCTGCAGGAGAAGTTCAGCACTGCCAAAATCCCACCAGAGCACAGGAATACTTCCAGAAGCTTGCTCACAGCCTTAAGAAAGTGTCTAGAAGCAGATGCTCCTCATCAGCTTTGCTTTTCTAGGTGTCTTGTTCCTGATGAAGCAGTTAGGTTGGCTGCCTCAGAGCCAGACCACCTGCTGGAATTGGGCAGAGAAAATCTCTGAGATTCACTGAGAATTTAAGATTCTTGGATGGTCTGGGTCCACATCTGAGTCCTCAGAGGACTTTCCACACCTGCCCATGTCTAGCAGTGCAGTGGGGGAAGTGAAGTTTCCAGTGGAGCATTTCTGATGAGCTCATAACCTGCTTAAGCTAGTGTCTTGCTTTTTAAAGAAAAACCTTGACTTGTTTGACTCTGTTGCCAGCTTGTATTCAGATCCAGAATGTGCTCCTGAAGTCAGTTCCCAGTCACCCCCAACTCACCTCATGCTGGCTTACATCGCAGAGCTGTGCCCTGAGCCACAGCTTGGTTCTTCTCAGCTGAGACTGGACTGAAAGGAGAGCACCCAACACATTCCTGATGCTCACAAGCACTCATTTCCCAGCACCAGATGTGGGCTAGGACAGAGCAGTGGTCCTCCCTCCTTGTATGTGTCCTCAGCAGCAGCTGTTCAGTTCTGTTGCTTCCTGTTGTGCTGCACTAGTGTCAGGATGCTGCTGAGAGATTGAATTTGGACCTTAGTTTCTCTGGAAGAGACTGTCCAGCCAGAAAGAGCACAGCTGGATGAAAACTTAATCCATCTACTTAATCTGGGGAAAACTAGACACAACTACCTACTGTTTGGCATTAAGAAATGTCAGTCTTGGAAAGAACTGCTGGGAGAAAAGGAGAGGAGGGAGTGGTTTTAATAGCAGATACATTTGGGGGGTGGCAGACACCCTGTGGCTTGCTGCAGCGTTTGCTGGGGTGGTAAGCAAGATGTGCTGCTGTGGTCATGTGCCCATCTGAACCTCCAGCATCCAGCAGGCTGATACTTCCATAGCCAACATTGAGCCTTCATTGGTTTTCAGAGCCGCCAGCCGCAGAGAAGCCGTTGTGTCTTTCAGAAGCAGGGAAAGCAGCGTTGCAGAAGACCTGCTGAGGTGAGTGTGCTGTTCACCTTTGTGCAACAAAAGTTGGTGTTTCCTCTGCATGCAACAAGTGCCTTCTGCTCTGTCCAGGCGAGCCTTTGTGAAAATGAGCACCTCTCCTGAAGCCTTCCTGTCCCTGCGCTCCCATTTTGCCAGCTCTCACGCGCTGATGTGCATCAGCCACTGGATACTTGGTATTGGAGACAGGCATCTCTCCAACTTCATGATTAACAAGGAGACAGGTGGCATGGTGGGAATAGACTTTGGATGTGCATTTGGCTCAGCTACACAGGTATCTGTTTTCTCCTTCATTTGTTACAGCTTCTGGATTCACTGTGTGGAAGTACAAGTGGATTCTCAGTACTAAATTGGATGCTCCTCGTTTGCCATGGCTCTGATGCAAAATAATCTTTACAAGTTATTTCTAGTTAATGGAAGAACATCTCTGTTCTTGGATATTCTCAGACAAGCAGGAAGCTGCAGAGTGTCAGCATCTCTGGGTGATGGTGGTTTGTATATTTCAGCCATGCTGCCAACCACTGTCACTAAGTATTGGTGGCTAGAGTTTTGGAGTCACGGCTTGGTCCTGTTGCAGATTACTTTCAGTTAAGTGGCAAAGGAGGTCTCAAAGCTTTTGCAAAACAAAAGGTTTGTTTCTCATCCTTCTGTTCCAAGGCTTCTATTCTTATTTCTTGTTTTCTTTTGCCTGTCCTCCCCCTTGGCTAGTTTTTAGGTGTGCCAGAGCTGATGCCTTTCCGTCTGACTCGCCAGTTTGTTAATCTGATGATGCCAGTGAAGGAGTGGGGGCTCATTTACAGTGTGATGGTGCATGCCCTAAGGGCTTATCGTGCTGACCCAGACCTCCTCATCAGCACAATGGATGTGTTTGTCAAAGAGCCTTCTTTGGACTGGAAGGTGGGATCTTGCCTCTTGCCTTTTTTCCTTGATGTGAAAACTCTTAAACAGTAGTAAGGACAAAACCAATCAAAGAGGAAGTATTTCTTGGTGCGCGCTCACAGTGCTCCTTTTATCTTTCTTTGCTTTATTGAGTTCTCAGAGAAACTGAACTTAAAGGATTTAAAATGACAGGATGCTAGACTGATGGACAAAGAATAGGAGCACATCTGTGTCATCAGTGTACTGTTCTTTATCTGCAAAATAATCCTAAAAATGTGGGTGTCTTTTGAGCACATTAATGTCATAAACATTTTCAGCTCTTTGCATTAAGCCCCTTACATTTCCATAACAGCACTGTAAATCAAACTAATAATTGCAGAATAAAAGTCTGAAACTAACTGCACTTCAGTAATTCCAGTTGTAAATTAAGCCTCAAGTCCTAGGCAGGGTGGGTGTCATCTCACTGCTTTGCCCTCCCTTGCAGCTGCAGTTAAGAGTTGCTGGCTCGACTTGCTGTGAGCTGGCAGCTTAAAGGTCTTTTTAAGTATATGATTTATGATAAACAGGGCAAATTTATTCTCCCTTTAGAACTTTGAACAAAGACAGCTGAGAAAAGGAGGCACATGGATGAAGGAAATAAACACAGCTGAAGTAAACTGGTACCCTTTGCAGAAAGTCAGCTGCGTCAAAAGAAAGCTCAGAGGTGCCAACCCGGCAACAATCACTTGGTAAGACACTCTCCTTTTGCTTCAGACTGCTCCACTGAGAGCTTTGGCAGTCTCCTGTGTCAGGATTTGCTCCCTGCAGATAGAATGGCAGCTAGGAAAAGAGAAGCAGCAGACAGGGCAACAGTTCAAGCAGCCTCCTGTCAGAATCGTTTGGTGTGCACACAGGCTCTCTGAATCACGCCCCAGCCAAAACACCAGATAGCTCCCTGTGAGTGTTCCTGCTCCAGCTCAGGCCTCCTGAGCAGTTTTACTGTTCCTGGCAGCACACACATCCCCACCCTCTGAGCCTGCTTCACTTTTCACTCCTCAGATTGCTGTGCTTTGTGTTCATCTCCATAGCTTTTGGGCTAGGGGTAGTATTTAAATCAACATGCTCCTGCTGGTCAGTTGCATGAGATGGAGCCTGAACCAGCTGTATGGGAGGCATGGAGGTGAGCTGCTTCCCAAACCCATCAAATTCAGATCTGATGGCATTCTCAGTTATTTATGTCAGTCTAGTCAAGTCTGGCTCAAGCCAGAATGTCTTTAAAGTTCAGTTAAAGTACAATTAATCCCTTCCATCCTCTTTTAAAAAGGCATTTTGGATTAATCAGGGGGAAAAAAAAAAGGGAAAGAAAGCAGGCCTGTTTTAAAAGCAGACAAATATTGAACAGCGCAGGACTTGGGAGGAGTCCTTTTTGCGGTCAAGGCTGAACTGGAAAAGGCAGCAAAATGCTTCTTGCAGACAGAAATCAGGAGGGCAGATAAGGAGATAAGAGCTTGGATGTGAACTGCTGCATCCTCCTTTCAGTTAGAGACCTTGGACAGGACTGAAATAGTCATGGCAAATAGTCACTAGTAAAGGGCACCTGAGTTCACCATCTCCACTAGCCATACCTCCTCCAGCTCTTGAACAGTCTCCACATCTTGAAAAACAAAGCTGCATGAATTGTGCTCAAGTGCTGGTTTGTGTTTGAAACTCCATCCCAGGCTTTTTATTTGCTTGTTTCTTTCGGTGAGAGCTTGTTTTTGTGTTCTCAATTGTAGTGACGAGCTACGCCTGGGCCACGAGAAGTCTCCTTCTTACAAGGATTTTGCAGCTGTGGCTCGTGGTCATCCCGATCACAACATCAGAGCCAAGGAGCCAGAGCATGGACTTTCAGAGGAGACCCAAGTGAGGTGCCTGATTGATCAAGCAACAGACCCCAACATTCTTGGCAGAGTCTGGGAAGGATGGGAGCCCTGGATGTGAGGGACTGCTCCCTAGGACCCAGACTGCCAGGAGAAGCATCCCCTGAGCCACAGCCACAACCAGATCAGAATTTGAAGGCCAAAATGGAAAATA
This sequence comes from Melanerpes formicivorus, assembly GCF_026170545.1. Classification (NCBI taxonomy): domain Eukaryota; kingdom Metazoa; phylum Chordata; class Aves; order Piciformes; family Picidae; genus Melanerpes; species Melanerpes formicivorus. The sequence continues at coordinate 4,841,605 of NW_027142394.1, read as the reverse complement.
GACTCTTAACCACTTTTATCATCATTGGTTAAACTTGACTGCTATGGAAAATATTTTTTCTTCTGTATTAAAGCTGTATTCAAACAGTGATTCTTTTTTTTTTACTGCCTAATGGTTCTGTAACAGAGCAGCTTTATTGTCTTTGTGTTAACATTAGTGAGGAACTGGGGAGGCTGCAGAGCTTAAAGATTTACATGAAAGGCACCAAGATCACTCAGAGGCAAGCACAAATTCATACTCTGTGAGCTTGTAGGCATCCTCCTCACAGAAGTCTGTGATTTTAGCTTTTAGAGAGACTTGACAACTGACTGAATCTGCTCTGCAGACAGATGCTACTTGTAATTAAAACTAGAAGATTTTCATATCAATAGGAGCAGTGAAGCACATGATAAAATTCAACAGAAGATTCCTTTTAGCTCTAGGTAACACCTAACATAGCTGGATGCTTATTTCATTGCTGGATAATGAGGAAGCAAGGATGAGACCATGCCAGTTTGTTCCAGCATATTGGTTTGTTAACAATTAGAGGGTATGCTCTGTTTTCTCTGTCCTTTACAAGTCTACCCTCCTCAGGTTGTGTTAATTCTAAATACTCTTACTTTGGCCAAAGCCAAAAGGAGCCACTGCAGACACAGCAGAGCACCAGAAGCTTCCTGCCATAGTTTCATAGTGTCATAGTTTCATTCAGGGTTGGAAGGGACCACAAGGATCATCTACTTCCAACCCCCCTGCCATGGGCAGGGACATCCCACACTAGATCAGGCTGGACAGAGCCTCGTCCAGCCTGCTCTTAAACACCCCCAGGGACGGGGCCTCGACCACCTCCCTGGACAACCCATTCCAGGGCTTCACCACTCTCATGGGGAAGACCCTCCTCCTCACATCTAGCCTGAATCTCCCCACCTCCAGCTTCATTCCATTCCCCCTAGTCCTATCACTACCTGAGATCCTGAGAAGTCCTTCCCCAGCCTTCCTGTAGCCCCCTTCAGATACTGGAAGGCCACAATTAGGTCACCTCGGAGCCTTCTCTTCTCCAGACTGAACAGCCCCAACTCCTTCAGTCTGCCCTCATAGGAGAGGTGCTCCAGCCCTCTGATCATCCTTGTGGCCCTTCTCTGGACACATTCCAGCACCTCCACATCCCTCTTGTAATAGGGGCTCCAGAACTGGAGGCAGTACTCCAGGTGGGGTCTCACCAGGGCTGAGTAGAGGGGGAGGATCACCTCCCTCGACCTGCTGGCCACACTTCTCCTGATGCAGCCCAGGATCTGATTGGCTTTGTGGGCTGCAAGTGCACATTGAGAGCTCCTGTTGAGCTTTTTGTCCACCAGCACCCCCAAGTCTCTCTCCTCAGGGCTACTTTCCAGCCAGTCACTGCCCAGCCTGTATTTGTGCCTGGGATTGCCTCGACCCAGATGCAGGACCCTGCACTTGCTGCAGCACAGCACAGGTTTGGTATTTGCTTGTACCAAAGAGGGGAAGTTGTGCCAGATGTGGCTGTTCCTCTCTGGCCACCAGCTGCCAGGTACCCCTGGCAGCAAGGGCAGCCCAGCACAGACAGCAAGGGGAAGAGAGAGGTCTCTCAACCACGATGGATATTACCTACAATCCACTGTAGGAGGTCATTTGCATTGAGACTTTTTATCATGAAAGGTGTAATAAAAATGAGTCTTTGCCCTTTCACTGCCTACAAGCTTTCTCTCCTGCCACCCTGGCCATGGGTTAGTCCAGGCTTGCCACAGGCCCCTGCCAGCACCAGTTTCAGATGAATCTTTCAGCTGGAGAGCAGAGGAATCTGCCTCCTGGATACAGCTCCATGAAAAAAAACCCTCAGGCTGGGGAAGATTGCTCACTGAGACCTAAGAATAGGGAGGCAGATTTTTGTTTCATGTATTTTCCAGCAATGATTTTGCTACCTTCTCACTAAATATGCCCAACTCCTGATGCCAACAGTGTCACAACTCAAGAAACTCAGAATCTTTTTATCAGGTTTTATTCATTAAAACCCAGCATTTTGGATGCATTTTTGTAGAGGAAGCTTCTCTTTGACAATAAAAAATAAACTTTCCACTGTATACCTCGTTTCAAAGGTTAATGTAAGGCACTTTAATCACAGACAACATCCTCATCTACCCATTTATACAGATAATAATTAATGGACAGTAGGTTTTTTTTCCATAAGTGTGTGACAAGGTCTATTTTTATAAGACAGTTGTGTAAGATGCCTTCTGCATTTGGTTCTTTTAATCTCTGGTAGCAGTAGGGAAGGCAGCAACCATGACTCAAGAGTGGTGAGGTGAGGCACTCAGCTTTCACACTGCAGAGTGACAAATACAAGAGAGTTAAAACACAATAAAAAGCTACATTAAAAGGCCAAGGGGACTTCTGGAAATCCAGGGGCTGGCTGTAGGAGGTGTTTAATTGCACTTTTGGCACATACTTCAGATATTTACTAGGTACTTTGACCTGGACAAAGTATAGGTTTATAGTTTAACGAGGCTCTTCTTGCAGGACTTGAGCAGCAGTAAATGTTTGTGCACTGCAGGAGTCCCTCCAGTGCCAGCTGAGGCTTCCAGAAGGGGCTGAAGTGACTGGGGAGCACAACCTGGCTCTTCCAGGGGAAGAGGACTGCTGAACCTTTCCTCCTCTTTATTTATACCAAAAGGCCATGTAGTGGTTTTAGGCTTCAACCCACCACAGGCCATCAGGACAGAGGTGAAAGTCTGAGGCAGGTGAAAGAACCCTTGGCAGTGGAACATGTCCATGACACTTCCCTTAGTGCACTGAAACACCTCCTACGACCAGACTCTTGATTTCCGAACATCCCCTTGGCCTTCTAACGTTGTTCTAAGCTCTTTTGCACATGGCCATGACACTTACCTTGGGGTCAAAACCAAGACTTCTGCTATTTTAAGTGCTACACTTCAGAGCCACAGCTCCATCACAGTCCCTAGTGATGTATGTGCCCAGCTCAAGTGCCAGCTAAGGAGCAAAGCACAAAGCTGCTGCGTTTGCCTGAGCAGAAACTCATCCTGTGTGGAGCAGGTGGAATTGCCCTGACAGAGCTTTCCCTGGGCAGCTGAATGAGCCTGAACAGAACCTCCAACATCTGTAACTAGCAGCTGCTGTCCCCGAGCCTGGTTACTGAGCACTGCTCTCTGCAAAACACAGCAGTGCAGTGGGCAGGCTGAAGCCAGCCCGTGGAGCAGCAAGGAAAACAGTGACGCAGCACAAACCTGAAGGCACTGGGCTCAGTGCTTGACAGGGTGGGTTTGTTCAGCTTCCAGAGGAGATGGTGTGCAGCTCAGAATCAGAGGCTGCTTCAGGTCTCATGATGCAAACCAAAACAGTAACTATCCACAAGTAGAGCAGAATGTGTCCTCCTCAGATTCAATAACCAGACATGCACTGTATCTGGAAATTCATTAGCTGCAGCTCAAAAGCTGGGTCACCATTAGCATATGTTCTCAGCAGGTTTTTCTCCATCTATAGGATACTCCTGATATTTAACCTAGTCCTTAGCACCCCTCTCAGTCCTACAGTTTTCCTCTAGCTCAAAATAACACAGGAAAGCCCTGCAGCTGCAGCCTGCAGCTTCCCCAGCTGATAAAGAGGTTCCTGCATGCTGCTTGTCATGCCTAGGATTTGCCTTTAGCCCCCCCCCTTCTGACCTCCCCCAAGTTAGATGCCATCTTGAGGTGTCTGTGGCCAGTTTTTGGCCACAAGAAGGACCCTATGAGCTCTCCACAAGAGCAATGACTTGGGCTTGTCTTCAGCTGTGGAATGAGTTTCCTACAGCTCTTCTGGCTTCATGCTGAAGGATCTGGCCAGCTGCTTCCCAAAGCCAGGCACGTAAGTGCCTACATTTAGAGACATTTTCCCCAGAAAACTTCCCATTTCTTTCATAACCAGGGAGTTAAAAATAAGGCTTTATTACTGCTGCTTTCAAGCTCTTCTCTTTTTCCTCTCTCAGCTACTGAGAGGAAGGTCTGCTGTCTGCTTCATCACTTCATGAACCTTTTTGCCTCGCTTGGAAATTAACTGGGCTTAAAAGTAATCATTTTTAAGCTGTGCTGCCTGTAAGAAATGGCACCTACAGAGAGGGGTCACACCTGGCAGCCACCCACAGCACTCATCTTGCAGCACAGCTACTGAAGAGCTACATCTTAACATCAAAACAGCAGCTGCCAGAAGAGTGTGTTTAGGGTTGGGGTTTTGGTGGATTTTTGTTGTTGTTGCAAATGGTTTTGGGAAGGAGTGGCTGAAAGAGACTGGAAAAGATCTGGTTACGTTGTTACAGGGTTTCTTTCTTTGCTTGTGGTTTGTTTTTTTCTTCTTCAGTGGGACAGGGGAGGGTAGCACTGGCTCCACCTGTGCATTAAGCTTACACTAAAGGATGCGATGCAGGATTTCATTTGGTTAGGCTGAAGACTTGGCTGTGAATTCGGCCTCACACCTTTAGCCCTGCTGGAAATTCATGCAAAACCTGCATGGAAACAAGGTTCAGAGCATTCTGAAGAGTGTGACAAAACAAGGGGTGCATTTCACTGCTGCAGCCCTTGGCCTTTGAGGACCAGGGTGTGTCAAAGAGTTAATTCAGTAGCCACAGGTGCAGCCGAGAAAACCCAGCCCAGGCTGGCAGTGCTAGGGCTCAAATACCCACAGGGAGTCAGAGCACAGCTTAAAAGAGCTAACACCCCCAAATCCTTTCATTTGCTTTTCAGTCACTAAGAGTGGGGTGGCTGCAGGCTGGAGCAGTGCAATGATCTCACCCAGGGCTTCACAGCCTGCCTTGGGTGTGGGGCAACACCCTCAAAATGTGCTGCTGAAATCACACATCTCAGCCTCAGCAACAAATACAACCAGTTCACCTTCCACAGGACAGCTCTCACCGCTTGTTTTGAGGGGGAGAGATGCCAACAGATCTGACCACAACCTCTGAACACACCTACAAGTCCTGCAGACACTGTAAGCAGTGCTGCACTCCCTGTGACAAGCTTAGGTGTGACACAGGTGGCTGACAGTGGGGCTTACATGGAGCTTCCAAACCCTTTCCACAGGTGCAGTGGGATTTTACATGGTTGTTAGGCCAATTATTTCTCTTCACTCTCACATTTAATGCAATCATTTCATTCCTTATGTCAATATACAGAAGACCTTATTTTCAAAACAAGGTAGCTTCAAGCCCCAAATCCATCAGTTCATCACAGCTACCATGTTGTGTTTTGATTTCTATGTACAGTTAAAAAACATAATATGCCCTTAAAGATTCTGATTTGATCTAGAGGAAGGTGTCCCTGCCTGTGGTAAGGGAATTGGAACTAGAATGTAGAGTCATAGAATCACAGAATCACCAAAGTTGGAAGTAGCCTTTGAAGGTCATCTAGTTTAACCCCTCTCCTTCCCCACCACCAGCCATTACCTTCTCAAAGAAGCTCCTGCTTCCCCCTTCCTCTTCCCAAAGCAGCTCCTGCTTCCCCCTTCCTCTTCCCAAAGCAGCTCCTGCTTCACCGCTACCATTTTTGCACCCATCCCAGAGCCAGGACCCTCAAAGAGCCAAAATACCACACAGAGGAGCTCAGCCCCAGTAAGGAAGCCCAGCCAGCACCCGTGGATGATATTGAAGTAGTCATGAAGTCTCTTCCTAGCTAACCGGGGGGCCACCAGGCCCCCCGGCCTTTGTTGTCACCACCACCATCACCCAGTGTGCACCATGGGCACTCACCAGCAATGAGAGGAGGATCCTCAGCCCAGATGGGCTCAGCTTGGGGCTTCTGCCTCTCCTAGGGGTGATTAAAAAGGGGAGTGGGTGGGGAGGGCCAAGTGGCCACACCTGGGGTGGGAGGAGACTCCAACAGAGCCCAGGTGCTGGGGTTTGAGGGAAAAAAGGGGGAAAGGGACAGACTGTGAAACCAGTGTTCATGAGAAAGAATGGATATTAAAATAATATTCAAATATGAATTATTGACTTCTAGTGATTGCTAGATGCTTAATATGGCTACTTTCAGGATGTTCCACTCCCCTTGGGTCTTAGATAATTTACTGACAAACCCAAACATGATGTTGATAGGCCAATATTAAGTTCAATAAACAAAAAACCCCACCCCCCTTCTGCTAAGGTAATTGTATATAGCGTTACCATCGCAGTAAACTCTTGATCTCAACCCACAGGGGGGTTTTGGGGTTGTTTTCCAACCCATCTGTGTGGGGGGAAGGGGTCTTGCTTCTGAGAGCAGGATGTATGAAGCCAGGACACTGCTATGGTGAAGATGGGTTTAGCTAGCAGAGTTGAACTCTCCTAAAGCTAAACAGGAACACTCCATGCCACAATGAACCCTGTGCTCTCTGCTGTGTGAGTATGCAGACAATCTGAGTATGAGATGGTAACCCTTTGTTCTACAGGCACAAGTGCATGAGTTACAAAGAAAAGTAAAGAGGAGAGAGTTCTTCCAGCAGGAGAGCTGCACTGCTCTACCATGAGCGGTTCTCTGGTCCTAGTTCCTGGGCATCAGATCCCAATTTGAGTAGGGGAAGATCTCAAGAACTGACTGTATTGGAGGCTGAAGTAAGCATAACTGGGAATAAGTGGGAATAGCATCCTTGTAGAATCATAGCATCATTAAGGGTGGAAAAGATCTTTAACATCATCGAGATCAACCATAACCCAACTACCACGACCACTAAACTGTGTACTGAAGTGCCACATCTACATGCTTCTTGAACACCTCCAGGGCTGCTGACTCCACCACCTCCCTGGGCAGCCTGTTCCAACACCTCGCCACTCTTTTCATATAGAAGTTTTCCCTAATAGCCAATGTAAACCTCCTCTGGCACAATTTAGGACTATTTCCTCTTGTCCTATCACTAGTTACTGGGGAGAAGAGTCAAGCATTGGTCTCACTTTCCTTCTTTCAGGTAGCTATAGAGAGCAGTAAGATCTCCCCTTAGCCTTCTCTCCTTCAAGACTAAACAATCCCAGTTCTCTCAGCCACTCCGAATAAGATGTGTCCTTCAAACCCTTCACCAGTGTTGCTGCTCACTTCAGGACCTCAACATCTGTCTTACACTCTGGTGCCCAGAACTGAACATAGTACTCAAGCTGTGGCCTCGCCAGGGCTAAGCACAGAGGCACTAACACTTCCTTACTCCTTCTGGACACAGTAGTCCTGATACAGGCCAGGATGCTGTTGGCCTTATTGGCCACCTGAGCACACTGCTGGCTCATATTCAGCCATCCATCCACAAGCATCCCCAGACCCTTTTCCAGTGGGCTGCTTTCCAGCCACTCTTCCCCAAGCTGGTAGCATTGCTTGGGGTTGTTGTGACTAAAGTGCAAGGACCCAGCACTTGGTCTTGTTAAACCTCATCCCGCTGGCCTTGGCACATTGATGTAACCTGTCCAGATCTCTCTGCAGTGTCTTCCAGATCAACACTCCCTCTCAACTTAGTATGGCCTGCAAGCTTGCAGAGGGTGCACGTGATCCCCCTCACCTGAATCATTAATAAAAGTATTAAACAGAACTGGCCCCAATATCACTTGTGGCCACCACCAGCTGGATTTAACTCCATTTACCACAACTCTTTGGGTCTGGTCACCCAGCCACCTTTTAATCCAGCAAAGAATAAACCTGTCTGTGCTACGGTCTGCAAGTTTCTCAAGGAGAACACTGGGGAAGATGGTCTCAAAGGCTTCACTAATGTCTGGGTAGACAATGTCCACAGCCTTTCCCTCATCCACTGGGCAGGTCACCTGGTCATAGGAGATCAGGCTGGCCAAGCAGGACTTGCCTTTCATGAACCCATGCTGGCTGGGCCTGATCCCACCATTATTCTGCACTTGCCACATGAGGGCACCCAAGATGAACCACTCCATAATCTTCCTGGGTACCTAGGTCAGGCTGACAGGCCTCCTTTTGGCCCTGAGCAGACCTTCGCCTCATTAATTGCAATTGGTATGCTAATGAGCCAAACTGAGCACACGCTAAACATATATGACTCTGTTACCTAACTCTCCTCCCAAATCATGCTAAATATCACCTATGAGGCAGGGACATCCTGAGCTAGGCTATAAAACCCGAGAGAGGGATATCTCTCAGTGAGCAGGGGCACTGCTACCAGCACCAGCATCAAGAGGTGCAGCAGCAGCTGGGAGGGAAAGACAGTGACCAAGATGGTCTACGAGCTGTGCTCCTTTTCCTCCACCCAAGACAGGGATGATCTTTTTGGTAAGAACTAGTCATTTAATATATGGCTGAACTTTTAGTGCATTTCTGTTTCTGAATATATTGCAAGGCTTTACACATCCAACTTTGTCAAATGTTACCCAGGATTTATTAACCCTGAAATCATCTTGCAGTTAACCCTGAAATCATCTTGCAGCTGACCCTGAAATCATCTTGCAGTTCAGTTTATTTAAGCACAGCATCATTGTGGGGTTAACTGCAGTACCAGAGCTACCAGCCAAGCCAAGCCCCTCCATGTGAAACCTCCTCACCTGCCAGGCAGGGCACACTTATCCCGTCCCACAAGCCTTCCCACCGGGAGCTGCCAGCCAAAGGGAGAGCATGTACCAGTCCTGTCCCAACTATTTATGTTAAAATACACGCCCCGTCGATAAACAGCTGCGTTACTGCAACAGCTGCGGTAGCAGCAGATGGAGCTCTGCCCGGAGGGAGGCGGTAGCCCCGGCATGACCGGCACGTACCCGCGGTCCCCAGAAAGCCACCTTGGAGCCAGAGGCACAGCGCTCGGTGGGACACAGCTCGGGGCCAGCAGTGTCAGCTGAGAGCCGGGCTGCAAACTCAGCGGCTGGAGCAGCGCTGTGAAGTGTCATAAATCTAGCTGGGTCTTCTGGAAAGAAAGAAAGAGAGCAGGGGGAGGGAGCGGGGTGGGGAGTAAATAAACCTTAAAATAGATTTTTTTAATAGGAAAAAAAATATTGTGATTCTTTTGTAATTCGGTCAATGGAGCACCCGAGGTTGAAGTCAGGGTTTTACAAGGCATGATGCAACTAGAAAACTTACACATTTCACATAATTAAAATGTCTTTATTTCGCTGGTACTTGCCAATTTAATGGTAGTAATTTGGTGGATGCAAGGAAGAATGGGAAAGTTACTAATTCCTTGCCCTAAATTTTAAGGAGCGGCTAAGGATGCCTTAGAGACCCCTTCCCACCAGAGTGCCCTGCACTAAGAAGTCCAAGCGGACACTCTGGCACCAACGAGGAGCGGGGCCTCGGGAGGGCGCTAAGGCCATGCCCAGGGACACGCGTGGGCAGGAGCATCCCTCCCAGATCACTTCATCCAGGGCACTGCAAGGGAAGTGAGTTGGGGGCAATGCGGCGTGGGGGTAAATGAGCCTTTGCCTCCGGCTCTTCCGCTGGCTCGTGAGGAAATAAACCAGGAAAAGGGGAAATTAACTCTCAGAGGGAGCGCTGCAGGGGGAACAGGGTCCGGTACAGGCATCAGGGCAGCCCTTCCCGGACGGGTCGCCTTTCGGGAGCCTGCCAGCTCCACGCACGGTGTCGTCCCCCACGGGGAGGGCTGCCCCCGACCGCGGCCACCTTCCACCGAGAGGTGGCAGCTCTCCGCGGCGGGAGCCCTGCCTCCGCGGCCGCGCACCCCACCCGCTCCCGCCCCCGGGTCCCCGGGGGTGCCGGGAATACTCGTTCCCCGTCACTAGGGCAGGAGGCGGAGCCGGCGCCGTATAAGAAGGGACCGAGCGGCCGTTTCGCTCCCAGGTCCAGAGACGCCTTGTCCCATTCCCGCCTGCCTCTCGCCGAACACGGCGTGACCCGAGCCCGGATCGGCCCCTTCGGGGAGGCGACAGCGGGACAGCAGCAGGAGCACCGGTGCCATCACCGGCAGTAGCAGCAGTACTAGCAGCAGTAACGGCAGCGTAGTAGCAGCGGCGGCAGCAGCACCACCAGCAGTACCGGCAGCAGCCCCGCTCCCCACCTGCCCGCGGCGGAGGCTGGAGCTGCGCCCGTCGCGGAACGGCGGTTGGTGCCCGTAGCCCGGAGCCCCGGAGCCGCGGCCGTGCGGCGCCGCGTCCCGCTCGCCCATGAGCGCTGCAGCTCTCTACAGCCTGGACTCCCCGGCATGCTATAAGAGCTGGTGCCTGGAGCCCGCCAACTTCTACGACGCCAAGGTGGGCAGCGGCGGCGGGCTGGGTCCCGCCTGCAAGCCGGGGGCCCGCGGCGGCTGCGGGATGAGCGGCGAGGAGGCAGGCAGCGGCCTGGGGGGCAGTGGCACCAACCTGGCGGAGCTGAGCGCCGCCGCCCCGGCAATGTACGAGGACGAGAGCGCCATCGACTTCAGCTCCTACATTGACTCCATGTCGGCCGTACCCAACCTGGAGCTCTGCAACGACGAGCTCTTCGCCGACCTCTTCAACAGCAACCACAAGCCCGAGCGGGGCGGGGACTACGGCGAGTACTTGCCGCCGGGCGGCGGCGCCGGCCGCGACCCTACCAAGGACCTCGGCGCTGCCATGACCACCCTGCTGGGCGCCGAGCCCCGCACCGCCTCCTCCTCCTCCTCTTCCTCCTCCTCCTCCTCCTCCTCCCGCGGCGCCCTGAAGCAGGAGCCGGACTGGAGCGACAGCGACCTCTCCTCCTCTCTGCTGCCCTCGCAGATCGCCACCTGCGCCCAGACCATCATGAACCTGAGCGGGCAGCCCACGCCGCCCACCTCCCCTGAGCCGCCGGGCAGCAGCTCCCCGTCCAGCTGCAGCACCCGCTCCCCGGGCCCCGCCGCCGGCTCTGTGCCCGGCTCGGCGCAGGGCGTCCCGGCGGCGGCGGCTCCCGGCGGGAAGGAGCGCGGCGGCAAGAAGTGTGTGGACAGGTTTAGCCCCGAGTACCGGCAGCGCCGGGAGCGCAACAACATCGCGGTGCGCAAGAGTCGCGACAAGGCGAAGCGGCGCAACCAGGAGATGCAGCAGAAGCTGCTGGAGCTGTCGGCCGAGAACGAGAAGCTGCACAAGAAGATCGAGCAGCTCACTAGGGACTTGACCAGCCTCCGGCACTTCTTCAAGCAGCTGCCCAGCGCCTCCTTCCTGCAGCCCGGCTCGGGCACCGACTGCCGGTAACCGGGGGGGAGCGGGACGGAGAGACGGACTCCGGGAGACCGTGGATAAATACCTCAGAGGGCCGGGCCTTGCCGAGCCGAGCCGTGCCGGGCCTTTGCCGTGTCGTACCGCGGCGGGCCGGGCCATGCCGGGCGTGGGGAGGATGCGCGGGGCCGCCGTGGGACCTGCCGGGCCGCGGCCGCGCTCTCGATGTGGCAACGACGTGGGGCGATGCCCCGGGTCTTGCACCACGAAACTTGCAAAAAAAAAAAAAACAACAAAGGAGGAAAAAAAAACCCTAAATATATATTATTTTTTGTCTTCTCTCCCCTTAAATTATTTTTATAATGGTAGTTTTCGTCTTTTCTACATTTTACTCAATACCGAAGCAGCTATGGTACATCTGTTAAAATGATTCAACCCCCATGTATTTTAGACATTAAGATGGAAAAACAAAAAAAAAAAAAGACTGAGCATGCTCGACCTTTTATATCAATTTTTACAGCATTTCTAAGAATAAAAGAAAAGCATTTTAAATCAACCCTGCTCTGGTTTGCTGTGTTTGGAAAGCAGCGCGGGGAGCTGCGCAGCCCGGGAGCTGCTGCCGGCTCGGGGGGAGAGGCACACGGTGGGGAGGGGGTTCCAGCAGCAGAAATGGGGTGAGGACAAGCCCGGGTGAGGCGGCCTGTATTCCTCTCTAAGGCAGACCAAGGGCCATGCCACGGTGGTGATGACTGGGACAGTACACGTGGTGGTTGCAAACTCCGCTTCCCTCGGGAGCTGCAGCGCTGTGCCGGAATGCTGAGTCAGGGCGTGGAACACCAGGTCGGATCGCTCGGTCCGAACTTTCTTGGGAAAAGCACAGTCTAGATAGGAAATCCCAGCACCCCATCCAGTTGTTGCCTCTAAGGTACTGCTGGGTTAAGCAGCGGCTGCACTGTGCTAAGCAAATACACAGAGAACGCAAGAACACGTTAGTTCACTTTCCTGTTAGACCCCCTCGCGAGTGGTTTCCACCCCAAGCAGTGCAAAGCTGCCCCCACTAAAGGCCTTTGAAGTCTGTCCCAAGACAAACCTGGGGCAAGCGGCAGTCCTCAGGAGCTGCTGCTGCTGCTGCTGCTGCAGCCAAGCTCTCAGCCCCTATAGGACCCCGCAAGTGCAGCAGCTGGCCACTTTCACTGTTCCTTGCTAGTGAAAGTGACAGCAGGCGGTAACACCGGTTGCTGAATTCCGATAGTGCTTTCATGAGGATGCCGGCGATTGTCGGCACCGGCAGAGGAAGCAGCGGGACAAGCGCCGCCAGCAGCCAGTGACAAACCTCGCTGGTTTGGACCCTGGTCCTATACAGGGCAGTATCCCGTCCAGGAATGGACTGAGGTCCCCTTCTTCTATACAGGGAGGCAGGTAAGAGACTGAAACACTTGGAGGAGGGGGAAAAGGATTCAAGAGCTGGATGTTCCTCCAGTAAATGTGATGTACACAAGATTTTCCATTATCAGCCTTAGCCACAGGAATGATCTGCATAGGAATGAAGTTGCTGTTCCTTTTCTCCTTGGTAATCACACACTGGGACCTGCACAAACCCATTCATTCCCCCTCTGACCTGTGTAGGTTTTTCAAACACTGTGAAAGGGAAAGGGGGGTGGGTGGTGGTGGAATAAAATCTGTGTGCTGACTGAACTCCCACATTAATTCTCATACCCCAAGAAAAGCACACCAAGGAGGATTTTGCTGTGGCTCTGTAATGCATGTCTCTGCACAGTCAGGGTGAGGATAACTCTGGCCTGCACAGCAGTTTGCTCATTACTTGTAACAGAAACTACAATGAGGCACCCGTTCTGTGGGAAGCTACAGATAACAGGGGAGTTCTATGCTTAAAGACCAATTAGCTGTAAAACATTAACTTTCTATAGGCTTGACACTTCAAAATACAAGCTTTGTTCAAGTCTCTGTCTTTCCAACATTTATTGCAAGGTGGTAACACACGTTACAACTCAGAACCCGTGCACAGCGCTGCGTTCTGCTGCTGGCAGAACGTCTGGAAGCTGCTGATAAAACTCAGACCAGTGTTCACTGCTTAGAGCAAGGTATTTATTAAAAACAAAATAAAGAGTAAAACATTTTCCATCAACACAGAATAAATACAGTGGTACTAAAAAAGAAAATTCACAACCAGTCAAAGCTTCTAGAACAAAGATACATTGCATACAGAAACAGTGAATGTGCTGAAGAGCTGCATTCCTGAGTTCTGAACTGATCCAGAAGAGTTCAGAAAGTTGAACTGATTTCCCCCCCCCCCCCTCTTAAAACAGATTCTTTCCAGCATTAGCACAATGTGCTTTGTAAATCACAGTTTTAATAAACTATCTCAAGGCTTATCACGCTGGCATTACACATTATCTGTGGCACTAGTTAACAGATAACCACATTACAAAGTCCACAGATACTGTAGTAGCTGACCAGAGTTCAGCTCAGCGTCTTCCTGCTGCTTCCAGAAGAACAATTTCCTCCAGTGCAACACAGCTGGGGTGGCTGGTGGCAGAGTGGACGTAGCAGTTCAATAACCCCACCTCCTTTCCCAGCACGCTCTGCACCTCATAGCTCTGCAGTGATAAAAGCATGTTGATTAAAACAAACAGTCCTGGACGTTCTGTTCTGAGCAGCATTCGGCTCAGAAGATGCAGGGTGTAAGGTCCTCTTCCAACTGACAGCTTTTTTTTTTTAAGGCCTCAAAAAGAAAGGGGCATTACAACTGATGGAAAGAATTAATATACTACATCTTCAAGAACTGGATCTCACTCCTGCTTAAAGTGCTGCTGCCCAACCAGGCTTATTAAAGTGAGCTGTTTAAAAAACAACAACAACAATAAAAGCTGCTGTGACTTTGAACTCAAGCTTGCTGAAGCAGAACCAGCATGTGCTCCCTTTAGCTTCCTGACAGCCACAGGAATTCACTTGTGCAATGTGTACATACATACTATAGATCGATGACACCAAACAGATCCACTGAGGGGGAAAGATTTTGTAACTCTCTTTACTTCCCCCCTTCTAACTTTGTGCTGTATCATGCATCATTTATAACCACTGGCACCTTCACAGTCCCTTCTGTTCAATGCCCTGACTGGCAGTTTCCCCACCAGCTGTGCCTAAGCAAGTTTGTGGAGGCTGTACTCTGTGCTGGGGAGAGGGATGAGAGGCTGGAGTGGTTCCTCTTAGTGAAGACAGCAAGCTGCCAGAACTGGTAACACAATAGCTGATAGCTGGAGAGAGGATCTATCTCAGATGGCAGGTTTACATCCATTTCCCGCCTCAAAGGGACCTGTCTATGAGCAGCCTCTGACCACACTCCCACTTTCATTTGGGTTGTGCACTTGCACAGGTATGTGATACATCTATGGCCTAGGTCAAGGTATAAACAGCCCTTTTCTTTTTTTCTTCCCTAGATTATTTTTACCCCTGACTGGTTCCACAGTCTAGTTCACCATACAGCTGCACAAACATCTGTACTGGTGTAACAGAAGGGCTGCCACCAGTTCAGGAACAAGTGGCCAAGGCCAATGACAGCTAAAGCCAACCTCCCTGCCAAGAGAAATTATCACAAAGCCACACCCTTAGAAAATCCAGCAGCACTGGCACCAAAAAATGCCAGCCCAAGTGGTATGCCTTGTGATTAATCTTTGTTGAGATGTGCTGCTTTTTGAGATGCAGTGGTTCAGAGAGGGAAACATGTATGAAGAAAAAACAAGAGGAGAAAATGCTCTCTGCATTTCAGCTAGGGGGAAAAAAAAATAGTTTCTAAGTTGCCAGACTTCTAAACAGGAGCACTATAAAAACTGGAGCATGAGAAAGAGGTTGTTTGAATTCTAATAGCTTGAAAGGAACGACATTTTGTCAGCCTGTAACCATCCAGACACAGCCTGTAAAACTCAGCAAGACTTAACTGCTATTAAAAGAGCAAACATATTTTGCTCTGCCATTGTCAATTATTTTTCTTGTGCTGGAGGGTGCATATTTCATTTAAGGAAAGAGATACAAGAAATGTGCAAAGTTCCACATTAAATACTAGCCTTGAATCCCATTAAAACCATGCAGCATGTAACAGCAAAATGCTAGAAGACTGCAGGGCAGGGAAAGCAGAATGACCTCCAGTATGTGTCACCTTACCTGGGCTGATTAATGGAGACAAGGAGCTGCCCTTTGCCCCCTTCCACGCACAAAGGTGAGGGGAGATCTCAGGATGCCAATTGGGTCTAACCAGCCTCTGAAGGTGCTGCTCCTTCACTGCTGACCATCCAGAAACCAATGCCAGGCAGGCACCTGTGTACCTGCGTGCCTCCCTCACCTGTGATAAATCTGGGTCACTGTGCCAAAAGTCAGGGTTCTTCTGATATCTCAGATTAAAGAAGTAACTACTTTGTGATGACATAAACTGTACTTTAGCCCCTGGATCCCTGTGGCTCACGCCTGGTTCATTCATACAGTCATAAAGTCTTGTATTTTGCAGATTTCCCTCCTATTCCTGCCTGCCAGCAGTTTCAATTCAGGAAGTAGTAGTGGTTTATAGGGTTTAGAAGCCCATCCCAAAAAGGTGGGATGCTTGGACTGTCTCTTTGCTGTCTTTGGATCCTCAGCCAGAAAACAGAGGAAAGCCCATGGCAGCTCTGGATGCCTGGACACAGTGCTGTGTGCAGGCAGCTCTGCAGACCCACAGCTGAGCTAAAGCTTTGTACACATCTCATCTGTGGCATGCCCCTTCCAAAAAAAGGAGGGTGCCAGCCTGATGGCAGCCATGTGATAGCAGGGCATCAGCAGGTGGAAGGTGGGCTTGACAAAGGGTCCAGCCCACTCAAATCCCAGGCTGAAGGTGAGCAAAAACCCCATTATTTTTAGTGGAATCTCCTACTGCCCCTAGTGCAGATGTGAAATGAGCTGCCTGGAAAGGCAGAATCTCCATCCTTGGAGGTTTTCAAGACCCTGTCAACCACAGTCATGGCCAACCTGTCCATGAATTTGCAATAGGCCAGGCTGAGTGGTAGGCTGGATGATGACATGACCTCCAGGAATCCTCACCTCTCTGTTCAAGTATCTTCCCACCTGATTCACATCTCCTGTACTCTGCCTCTACAGAAAGTCACATAGTTTAACTTAATTTTGTCAACATTCAGTATACCTACCCCATCCTCACTGGCAGAGGACATCAGGAGAGAAGAGATTGTCTTTTGTAACAGCTGGAAGGAGAAAATCAACAGGTTTTGTTCATAACAAAAATCTCCTGCATGCAAAGCTGTTCTGTTTGCAGGTTAAAACAGCCATGCTGAACAAAGATTTATCATTTTAATATAGAATGGTTTTGCTTCTCTGGCAAAGAAAGCAGAGGAGAGGTGACAGAGATGATGTTCAAAATGGGACTCCAAAAATACACATTCCTTTCAGGCTGTGGAGACTGAGGTTTCCCAAGGCCCTACCCAATAAAACCCTTCAGCTGGACCATAAACCAGCTTGCAAACCTCAGGGTGAACTCAGTGACTGCATTATTTGAGTAAGATCTGGGAATTGGGTTCTGAGTCCAATGAAACACAGCTTTAGTATCAGATTAAATTATGGGATATTCTTACATCTTGCAATTGTTCTCCTGACAGAGCTGTTTATAAGAGAGTGGTGTACAGTGCCCATGTGGCTACAGCTCTAGCCTTGCTTTACTCAATACACAGAAGCTCAGTTTGTGCCACACCTTTACTTTTACTGTACTTTGAGGTCGAGATGGACACCTCAAGAAGACTTCCAGCTGCATTTTCATGACTGGTGAAGTGACAACTTCAGAGCACTGGCTGCAATATATCAATCGTCTGAAACACACAAATAATGATGGAAAAACATGGGAGAAATGGGAAAACTGTCAGTCATAAATCCAAACACACAAACCCCCCAGCTGGCTTATCCTCTAAAATACTCTGCTGGTGGACTTTCAGTAGGAAATTCCTGCTAGGGATCCAGTTGATAAATGCAAATGGAGCTCTTCTGTTGGCAACTCTCTTGGAGGACCTAAACTCTTCTAGCAGAAGGATCTTCCTATTAAAGGTTTTGGGGGGGAAGGAGAGGGGAGGTTGCTGTTTACAGTCACCCCACTTGAGCAAATATTCACCTCATAACCTTCTGCAAGCTTTGGCAAAAGAAAACCTGCAGTATAGATTTGGCCCAGGTGACTTATTGGTTTAGGCCCTCGTTCAGCAAATGTTCAACATCTTCACCACACACTTAAGTCATGTGCATAAAATTAAGCTCAGCTATAAGTGCCTGTTGGAATAACATCTTAAGCAAATATTGGTGCTACATTGTTCTCCAAATGAAGCAAAAGTGTCCTTCACAGCAGAGACTTTTAAAATATATATGGAACTACACTGCTGTGTGAATGTACACCCCCCCCATGTCTATCCTATTCCATTCCATTCTATTCTACTCTGTCCTATCCTATTCTATTCTACTCTGTCCTATCCTATTCTATTCTACTCTATCCTATCCTATTCTACGCTATCCTATCCTATTCTACTCTACTCTATCCTATCCTACCCTACCCTACCCTATCCTATCCTATCCTATGTTTTTGCATGATGGCATAGTGCAGGACAACTTGATGTTTTATTTTCAGCCTTCTCCCTGGCCCCAGAGGCTATACAGAACAAGGCATAAACATTAAAGCTTCTTATATTTAGGAATATGTTAGCTATTTCCCTGGGATCAAGCTCACCCAACTTCTCCTTATGCTTTTTGTAAGGGCTTCCCTTTCCCTCTTTTTACACTCTGACTGCTCTTACCCTCTTGTGTTTTTCTCCCATCAGGTATCTCAGACTGTGCAAGACCTATGCAGTGCTATGCAGTGCTACAGGCTAGGGTCAGAGTGGCTGGAGAGCGGCCAGGCAGAGAGGGACCTGGGGGTACTGGTCAATGGTAGGCTGAATATGAGCCTGCAGTGTACCCAGGCAGTCAAGAGGGCCAATGGCATCCTGGCCTGCATCAAGAACAGTGTGGCCAGCAGGAGCAGGGAGGTCATTCTGCCCCTGTATACTGCACTGGTTAGGCCACACCTCGAGTACTGTGTCCAGTTCTGGGCCCCTCAGTTTAGGAAGGAGGTTGACTTGCTGGAGCGTGTCCAGAGAAGGGCAACAAAGTTGGTGAGGGGCTTGGAACGCAGCCCTGTGAGGAGAGGCTGAGGAGCTGGGGTTGCTTAGCCTGGAGGAGACTCAGGGGTGACCTTATTGCTCTCTACAACTACCTGAAGGGGGGTTGTAGACAGGCAGAGGTTGGTCTCTTCTCCCAGGCTACCAGCACCAGAACAAAACAACACAGTCTCAGGCTGCGCCACGGGAGGTTCAGGCTGGAGGTCAGGAGGAAGTTTTACACAGAGAGAGTGATTGCCCATTGGAATGGGCTGCCTGGGGAGGTGGTGGAGTCGCCGTCACTGGAGGTGTTCAGGAGGAGACTTGACAGGGTGCTTGGTTGCATGGGTTAGTTGATTAGGTGGTGTTGGATGATAGGTTGGACATGATGATCTTGAAGGTCTCTTCCATCCTGGTCTGGTCTGGTCTGGTCTGGTCTGGTCTGGTCTATTCTATTCTATTCTATTCTATTCTATTCTATTCTATTCTATTCTATTCTATTCTATTCTATTCTATTCTATTCTCAAACTGGCTAAGCAGCTGGAGGGGAGGCTTTCCAAGCAGGGTTAGCATTTCAGGTGGTAACAGGTCCTGCAGGATCAACCTTTACATTTGGGACAGTTCACTCCCAGAATTATTCCACATCCTGTTTTAGAGAGGATTTTGCCACTAAGTGAATAGCAGCAAAGATCACAGTTCAATATAAAAATGAGGTGAGCTGGTGGTACACAGGCTAACGAGGTGGGGAGACAAGCACAAGAAACTACTTCTAATGGATCTTAGAACCAGCCCTGTGATTTGTGGGGATGTCTATTGAAACTGGTGTAATGCATTAGGCTGTGAGATCTTTATAAGCAACACTGTGAAGGAGAAAAAAACAAGTGATAACTGCAAATTCAAACCATGTCATATCTGCTTGTATCTTTCTTAATAAATTAATCTAACCTTGCAGGCTTTATCAGTTCATCAGCAATAAAAATACTACGTCTTAGTTGTAGGAAGGAACAAAGTGCAGCCTGTGCCTGCAGGAAGCTCATTGCATCACCTACTGCTGTTATGGCTACATCTGCAGAACACCTGGAGTGCTCTGGAGCATGCTGACTCTTACCTGTCCTGGGGACACAATTCCAACTTTCCATTGCCACATCTGTCACAGGTAGGCCAGGAGAAAGCAGTGCTCTCATTAACTCCAACAACAGTACCTGCAGAAGATGACATTCTTACAGATTAGTAGTGACAGCAAACAGTCACCCCGGCTTCACAGCAGCTTTGACCCTTTCTGACCCTCAGCTCAAGAACAAGTCTTGTCACAGCCAGGCATCAGCTCTTTCAACAATCTCACTCCCTCTCTCCTTCAAAACTCAGGTGACAGCATGGCAGAGCGTGTTGCATTCTAAAAAGATCAGGTAGATAATTGATAACTAACTTTCCAAACTGGTTCAGTTCCCTCAGTCTGAGTTTTACTGGTTTTCAGATTTATTTTTGTTTGCTTCTTGTTGTTTTCCTTTCTGCTCCTCTGATGTTTCCTTGGCAATCAGCAGCTATAAAAATCATCAGGTCGGGTAGCTCGATATCGATATTTAGGAAACACAAACCAAGGAGAAGATTCAATCCCTTTCCAAAACAACCATGCAGGTTCAATCCCATTAACAATGGGGTTATTCTTAATTTATACTGATTTAGCAGAGATTAGATCTGGCCCACAGATTTAAGTGTGTGCAGAAGAAGGGATTGCCAAAGATACTTTGGACTAATACAAAAGGGCCTTGCTAGTTTTGGCAAGACAGAATACAGTCAGAGGTTTATGAGAAGCCAATAAAGAGTGTATTATGTTTTACAGTAATCATATGCTGAAATTATGGGCATTATTTATGGAGAAAATCCTTCTAAGTACTTAAAAGCACACAAAGTGGATCACCTGTAAGAATGAAACCACACTCAAACAAACCCTTGTTGGTACAACGGAAGCATAGACTAAAAATTCCGGCTCCTACTGAGCAAGAATCTCACAGTTTTATACCACATCCAATAAAAGAAACCCTGGGAGAATAGGAAGCTTTTACACTGTCTGGTCTGTAAGACAGGGAGTTAATCCCTTGTTTTCCTGGTTCTCCTGACAGGGAAGAGGGAGCAGCACATGAACAAAACTGTAATTTTCTTTGGGAATTCCAAGGACAGCAAGTCTGAAGATCAGGAAAGGCCTACAGTGATAGGATGAGGGGCAGTGATATCAAACCAGAGAAGATTAGGCTTAGATTTGATGTTAGGAGGAAGTTCTTTACCATGAGGGTGGTGGAAAACTGGAACAAGTTGCCCAGGGAGGTGTTTGAGGCCCCATCCCTGGAGATATTCCGGGTGAGGCTCAACAGAGTTCTGGGCCACCTGATCTAATTGAGGATGCCCCTGCTGACTGCAGAGGGGGGGTTGGACATTTGGAGGTGCCTTCAACCCCCAAAACTACCACTGAAGGAAACTGAAAAAACCCCACCCCTGAGTAAGGGTGTTGGGTATGAAAATATCTAATGTCAAAATTCAACTACTGGTGGTGAGTCAGAGGCTAGGCAAATATAATTAATCAAGTAATAGCCCAACATAACATATATGGTATGGACTAAACTGGAGTTTGCTCCTAAGTATGGTTAAGAGGAACAAAAACAGCTCTATGAACTGCCAACATTGAAGTCATCCTGACTGCTACTATATGGCAAAAAGAGACTGCAAATTACTTTGCCAAGCATAGTGACAGGAAAATGACTCTATTAACTCTGAAGCTCACAGGTGAGAACCACAGACTCATCTCTGAAAGAATAACAAACTTTCCAGTAGAAAGCAACCACAGGTTTCCACTCATCTGTTGAAGAGTGACACTCCATTCCAGAGCTGATAGGATTGGATCTCCCTGAAACAAGGGTGTCTGACAAACTTCTGCTTGGATTGCCACACTGTGCTTTTGAAGCTGCTTTTGAGGCTGGACAAGCTGTAGAATAGTACCAGGATGCTCAGGGTTCAGCTTTGAGCATGAGTTAGGACTGGGGGAACTTCAGAGGTTGGAAGGAATGTTTATATACCTTCCCCAAACCAATCAATCTACTCAAAATCCGGCGGGCAGCATGGCCTGTGTCCCCCCTCTGGTCCTGACACTCCTGGAAGCTCTGACACTGTGACCAATTGCTGTACCTGTGGATAGGGACTTGAATGACAACCTGCATTTTTCAGTGGTTGCAAAGAAGTTTTTCTAGAGTAGGCTGAGCCTGCTGAATCCCTGAGAGCCAGGTGGAGCATCTGTGACTGCAAAGGAGCAGGGAGGAGCACTCTTTCAAGAAGGGGTGAAGCCTCTGCAGCCTTTTTTGAGTGCTGAGAGCGGGGCCAAAACCAGCACACGTAGGTGACCAAAAGTACAGGAAGTGAAAGGAGGGCACAAAACCCAAGAATGAACAAGGTAATCCTGCTTCTCACTGAAACCCAGATGAACAGCTCCCTCAGTTAAGAGACAGAGACACTGAGTGACTTCTGAAGATGACATATTTTCCTCCGTGGGTTACTCCATCAAATACATACCCTCCCTCCAGCAAAGCAGGGGCAATGCTGCCAGTGTCACTTCTTCAGCAGAAAGATGGAGGCAGTAACTATCTGAATTTCAAAACACTGCTTTCATGTCTCAAGTGCTATTAACTAATTTTAGTCACACATAAAAGTTATGAGCTATATTTAGCATTACCATAGGTACACTTTATATTCTATGCTGGTACCAAGGTGTGGGAACGTACTGGGAACAGCTACCCTGGACAAGTTTCAGATTAAGCAAGACAAGGCTGCAGGATTAATTTCTCCTTTTGTCATTCTTCCATCTGTAGTACAGAACAGGGAAAGGGGGACACCTCCCATATGTGTAAAGTAAGTACTTGTTTATACAACAGATCACAAAGGAGTATTTTCTTTCTGCTGGAAAAAGAAAGGACAGGGAAATGTTTGCTTTGTCCTGCTATGTACACTGTCAGTGGGACTAAAGACAACAGGCACTTCTCATAGCTATAAAATTAGGAGTGAAGAAGTGATAATTTTCAGCTTTGGAGAGGTTAAACAAAAAGCTGAAAGATATTTCACACCCAGTGACAGAAATATCTTTCAAGTAACTCACACTATAGGTGTGAGATGTACACAACACAAAGGCACAAAGTGAAGTGCCTCTAGCTGTGCTTGGTTTCCATTCTGCAGTGTGAAGAGTTCAAGATCTGCCACTGCAAGGTGCCCATGGACTTGTCACAGAGGTATTGCTAACCCTGTGGCTCTGCCAGGAGAGAAGTATGTTTAGAACACCTCTGTGGGGCTTCAAACTGTTTTTTTTTTCAGTGCATTACATTAGAGCTGGAAAGATTAATTTATAACCCTTATTTGCCATTATTTAAAACTAATTTCAAATGCTCCAGTGAAAACTTGGAGGTGCAAATGTAAAACAGTATCAAGAATTTTCTACAAGGGCTACTGGAATCCCAGGAGTTACACCAAGAGGGGAATTGCCTTTAAAAGCCAAGAGTTATTGGGCTTTTAAGGACTTTTCCCCTATAGACAATCTACCACTGGGAGGCTTAAGAAGCTGACTGGACCTAGCCTTAGAAAATGCACAGTAGGAAATGTTTCTGCATGATTAGGAAACGACAGAAAATACATTGTAAGAAATGTTTCTGCATGGGTAGTGGTAGGACTGAAATATTAGACAAAGCAGTGATCCAAAGTGGCTGGTGAGCAAATATTGGCCGAGTTACGCTGGATGACTATGGTGAAATATTAAATTGTCCCATTGCAGCAAAGCTCCAGGGAAATCAGACACTAACCCCTGCCCTTCAGGATCTGGCTAACACATCTTATTCATCTGCCTAAAAACTATTAGTATACCTTACTATTGCCAACATCAACAAGGCTGGTGTGAACAGACAGCTTCTGAAAGAAGACAGTGAAGGGAGGACTATAATAAAACAGATTGTGAATCAAACATTTATTCTGGGGAATGAGTGAGTGGGAGCAGATCTTGGCCAGCACGAGGCAAAGAGAACCCACAAAGAAGTTAAAAACTTCAATACCCTAATGACCCACAGCAGTGTTGGACTTTTTTATCCCTCCATGCTGTTTGTGCAGGAAATCAATATGAAGACCTAGAAGATTAAAGTAAGCAGAAATAATTAACCACCTTCATTTCAGGAAAGGCCATACAAACCTCTCAGAGCACAAATGGAGTTGGCCTGTGTTGTAGAATCCAGCTCATCGAGTCTGACAGGGCCAGGCAGCTCACTGAGGTCAGCACCAGCAGCCGAGCACAAAAGAGGCTTTTGTAATAGGAGAACAGTACGTTCAACACAAATAATCCTACCTGCCAACAGAGACATTTCAACTCAGTACAGTAACAAGGAAAAAAGGTGACCATGTTAATTGTCATGGCCAATAAAGACAATGATCTCTGCCAGCTACTAAACAGATGGATAGACTCCATCAGGCTTCCTCAATGACAAAGTATTTTGCTTTCAGTGCTACATGCATCGTGCTCTCCTGACACTTTGCAGCTCCTGGGGAAAAAAAGGTGCTTCATGGCAGAAGAGAGTCTGATTCCACCCTGACTCCATGCTCCCTGCAAAGCCAGCCTTGCTGTCTACTCCTTGGTTAGAAGCTTGGGCACAATTTTGGGTGCTCTTACCTTGTTGCAAAGATGACAGGGTAGGTGCCTGCAATGCTTCGTTCTCCAAAGCAGAGAGTTTTGCTTCAGGACACAGGTTGATGCTTCCAGTCCATGTCCATTATGGAAGCGACTGAAGGTGTGAGACATGAACTACCCATGCAGGCACCATACAGAACCATACCTGAACTTTTCAGTAACTCAGAATGAATCTAAAGTTAACTAGCATCCCTACATGACCTGTATTGGGATTAAGGCTCATTGCTAAGAGGAGAGAGAGGAGTTTGTATAAGTTCTTTGCCTAGGGTCTCAGTTCACCCTCTTACTCCTTGCAATAAAACAAGTTTCTGCAAGGATATCAAAACAGATTAAATCAACTTTCTTAACAGAATAGACTGTTAACAGTTGGAAAGGACCTACGATGATCATCTAAGACCAACTGTGAGAGTCTGAGTCTTCTGTCAGCTAGCAAATGTGATTGATGCTGGTCATTAGATTCAATGCCAGCAGGGAAGACCGACAGAAGTATTGGTGGACATCCACAAAGGTCACTAAATTCTCCTTTACGTTGAAGCTCAAGACAAAACTGTGAAAGAAAGAAACCTTACAGGAAAGCTCTAATTACAACCCCTTTCAAATTTCCTCCCAAACTTGCCACGTCTCCTCTTCACCTGACAACAAAAGTCTCTGTAAGTCATGTATTGCAGTATCAGAGATTAGAATCATAGAATCAATAAGGTTGGAAAAGACCTCAAAGATCATCAAGTCCAACCTGTCCCCCAAGACCTCGTGACTACTAAACCATGGCACCATTAGGATGCTCTTTCAGTTTGATCCCAGCTGCTTCAGACCCCCATGGACAGCTCACCATTTCCCCACAGTGCATCCTTGAAGAAGATGAATCGTGAGGCAGCACCCAGGGCTTCTGTGATTCCTGCACTGAGAACACAGGATGCAGCGACTGACACAGCCACAACTTTCGGGGTGCCGTGGACGGCATCTTGCAACGTGCAGTCAGTCACAAACAGCCACATCTCTCTCTGGCTTACAGGAACGTGGGGTTTTGTCTAGGATTTGAGGAAAACAAACCAACCACAGTACAAAATTGGGATGCAGTTGTTAATTTACAGGAGAAGGAAAGGCTAAAACGACACCTTCACGTGTAAATCACTAATAAAACTGACAGAAGTGATTGCACTTAGGGCTCACAATGGAGAATGAATTAAAGCTTTTTTACTATATTTATTAGAATATTTTTTATTATTTCTATTTTTTCATTAGTTCTATTTTTCATTATTTCTCTTTTCTCATTATTTCTGTTTTTTTTTCATCATCCCTCACTGCAGGCAGAAACATCCCTACCTTAAATCATCTTTCCGGGGTTCACCCACTGGAAACTTGGCTTTATCCCAATCAACTACCTCCCTTTATCATAATTCACTTTATTTAGAATAAACCAAACCAGGTTGGAAGAGACCTTCAAGATCATCGTGTCCAACCCATCAACCAATCCAACCCACCCAAACAGCTAACCCATGGCACCAAGCACCCCATCAAGTCTCCTCCTGAACACCTCCAATGATGGCGACTCCACCACCTCCCTGGGCAGCCCATTCCAATGGGCAATCACTCTCTCTGTATAGAACTGTATAGAACTTAGACTATGCCAGGGACTTTAAAACACATTTTCTTTTAAAAAATATGATATATTTGTATCATTGTGGCAGTTTTAGGCTGGTGCCTAGGAAGACTTTCCACAGATTGAGTAGAAAGGGGTAGAATGTAAATAAATTACCATAGGATGGAAAAGGGAAAATAATGATAAGGTGATGAAGTCAATTGGAAGAAAGACTTCAATATTACTGTTTTTCCTTTAAAAAAACCCAGCAAGGATAATGCTACTACTAACAGAATTTCTGTGTGAGCAAATTTTCCATGCACTGTTATCTGATTCCCAAGAGCACCAGTCCTTGGCTAATAGCTCCTGCCCAGTCCTTGGCTAATAGCTCCTGCCCAGTCCTTGGCTAATAGCTCCTGCCCAGTCCTTGGCTAATAGCTCCTGCCCAGTCCTTGGCTAATAGCTGCTGCAAGCTGCAAAGCTGGAGTGTTTTTCTTTCTGTTGAACAAACATCTCTAACTGTGTGAATGATGCACAGAAACAGGCAAATAGATAAATCAAAAGTAAAGGACACAGGGACCTGTGATGGCAGTGGAAGTTTTCTGCCTAAGGCAGCTATAAAAGTACTGTGGTGTGACTAAATGAAGGTACATCACAACTACTGATGTCACACCCAAAATACCTACATTTCATCTCAGCCTTCATATCTGGAAGTAATTATGGCCAAATCAGTGGTGGGTTTTGTCTTTTTCACACTGGGATGAGGAACAAGACAGACTGAACAGACATTACATACACTCCAGTGATTACTCCATCCAGGGACTCTAACAAATTCAGATGGGTTACAATTTGATACTTTCCTTCCTTTGATTTTATAACACAGCTTTTATAATATCTATGTGAATTTCCCCACGCTTTAGGGGAAAACAAAAGGGCTTCAAAGCAAAGCAAATGTCACATTTAGCAGCCCAAGCAACTGGCAAATTTTAAGACAGTAAGAATTGATGTTAATAATTTAAATATTTAACTAAGATTAAATTCCTTTCATAATTTAGACACTTTTGGCTACTGTTTTTAATTAGCCTGCCAATTAGAAGCTCATACTTTAAGCTTTTAAAGGAAAATTAAACTCTACAAAGATTGGAGAAACACAGAGCACAGAAGGATTTTCTTCTCTCAAAGTTCCTTCTCTCTAGCATGAAGTAATGCAACAAGAACTCAATTTTTCTTTCTCTCTCTGACTGAATTCAAACCTTGAGACTGTTAACCACACTAAAATTAGATTTTTGTTTGTTTTGGTTTTGTTTTGTGCTAGCAGCTCTTCGACCAAATGCATTCATTTTAAATAATGGCTGGGATAATTCATACCTCAGTTACTGCAGTTATGCCTTAATACAACATATGCTGCCGATGGCAGTGCTGCTGTTTCTCTCCCTGCATTTGAGTACCTCCTCTGTGGAGATAGCACTAGGACATCTTCAAAGAAAGAATTTTTACAGCTGCCCCCTGAGAATTGCTAGCACATTAAAAGATGGCTTTCAGGAGAAGCGTCCAGAAAGTAAATAATAACAACAACAAAAATCACAAGTTAGTATAAAATCATCATCTTGCTATGTGTGACAATTTGTTCTGAACAGAGAGGACACAACAGACAAATAGCAGCAGGAATGAGTTATAAGGAAGGACAGCTCCTTAACCACAGATGGAATATATTTCCTCATATTCCTTCTGTACCACAGTACAGATTCTGAGCAAAAATAAAAGCGTGCTTCCAGTCCTCCCTCACACAAATGAAGCGTCTCGGAATACTTCAGAATAAAGCTTGGAATAAATCCTCTTTCACAAAATACATGTGAATTAGCTCACCTAGCAGATGGTCTAAGAGAAAGAAATCTGCAAACTAAACCAAATCACAGCCCCTTCCTCACTGACTACCCCTTGGTGACTTTGCCTGTGAAGGGTATGTCCTCTTGGCAAAGGCAGCTGCAGTAAACAAGCTGCTGTTCACAACCTTCTTCTGGGAGGATTAGGCAAGGAATACACTACCAGCAGGTCAATCCCTTTACATTCCTAGAGCAGTTACTCAGCAGTTATCCAAAAGTTATGCAGAAGGATACATTCTATTGCTTTTCCAGCATTCCTTCCATAAAATTATAAGCCCTCATGTGGTTCACTAAGAAAATTTAGTGCTTACAGTTCAGTAAGTGATTAGCCACTAAAAAATCCAGCTAATAGACTTCCTAGCAGCAAGAAGAAATCACAGAGCTGTTTTTCCTTCTAGACAAGTTTCCATTTTTCAGACTCACATCTGTTCCTGCGTGCTCATCTCTCCTCTAATTTAGCAATAATGTTTTCTACACAGGAATACTGATGACCCACAGCATCTCAGATGTAGACATTCCAAAGTACAAAAGGGTTTGGGCAGGATACCACTAGTCTGTGAGTTTCTTTTCTTTGTGAACAGTACAGTGTTCTTGGCAACAGAAGTTCATGCACATGTGTGGCCATCTTTCTGTTAGCACCCTGAAGATCCCAGCGAGCCAGCCTCAATTTCACCTTTGCAAATGCTCTGTTAAATTCTCCCTTGGTTGGGAGAAAACCCCAGAGGTAGCCCTCATCATCTCAGGAGTTAAAAGTCCTCCCTGCCTAAAAATCAAATAATAATTCATTGGCTTTTGAAGCAAAAGGGCAAGACCTAAATTAAATTTATGTCTCGCTCTGGTGGGAAGCATCTCCAGCTATTTTGCTGGCTGTTCTGGAATTCCTTTGTCTTGGGTTCATGTGCTTTGATTCCCCACTTCGTTACTTGTGAAGCTGATGGACAATTGCAATTTTTTCCTCCTATGCTGAGGACCCAGTTGCCAGGAAAAAATAAATAAATCAGCAACAAAAATTTCCTTACACTACTGAGGGAATCAGCAGCATTTTGAAAGAAAATGGTAGCGTAATTCAGAAACAAGTAAACAAAACATAATTATAAGCTTTCCAGCATAGCATGGATGGCAGATGTATTTACCTAAGAGTTCCTCCTTTCCACTAACTGGACCAGTAAAAGCCAAATTTGCCTGAGGGGTTTCTACTGAAGTCAACAAAAAGTCCACAAACTTGCATGCAAAGAGCAAAACTATTTTCATATAACCATCATCTCCTATCCCCAGACACTCAACTGACTGGGAACTTTTTGCTCTTTATTTAAGGATAGCATTTAGCTATAAACTGAGTCTCAACCAACTTCCTGCAAGCCCCCTGAGCGGTATTAGCTCTGGTTTGACAGAAACCCATTCAGAAATAATTCACTTCCCAGTCTGGATGGTATTGAAACTAGAGGGGCAGCTCATTGTACCCATTCACAGGCATTTTAGACTTGGTGATACCTCTGCTTATACAACTCTTGAAGACAATCCAGGAGGGTTTTGGGGTTTCCCCTGAACAAGGTAAACGCTGGCTTCCTCACAAAAACATCATGTTGGCCTTCCAGTATCTGAAGGGGGCCTACAGGAAGGCTGGGGAAGGACTTCTCAGGATGTCAGGTAGTGACAGGACTAGGGGGAATGGAATGAAGCTGGAGGTGGGGAGGAGGTTCTTCACCATGAGAGCGGTGAAGCCCTGGAATGGGTTGTCCAGGGAGGTGGTCGAGGCCCCATCCCTGGAGGTGTTTAAGCCCAGGCTGGACGAGGCTCTGGCCAGCCTGATCTAGTGTGGGGTGTCCCTGCCCATGGCAGGGGGGTTGGAACTAGATGATCCTTGTGGTCCCTTCCAACCCTGAATGATACTATGATTGATTTTATCCTGAGTGAAAAACATTACCTGCAGCTTGAGGTACAGTACTTGTGCCCAAAAGCTACAACGTTCGTTACAACCATGGATCTGAAAACAATACAAAACCAGGGAATGAGACAAAGATGATTCCAGAAATCCAGTGGTACCAAGCATCTGTTACCTGACTTGTAAAGCAGATTACCTGAAGAATGTCTTTTAGGCCACCAACAGCTGGTGGCTGGTACAAATTAGACACCGGTTCCTCCTCATCCACTTGCACATCTATTTCACCAGACTGAGCAGTAAGGATATAACAGAAGCTGGGAGGAGGAAGATGGGTTGTCATCTATTAAAAAGTAAGGAAAAGAAAGGTGACCTTAAGAAACAAAAATTAAAAGCACTTTCATTAGGCCACTTGGGTCTTGTAATCAAAGCCAAACCCAAACCACACGATTTACATTTGAAGAGGGAGGGGGAAACGGAATGATATGGTTAATAACGACAAGACTGAAGCAGAAGCTGAGTTAATAAACCAACATCCACAAGTTAGAAGTGAAATCAGCTTGGCTCTATCATTCTTTCCATAATCTGATATCAATCCCCACCCCAAATAACATCTCATGATCTGGCACACTTGGCATACACCGCGACTATCTCGCTTGGCAAACGCTGCGGCTGTTTCAAGGTGCTGCTTGGTGTTATTTTTATTACATGGCAGGAGGGCCCTGATTTTTTCCAATTTAATTTGATTTTGAATTATTTTTTAAATTTCCTGAGATTTGGGGACTTTTGCATGTGGGTGGGTTTGGTTTTTTTTTTTGGTGATAGTAAACAGCTGCCGAATGTTTAAAGCTGCCAAATTAAATGCAGGGCAGCAGGAGGAGATAATGAAGAACAGGAACACAACAGCCACGAGCACTGCTCTCTTTGTGTGAAGCCAGATTTTTCTTTCCCCCTTAAAAAGTGCCATGATGTAACAAGCTTTATCAATCACCACTTGAAGAGGTCCCAGGCTAGAAAGGCTTCTCAGAAAATAACACAGACAATGGTAGAAAATAATTGTTATTGTGGATATGGTAAAATATTCTTCTGGCGACGTTTGCTGTTCATAAAGCATTTCATGTAGTAGAAGAAACATGAATCTATTAAGGACTGCTTCCCACCCATTAAAGAAAACCAATCTGCAACAGGAAAAAATAAGCAAAATGAGTTGAGACTCAAGATTTCTCTTTGCCTCTGACAGCACTGAAGAAGGTATTTGACTCTAGAGGTGGGTCCGAAGAAATCAGTCCCATGGAACTCTTCCCAACAGCTTTATCAGTGTGCTGGCAACATTATTTATGTACCTGTGTAGAAAACTGGCTCCCATAAAACTGTGCTCAAAACTATACTCTTTGGATCAAGAAAAATGTATCTCAACTCATAAAACTCCACTCAGCCAAGAACCTGCAGCAGTAGAAAGCAAGTTGTGATCCTCCATGGAATGGAATCAGCGTGGCAGACCCAGGACAGAGGTGCAAATGACACAATTATGGCAAGTTTCCTTCATTTTTAGATTGCTAATAAAGCAGAGAAAATGAGGAACAAATGAGAGTCATAACAAGACTAAATAACAGTGCTCCATCCGTGGATATTCCCATTCTGTTGTGTTTTAATCCACAACACAATCCATTCCTCTGGGACTCCTGAAATGTCTAGATGACAGGGAGCTCAAGGAGAAAATAGCTGTTTCAATCAGTGTCAGTCTTGGTTTTATATATAACCAAGGGCTGAGCTTTTAATTCTTAATCACAAACCCCTGCACAATGCAAAGAACACTCTACACTGTGGATAAAAGATTCTCAGACCTCTGAAATGACCTTTACTGTTCCCTGGGTTTGAAACTTGCTTATTTCCAGTGGTTTTTTCCTTCCTTTTCTAGAACTTACATCCTGATTGAGTCTTCTAGGCTCTTACACAATTTTTTAATACCACAAACTTCTCCCCCTATACAAGAATGACAGGACAGACACAGGCACTTGCCTACCCAAAAGCTTCTCAAATGATTTCATCTTACCTTGCCATGACAGAACTCCTTTTCAAATACCCAAGTTCAAGAAATAACTAAGGATGCAATATTAGGCTTGCAAATATACAGTCATGTACTTTTAAATGCATTTTAATACCTCCCCACCACCTAAAAATCACACAAACATTCATTACTTCTTAGTAGATCATTTTTGTGTTCATCCTTTGGATGTTCTCACATGAGACAAGTACCTGTCAAAGTCACAGTATCAAAATATCACCAAGGTTGGAAGAGACCTCAAAGATCATCAAGTCCAACCTGTCACCACAGACCTCATGACTAGACCATGCCACCAAGTGCCACATGCAATCCCCTCCTGAACACCTCCAGGGACGGTGACTCCACCACCTCCCGGGGCAGCACATTCCAATGGCGAAGTCATCCTAACTACTAGGAGAATTGATTCCAGCAGTCAGTCTGATTTCACAGCATTTAAACTTCAGAAAGGTGCTTTCAAATCTAAGGTTGGAAAGTGCTTCCAAAGGAAAACAAAAACCAACCAAACAAGCAAACGAAAGAGTTAATATCCTTGTGTCTGGATTTCTCAGCTGGCTCTGTTCTATCTAATATCTCTTTCCTCCAGCAAGAAGAAGAGAGGAACAATTTGTCTGGACATCCTAATATTCCAGCTCTAGAAGATTAATAAGAGGTTAATTACACCATTTTGGAAAGATGCTGCTGATTCAGAGGGCTTCAGGTTAGCCCAGGAGCTTGCCAGGAACAGTAGAACAAAACTCGGTAGCTAAAGAGGGGAAGAGAATCGATTCCCAAAGTAAACATGATTACACTACCAACAAAAACAGCAGTTGTGGGTGGAAAAAAAAATCATTTCCATAACAGCAAGGCTTACCATTTCAGAGTCTTGACTTTGTCCAGGAACTTTTACAGGCACTACTGGAGGCCACAGGCTGTCTATCAGACTAAAAAGTCCTAATGCCCTTCAAAAAGACCAACAAAAGCAGGTTTAAAATGTTTTCCAGTGTTACAGTTTAAAGGATTCATTTAGAAATATAATTTAAACCATTGCATGATTATGAAAACAATTTCAGATCATATTTGTTTTCTGGAAGCTGGTCTTGATTTGGTCTAATTAAGTCTCCATCATCTGTGCTGCAGGGTGGAGAGGGAGGGAAGGGATGCATCACATTCAGTGACAAGCAAGCTGTATTTAATCCTTTGCCACGAACAGCCTGCTACATGATAGAATTCAGGGGAACTGGGGTAAATGCTAGCCAGAGAAGGACACAGAGTCTGAAAAAAACCCAAAGTGCTGCTTGTAACATTTTCATTTCTTGCTTGTCTCTAACAGCTGGTTGTAACTGCTTGCAGGGAAGGCATTGTCAGATAGAGACAAGGATAATTTGGTTCTCTTAAGTACATGTGCAGAGAGCAGCCTCCTTCCTACACAGCTGCTCATCTAGTTGTGATTTTTATCTATTTATTTTGTGCATTTCCCACTTTTAAATCAGAACCAAACACAAAATTAACAGCCTGGCATATTAAGGTGAAACACTGCAGACTCTGTAGCTTCAGCAACCAGCGCTGTCATTTGCAGCAGTTCCGTGGCTGCCTTGGCATCCTGGCTGGAGAGGCACAAATATCCAAGGGAGAGGCTAAGAAAACAGATGAGGGAGGGGAAATAGCTGCAGATAACCAACTTGAAGAGGCATGCATTTTTCAGTTAAAGCTCCCAGTTATCTTGTCCTAGTTCTCTGTTCTGTGTGGTTGAAGCGCAGAGATCCGGATTTTAACCCCACACTGCCTCCAAGAACAAGTTTTCTGTTCCTCCAGTCAAGAAAGCCACTGTTTCTGAAACAGCTCCAAAAAATGAAGTCCAAATCTTGCTAAAAGTAACCTTAGTAAATGTTTAGAAGGAAATGGCATTCTCTGGTACAGGGCTGCAGCACTTTGCAATATGCTGCTTCTCTTTGAGAGGTCACAGAAACTTTCAAAGTTCTGCTTTTAGCTCACTTCTGCTTAAGCTTATTTATTTCTGTATTTCCCTAATCCTTCTCCAGACTCTCAAGTGCTGACACTTTGGGTGACAATGGGCAGTGAATTTCTTCCCATGTTTTTCCATAAAGCACCAGGTATCATCTATGAGTTGGTGCTAAGAGCGATGCCTTTGCATCAGCACTGTAAGAAGGTTTATGGACGTAAATCTCAGAGAGGGTCTTGTGGAATAAAGCTTCGCCGTTCAGGTAGGAAGCCGGCAGTTTGTAAAGGTGATGTTGCTGCCTGTAGTTGTGTTCTCCCCACTAATGAACACACCAGAAACACAAAAAACGTTGCTCTGCTAAAGAAAAAAAATCTTTCTGACTTATGGCATCATTGCTGAGTTCATCAGAGGAGAAGGCTGAGCTCAGAGCTTGGGGGCTTGTGTGTTTTAACAGAACATTACAACATAGACAGCAACACTGTGTAGGTACGAAAGAGACTGCACAGCAAATCGACTGCTTCTTGAACCCTTGACTGGGGTGAGATTTTCTGTCTTGTGTCTGGGCCAATGTCCAGAGAAACAAACTGGCCTTGCTAACTTGGACATGAAAAAAGGAGAGTTACAGAAAGAGAGGCAGCTACAGCAGTGTCCTTCCTCACGCGACACGCAGCACGAGGGCAGAGCATGGGTAAGGCTGCACCACAAACTGCCTGTGTGTGTGCACAGAGGTCACACACTGAGCAACTCAGAGCAAGCAAGCCACACTGCTGCAGTGCAGATACATCCACAGCTCCACACAGACTTTACACTGATCTCTCATCTGTGCTTTTAAGTTTGCACAAGTGACAGGAAGTTGTCCCTTCTTCTTCAGCTCTCTTCCAGCTTGCTACCCCTTATCAGAATATCTAAGACATATGGTACTTTGTTTTTATTACTTGTGTCCTTTTGGAGAAGGTCATCTAGTGCTTGAACCAGGAACTCTTTATTAGTAGTAAATGACAGTATTTGTTAATACTACATCAAAACACTGAAAATCATAGAATCATAGAATTGTTAGGGTTGGAAGGGACCTCAAGGATCATCTCATTCCAACCCCCCTTGCCATGGGTAGGGACACCTCACACTAGATCAGGCTGCCCAAAGCCACATCCAGCCTGGCCTTAAAAACCTCCAGGCTTGCAATACCTCCCCAGGCAACCTGTGCCAGTGTCTCACCACCCTCATGGTGGTAATACATTACATTATATAGAAGTACTTTTGATTCAATATGGATATGCCTTAGTCATTCTCCAGCACTGGTTACTAAACAGATTCATGACAGAAGCACTAAAGATACAAGCAGCAGTCTGTGCTTGTTAAAGAGAAGAAAACTCAGGAAGGAAAGTTAATTTCTGATACATAAAGCAGTCATAAAAAAGGACAACAACAACGAAAAAGCAAATATCCAAAACTTCAATGTGATTACAGAAATTATCCTTTGAGTGGAGCTCAACTTTTAGCCACAGCAATTACCAAAGTGTTTCAGGACCTGAAAACCTCAGAGCCGGGGGTGGCTCTCGTAGATGGCAGTCTTTTTGGAGGAGGGAAAACCAAAGGAAGGAAGTTAAGACTTCCTTGCTCTGCAGAGAGTTCTTACTATTACATTTCCTGTCAGCATCTAGCAGTTGGCAAGCCAGTTAGTGGTGGTCCTCTCTCTGAGTGCAAAGCAGACAGTGAAGAGTAGGGGAAAAATGAGACAGGAAAAAAAAAAAGAGAAGAAAGAAAAGCCTCAGGCTCAAGTGACCAACGCTACAGACAAATACAGGGGGATTGCACATTCCAATGCCTAACATTTGAAAGTTTAAAGTGACAAACAACAGAAACCAACTTTACTTGAAAATGCAGACATTTCTCAGACAAGCACAACACTGGTTGTGGAACTCAACAGTCAGAATCTACCTCCTTTAGAGGAAAATACAACAGCTAGCACAACCAGCCGTGAGCTAAAGGCTGGGTGAAGTGCCAAAGCTTAGGAGTATCCTTCAAAGTGGTTTACCCTATCCAGCAGAAATGTGGACTTTAGCACTATCCATGCAGCAGCAGCACCTTCCTTTGAAACTCGTTGATAACTTTTTATCTGTGGGATAAAATTTGTACAGACCCTTTAATGTCCTGCATTAAATAGTTCTTCCTTCTCCTTCCTTTTTTGAATTGATGTCATCTTTCTGTCCTGCTGAACAGAAACTCTTCATGTTTCTAGATTGTAAGAAAGCACAAAGCAGCAGGGAGGTCTGCTCTGTTCAGCAGTAAAACAGCTCAGTGCTTGGCAAACAAGGTGAAAAGACACAAACTGTCCAAATTATTACTCTGTATGGAACTCCAATCAGGGCTAACCCCATAAAATTAACCTTTTTCTCAACAAAGACATAAAGAAACTAGTAAAGTTTCTCTCAGCTGATTGAAATTTATTTCTGGTAGAAAGCAGCAGACTATGTATTCCTTGAGGCATTTCAGTGAATGCTCAGACCCTGCATCTAATTGCAGCCAGTTAGTTACTGGTTATACTGGACATACCTGAAACACACCTGGGATCTATTAAAACAGAGAGGTTACATGGTGGTTGTACTGCATCCAGATTCTTAACCCAAATTCCTGCCTCTAGCAATACACCATCAAAATCTCACTTCTTCCTTCTCAAGGGGTTGAATTTATAGGACTGACATATGAGGTAGTGGGAGGACAAGAGAGAGAACAGACAGCTCTATGGAGCCAACTCCACCAGCAGCAGATCAACAAACATTTTTTAGTCTTCTCTCTTTAAACCACCAGAGCTTTCTCTCTTTTTTTCTTTTTCTTTCTGGTATCAAATGCAGTTCAGGGAACAGGAAAGGCTGGAGCCAAGTATGAATGAGAGGTGAAGAGAAAAGGTGTCATGAAACAGACCCTGAACCACGTACAGGCTGTTAATTGGGTTGGACATGATGATCTCGAATGTCTCTTCCAACCTGGTCTGGTCCTGTCCTATCCTATTCTATTCTATTCTATCCTATCCTATCCTATCCTATCCTATCCTATCCTATCCTATCCTATCCTATCCTATCCTATCCTATCCTATTTCAGCTGCTACAATACTGATAATACTGATTCAACAGCCCCATGGACAGACACAGAAGAACTGCTGGAAATAAGAGACTGAGCAATCCATGGCAACTCTGCCATGACTCAGCCATGCCCATCTGTCTTACAGGATTGCCAGAAACTGGACTGCAAAGGGAAACACCACTTCCTCTACTGGACTAGAAAGAGAAGGATTTCCTGCAGGGACATTTGTGGGGAGTATGTTGTACGTGGGGTATTGGAATTGCTCTGAAAAACCATCTAAATCAATGGAAGATCTTCAGATGATCTGCTACAATACTCTAGTCCTTGTTAAAGCACATGGCTATTCAAAGCCAATATTCCACATTAACAGAGTCTCCAATGTAAGATCACTGTAATTCTAATTTTGCACAGGACTGATCTTGGTCAAGACAGGACACAACTGTGCAAGTTCTCATCCCATTTTGCTTTTGGAACACAAGCATTCCCTTACCAAGAGGAGCAACAGGTGTAGTTTCTTTAGCACATCTTACAGTGTAGGTCCCATTCCAAAGACCAAGTCAGGTTAACAGCCAGGTTTTCACCTGGATGTAAAAATACCCTTTTTTGTAGACTGAAATGCAGCTTCAGCTTTCAGCTAGGATTTTTGAATTGCATTGACTAAAATGATGCTGAATAGCACCTGATGAGGAGGCTTAATGATGATCTGGAAAGTGTTAACAGTATCAGTGGTCCACTGATGCAGAGAGCTTGAGAATCTCTTGTATCTGTTAAGTGAAAATCTCCCCTGG
This sequence comes from Melanerpes formicivorus, assembly GCF_026170545.1. Classification (NCBI taxonomy): domain Eukaryota; kingdom Metazoa; phylum Chordata; class Aves; order Piciformes; family Picidae; genus Melanerpes; species Melanerpes formicivorus. The sequence continues at coordinate 4,804,465 of NW_027142394.1, read as the reverse complement.
CTCATGGAGGGAATAAAGCAGCACTCTGTCTCCATAAAAGAGATTACAATCCATCTGACTGGGGGACAAAAATGCATGTATGGGATCTTATTAGCCATTCCTGGCTGGCTCTAGACCATGAGCTTCAAAGGCACAAAAACCAAACAAACAAAAAGGCATGACTTTTCCCTTGCATTTCCTACATTTTGTTCCCTTTTATCCATTTTAAAAGCCACTGTCAGAGTCCAGGAAACAAACAGTTCAAAATCCATCTCCTTCCAAAGAGTAATTGGTGTTCTCCAGAAAAAAATAAAAAGAAGAGGCAGCACTCTTTCTTGCAGGGCAGACCACATAGTTCTTATTCACTCATGTGCTGCAAGCCAAGGTTGGGCACTCACAGGCACATCCCATCATGTGCTTGGATATACCACTGGCTCTGGAAACCCACTTATCCAGTGGCAATGAGTTCTACAGCCTAATTATGCTCTCTGTAAATAACTAGTCCCTTATATTCCTTTCAGCTACAGCTTTAGTGTGGTTTCCATCACACCTAGGATGACATAAAACGTGTCCCAACGCTTGTAATAACAAGTTACAAAAGCAGAACTTAGGCTAAAACAATTAAGGGAAAAAAAAATACCCCCCCCTGAACAATTCCTCCCTCCCTCCCTCCCACCCACCCATCTTGTACAATGAAATCACGTTTTAACCACTGCACTGTCCCTGAAGCTACACCAGCCTTTTGCTTTTAATGTTTCCTAGCAGGGTTACCACCAGCACAGCTCCAGCTGAGCCACCAGCATTTGCAGCAGTGTGCCTCCTAATCGTCCTCAGAACAGCCAGAAGTAACTGACTGCTGCTTTGAAACAGAATTTACATTAGGAAAAGTCTGTCTCTTATTAGAGCTAGGCAGAGCACTGGAAACACCAGCAGCCAGTTGTAAAACTTCATTTGTATCCAGAATTCCAAAGCCATTATTTAATTTGCTTGGGGGGGGGGTTGGGGTGGGGGGGGGGAGGAGGGTAAAGAAAGAAGTCACTTAAAAACAGCAAAAAAAAAAATCCAATCAAACCAAAAGCCACCAAAATAATGAAATAAGAAGCCGTGTTTGTTATTAAAGGTCCATAAAAACGCAAGGAGGCTTGAAATCCAAAGGATCTGAAAATTAACACTGCAAGCACACATGAAAAGCAAAGCACACTTGAATAGGGCTGGCTGGGAAACAACAATTCCATTTTGCTAAACATTTCAAGGCTTTGAAATGTGTTTTTGTTCCAATATGAAACAAAAAAAAAAGAAATGAGACTCTCTGAACGTTTTCATGAAACGAGAATACGAGAGAGAGAGAGAGAGGGAGGGAGAATGTTCGCTCCCTCTGGACCTGAGCGGGGAGGGGGGGGAAAAAAAGTCTTCCCAACAAAATTGCCTCCAAAATAGATAAAGTTTCCATGAAACATTCTGGTTTTGATGAAACAGCATTTTTTTTTTCAACAGGAAAAAAAACGTGTCAGCAGAAATATCCCAGCGGCTCGAGCAGCAAAGGCTTATCTACGGCGGGGGCTTGCGCGAACAAATCGAGCCAATCCGATCACGTTTCTATAGGTCCCCATGTGAACACTACATCAGTTGCCTCAGAAAGACACTCCATGAGATACTTGAGATATCTCTCTGTGGTTTTTTTTTTCCTCCCCTCTTTATTAAAGGCATTTTATTTCATCCCAACTACGTAAAGGAAGTCACAGAATAAGCAAAGTCCGAGAGGCATCGTAATTCGATTTGTCACTTACCTGGGAGGATACTTCTCTAAACCTGGGGACGCTCCAGAATAAGAATGGCTTTAAGACTTGCAAGATTTCTTATTTCTTTATTTCTTAAGAAACCTAAACTGTGCTTTCAAAATCATATGGATGCATTTGAATGAAGCTTTCACCTACTAAGGGAAAGTCTGTGCTGGAAACTTCAACCCATACTGGGCAGCCCTGGAGAAAAATCACAGTATCACAGTATAACTTAGGTTGGAAAGGACCTCGAGGATCATCAAGTCCAACCTATCAACACAGACCCCATGACTAGACCATGGCACCAAGTGCCATGTCCAATCTCCTCTTGAATGCCTCCAGGGACGATGACGTCCTTGGTCACCACCTCCCTGGGCAACCCGTTCCAATGACGAATGACTCGCTCGGTGAAGAACTTCCTCCTAACCTCGAGTCTAAACCTCCCCTGGCGCAGCTTGAGACTGTGTCCCCTTGTGCTGGTGCTGGTTGCCTGGGAGAAGAGACCAACCCCTTCCTGGCTACAACCACCCCTCAGGTAGTTGTAGAGGGCAATGAGGTCACCCCTGAGCCTCCTCTTCTCCAGGCTAAACAATCCCAGCTCCCTCAGCCTCTCCTCATAGGGCTTGAGCCTCTCCTCATAGGGCTTGAAAATCCACTGCACTGAACACTGCTGCAATGAAAGGAGGTGAGCTGCTGGTTTAAAGTCTTTGAATCTACTGAGGAGGAAGGAAACAAGTCCAACAAGTCCAAGTGCTGAGTGCTGCACTTTGGCTACGGCAATCCCATGCAGAGCTATAGGCTGGGGTCGAAGTGGCTGAGAGCTCCCAGGCAGAGAGGGACCTGGGGGTGCTGATCGACAGCCACCTGAATATGAGCCAGCAGTGTGCCCAGGTGGCCAGGAGGGCCAACAGCATCCTGGCCTGCATTAGGAATAGTGTGGCCAGCAGGAGCAGGGAGGTCATAGTGCCCCTGTACTCTGCTCTGGTTAGGCCACACCTTGAGTCCTGTGTCCAGTTCTGGGCCCCTCAGTTTAAGAAGGACATCGAAACACTTGAACGTGTCCAGAGAAGGGCAACAAGGCTGCTGAGAGGCCTTGAACACAAGCCCTATGAGGAGAGGCTGAGGGAGCTGGGATTGTTTAGCCTGGAGAAGAGGAGGCTCAGGGCTGACCTCATTGCCCTCTACAACTACCTGAAGGGTGGTTGTAGCCAGGAAGGGGTTGGCCTCTTCTCCCAGGCAACCAGCACCAGAACAAGAGGACACAGTCTCAAGCTGCGCCAGGGGAGGCTTAGACTCGAGGTTAGGAGGAAGTTCTTCACCGAGCGAGTCATTCGTCATTGGAACGGGTTGCCCAGGGAGGTGGTTGAGTCATCGACCCTGGAGGCGTTTAAGGGGAGATTGGACGTGGCACTTGGTGCCATGGTCTAGTCATGGGGTCTGTGTTGATAGGTTGGACTTGATGATCCTCGAGGTCCTTTCCAACCTAAGTGATACTGTGATACTGTGATACTGTGAAACACTCTTGTTTTTTTTAATGAGATATTGTATTGGCAAGCCTTCTCTCTTCCCTTCTCTGCTAAGGGTGGACTGATCTGTTAGCTCATTTCTGCTCATTTTGGAGGATGGTTGGCTCAAGTACTATCGGGTGCCCCAAAAAATGGCAATGAGAAGATTTAATTGAACAAAGCCAGACTCAGTTGTTCCAAAGAATATTGATCACAGAAATGAATATAAAGGCAGAACACCCCAGCATGCCACAGCACACTACACACTTCCCCCAGGAACTGGTTCTTACCTTCCTCTTGTAGTTCTTTGCAGAATTTTCATTCCAGCTAAGCAGCAGAATTTTCCTTCCCATCTCCTGCTGTACTGCTCAGTGTCATCTGCAGAACTCAGGGACTGCAACTGCACTTCACTGAACATGCCATAGGCATCCTGGACAAGGAGGCACAACCTGCAAAGCATTCCATCCTTAGTGGCTTCTGTTCATGACAAACTCATTATCACACTGCTGAAAACTCTATTACAAACTTCAGGAGAGGGCTGGTGCCCTGCATCTGGAGAATTCCTACCAAATAATGCATCAATAAACTCACCATCATTAAATCATGGAATGGCCATGTCCAGTGGGCAGAGAATAATGAAGAATGTGTGTGTGTGCAGCATGGCTGAATAAAAATTACTGAGTGTTGTAGCACTTCAGTGTCCTGATGCTTTGGTCTGAATTTACAGCCCTGGAGTTGCACACAGCCTTTTTTCCACTGAGTACAAATAGGGTTTTTTTGGTCCTCTTCTACATACTGGATAATCACAGGATTATAGAATGACTTTGAAGCACTTTGGAGATCATCTACTCCAACCTCCCTGCCATGGGCAGGGACACCTCTCAACTAGACTCAGCTGCTCAAGGCCTCATCCAACCTAGCCTTGAACACCCCCAGGAAGGAGACATCCACAACCACCCAGCATAACCAATTCCAGAGTCTCACCACCCTTGTACTGAAAAACATTTTCCTAAGATCCAGTATAAACCATCTCTCCCCCAGCTTCAAACCATTCCTCCTATTTCTATTGCTAGACATCCTTATGAAAACTCCCTCTCAAACCTTCCTGTAGGATCCCTTCAGGTATTGGAAGGCAACTCTAAGGTCCTTCTGGAGTCTTCTCTTCTCCAGTCTGAACACCCCCAGCTCCCTCAGCCTATCCTCACAGCAGAAGTGTTCCAGCCCTTGGATCATCTTTGTGGCCCTCCTCTGGACTCGCTCCAACAGGTTGTCTCATGTGTATTTTGGGGATGTAATAGGGCCACGAACCAGAGAAGCATGACTGAAAAACCCAAAAGGCCAAAGTGCTTGCGTGGGCAATTAGATAAATTAGCTGCTCTGCACTATGTGGTTTGTGTACTTATAAAGTAGAACAGTTGAATTTTTGCCTCATTTGAGGTGAATTCTGCAAGGACCAAACCTGTGTGTGTGCATAAACATCAAAATTCTGCTTAGAAGCACACAAAAGAATCTATTTCACAAGCCATAATCACCGACACTGAAACCACCAAAGCAAGCACTGCATTTTCTAGAGCTTTTTTCTTCTCTTAAATGTCCTGAGGATGCAAAAGAAGAGTGAAATGCCATTTTTTCTACAACAAAAAAAACCCCAAAACCAAATCATGGAGCTGCATCTCAGTATGTTGAATACTGGGTATGAAGGAGTCCAGAGGAACTATTTTAGGAGGTAATTAAAGAACCTGCTAAACAAACAGTTTGCAGCAATATTTGGAAGCAGGAGCTGTAGGGCTGGGAAGTGTTGCTTAACCAACTTGCTGGCATTTTGAGAAGATCTTACTGTCACAGCAGATAAGGCAAAAATCAGAGGATGTCATACAGTTAGATAGTCGAAAATGCATTTCACAAGATTGGGCACCTGAGATGAGCAGCCACGATAGCATGAGTCACGCAGCGCTGAAGGAGGCTGCTGTCTACAAGATGGCTTTAATTGCCCCAGAAAGAGACAGTTAAGCATGGAAAATTTTCAAAGGCAGACAAAAATTACCTTTGAGGGTAGCACATGCATTTTTGCTTCTAAATAAAACTCAGAGATGCACTAGGCAGCAGAATTAAGTTCACTTCCAAGGTACATGCCTAAACTATCTTCTCCAGAACAGCACCATTGTTCAGAGCAAGCCAACTCCAGCTGCCTTTGGAGCTCAGCATAGAACATGTATGCACCCTGAAAGTATTCAGTGGTAGTCATTATGTCTTTATAAAACAAGTCATAATTGAAATGAGCTCCTGCATTTCTCTGGAAGAAATCCATGTGTTTTCTTCACAGGGAAGTTTAGGTACGTGGAAGACTAATAGTCACAGTGCCCTTGTTCATTAGGAACTGTCTGGCTTTGGCTTGCACCCTTCAGAGGGCTGTATTTGGCATAGGGTACAACTCCACAGTCTTTTGGGCATCAGAACTGTGCAAGCACCAACTGAGAGTCCTCTTTTTTTTTAGATTCTAGTGCTGGTGTTGAGGAGCAGGGAGTGGTAGGGCTGAGCACAAATGAAGGTTCCTGCATTTGGTCTGTATCTACAGCTACAAGTGTCCCACACAGACAGAATCTTCACCAGGCCAAGAAAGCTTAGGTGCAAATCCTCCACAGCCTGCTAAGGTAAAGAAGTCCATTAGAGCCATGAAACACTGTTTCTGCCCTGAGCAATAACAAATGGGAGGAAACCAAATGCTGTTGTGATGTGCAGGCTGGTAGGATGCATACCCTCACCTCTGGGCTGAGCTGTGTTCCCAGCCTAGAAAACAGGTGACTGTCCTAACAACACAAACCTGGGTCCACAACAGCCCCACCACTCTTTGCCTTTTCTATGTAAAATCCTCTGTGAGATGCCTTCTGGATTTACACCACAAGGTCATCTCCCACAACAGAACAAAGACTGCTGCGCTATGAACATGCCAGCCCAGAAGCAAAGACACTCCGGTTGCCTGCTGCCTTCCATGGCAGTCAGTCAAAAGCAGTCCTGAGTTTTAACTGCTTTGACTGAAACTCCTCATGCTATTGTTTTGTTTGGAGTAGCAGAGCTAAGGCATTCTGGACATTTCTGAAAATCAGACAGAGTGGGACATTAAAAAACAAAGCCAACAGTTTTGCCTACGTTAACAAAACATTCAGTGGCTGTTCATTGTGAAAAATTAGGTCTCCATATCCTGGAGCAAGCAAGGGCCAACAGAGTCAGTGTCCCAGATCTGATCGGTTCAGCAGTCTCTTAACTGATCACTGGAATTTCTCCTATCTTTAGTGAGACATAACTGAATTCAAGTAAGTCTCAGACTAGCTGGCACCAGGCTCATATTAATTCCTCTGGGACATGTTAATTGCCCAAATAAAATTAGCTTGGTTGGTGCTGAAGGCATCAGCCTCTGAAAGTGCATTTTCCCAGTCTCTTTAAGCCAAACAAAGAGATGGCTGCTGTCAGACATGGGAGTCTCAACTCCCCACATCCCTGGCCACATATTTCCATCCCTTTGTGGTGGCAGTGTAGATGGCTAGGCTAGGAAATTGATTTAGCCAGAGGAATACTGTAGGGAAAAAACAATCATCATCATCAGAGCAGCTCCTTGAAAAATTAACTCTGTAGAATTAAGCTCCTACTTACACAGAATACTACTTCTAGACAAGGATATAGTTTTTTAGACAGGATTAGGAGGACGAAGCTCCCATTTCTGGGATGTTGTGCTGCATACACAACATCATCAGATCATATGATGGAAGAACGGTCATCTTATGACCAATAGAAGGAACAGAACTGTGTCCATTGAGGCTTACATCACCAATGTTTGTGTTCACACTAGTAACATATTCATTACTATTGTCAACATGAAGAAATGCAGAGTAGCAGAACCTACTGCATCAGACTCCAAGTCCTTCTGCTCTATTAGCACCACGAAGGCAAGCAGACATCCACTATACAGCACTGGTTCTAACAGCATCCAAAAATGCTGTTCATGATTCCTCTGCATCATGCATTTACATTCACTCACCTGGAAGAATTTCACAAATAACCTTCAGATGCCTCATTTCAGACTAGAGGATGGGGACTGTCCCAGACTAATGCTATGAAGAGAACTTCACGAACACCTTCCCTGCTTCAGCACACTTTTTCAAGCGGTATAAAGAAATGATGACAAAACCATGAAATACTCTCAGTATCATTTGATCTCTCAGCCTAATTTAGTAGGTAATGCTATAGGTATTTAATGATGAGTGACAACAGATTTTCCTGATGAATGGCTATCATGAAATCAGCTGAATCCCACAACAGACTCAGCGATGCATCTGGAGAACTCCTTTCGTGGTCTCTCCAACCAGTTCTGTTCTTATGGATTTCGCACATGCGGTTAGCATCACCGACAGTAGCAGCTCAGCTGCTTTCAGAGGCTGTTGATTCATGGCCTTCATTTCCTCACCAGCATTGGGTTTTTTTGCCTTGATTTCACTTTATTCCCAGAAAAGTGCATGTGTATTCTTTTCCCATGTTACAGTGGAGCTCTCATATTGCAGCAAATGCTCTTGCAAATGAAGTTTTAGCAGCAAGTCTAACTGTGACTAAAGCAACAGTTTGCCCCATGACCTTCCCCCTCTTTGAAGCTCACTACCAGGATGAAAACCCACATCTAAACTATGAGACAAGCTGCAAATCCAAATTCCCCTAGGAATCCAGCATTTGTTTTGTGCACATAGAATCAGAGAATTGTTTCAGTTGGAAAAGACCTCTAAGATCACCGAGCGCAGCCATCAACCTAACACCACCAGGGCCACAAAGAGCCATCACAAATACTTCTTTTTCCACAAAATGTGGCATTTGCATGGAATCAGTCAGCTCAAACATACCTTTGCCATATCAGTATGCATAGCAGTGAGCTGTTTTTATTAAAAGGAAGGCCAGCATCTCCATTTTTATCAGCAGTGCTCACGCAGGGAGGAAATTAGGGCTGTCTTTATTCTGGGGGACAACAGGATGCAAGCCTGCATAAGACCTGAGTTTAAAATATGGGTTTGGAACCTGAAATTTCTCCTGCAAAGGAGCAGAAAATTCCCTCCAGTAGCAAGGGGTGGCAGGAAAGCCAGCAGAGGAGAGAATGTGGGAGATGCAGACTAAGGAAAAGGTGAAGTATGACTCATGGGTAATAACAAAGGGGGGGTGAAGATAGAGAATGATAAGCAGTAAGGCAGAGATTAGCTTGTATTTCTTCTTTTTTTTTTAAAGTAATGACACAGTAAGTTTCATGCAAAAGCTTGGGAAGATTTTGTTCATTTGGTAATAGCCAGGAGCTAGGATGGGGGTTGGGGAAAGATGAGACTGATTACTCTGCATGATTTCTATGACTGTGCTGATCTTTAGGACAAAACATTTCCCAGTAGAAATCTGGAGAGGATTACAGGATTACTTTGCCATGCCCTGCTGCTAGTTAGTCACTCCTCATGGATAAACCCTCCTTTTACTATTACTTGTTTTTTATGCATGAAAAATCATGTCACCCCACACTACTGCCTCATACTGGGTAGCTGACTTCCTGCAGAACTAAGGGTCACAAGATCCTTCTTCAGCTTTGGTCATGTTCAGCCTCTTCAGTGGATATGGGAAAAGACTAAGCAGATCTGCCTGACATGGAGATGACAGCACAGGGAGGCCGGAGCTGACTGATGACACAGGGAATGTCTTTACCAAGTCTTCTGAAAACAGGCAGCAGAAATTTGTCATGAACAGATCTTAACTAACAAATAATTGTTTTACCCTTGGCTAGGAGGACAACCATGTGGCCATGACAGCTCTTTTCCAGGCATAGCTAAGCTGTGTGGTACAGCATCAGAAGGAAGACAGCCAGGCAAATGCCACCACCTTGGTGGCGCTCAACAGGGACTTCATTAGTCACTCTTTCTTTGGAAGGGAGGGAAAATAGGGAAATGCCTGAAAAGGACTGAATTGTACTAGCTCTGATATTTGCTCATTCTTTATCTTAACCATCCAAGAGAGAGCTGCTGCTCCTTTGTTTGTCAGAAGGACTTCTTATCTCTTTGAGGCGCGGCTCTAGCAGAGGCAGAAAGCACACATACATAAACACACATAAACAAACCCCCCTCTCCCTTAATCACCAGAGGCACAACACTACCTACACAACTCCAATTCAGCAACTTGTCTGGTCAAGTCTCAAGGTGGAGCCAATTAACTCCTGCTAATATGGCTCAGATTCAAATTGTAACCTGCAGGACACCACCCTACTGGGATTTACTTTATCCCTACCTTATGCACTCTTTGTATTCACCATTCCCGTATCACCTCTGAAAAATCAAAGCTCGGGGCAGGGGTCTAAATACACAGGGACATCTATCCATCCATCCATCCCCTTCACCCCCTAGTAACACCAGGAGGAGCATGCCATTAAAAGCACCATATTCACCAGATCACAAACTGCTTCAGAGTCCCTTTTGAAAAGTACATATCCCCTATAGCCTTCCTGAAGGAGGCACAAGATTCAGAGTTTTCTGCTCCAGATCCATGACATTTGCTGTGACCAAACAGGGAAGGAAGCTCTGTAGAGTATAAGGACACAAACAAAAATTAATGATGATGATGACTAGCCCCTTCTATGCACAGGCAACAGAGGTACAGAGGGAAACGCAAGCACCAAGAGGAACAACAAGCTCCAAGAAGAATCCTGCTCACTTCTCTTCCCAATTATAGACCTTTCCAGCACACAGCCTGGTGCTCTGAAGCACTAAGATGACCAAAACAGCAATCATCTGCTTTGAAAGCTGAAAGTTTCAAATAACTGAAAAGCAGAGTCTGTGACCATGTGAGTTTTTATCTGATGATTGTGGATGGATGGAAAAGAGAAGGTATTTCTGGAGTGCTGGATCTGCACACATGGCTAGCATCAGACACTCCAGCTCCCTCCACTGAAACACAGGTTGCCCTTGCAGAAGCATTGGTGGAAACTACATATACCACACAAGTATCAACAGGGCAATGAGCAAGTTGTATCTCTGCATCTCAACAGAAAATATGTATCAGAGGCCTTCCTGGGCTCAGGAAAGGAATCTTTTCTTTGCAGGCACTCTTTAGCCATGTACAACAGAGTATTTGTACAGCACACTTTGCAAATAATTCACTACAGTAAGCATACCAAGCCCATCATTCTGGATCTTCCTTGGTTTTCCTTACACTTGTATGCATATGTTACCAAAACAAACAAACAAACAAAAAGAGGGGGAGAGGTTATGAAATACCTATTGCATATTTGCTTCCTTAACAGCCACTGCAATTCAAACTGGAAAAAAAATCAAATGCAACCTCCATGAGGTCTTTTGTGAATCTCTGCCTGCTGATTGCCTTTTCCAGTTCTTCATTCAGGTTAATCCTTCCACCCACCATTTTTCTGTCTATGGCCTGAAGCAGCAGCAGCACTGCTGTGGGAAATGGCTTTTGTCCATAGGAAGAGACGTGAATGAGCCAAATGTGTCAGCAGGGCTACCTTTTAAAGGTAGAATAGAATAGAATAGAATAGAATAGAATAGAATAGAATAGAATAGAATAGAATAGACCTTCAAGATCATCACGTCCAACCTATCATCCAACACCACCTAATCAACTAACCCATGTAACCAAGCACCCTGTCAAGTCTCCTCCTGAACACCTCCAGTGATGGTGCCTCCACCACCTCCCCGGGCAGCCCATTCCAATGGCCAATCACTTTCTCTGTGTAAAACTTCCTCCTGACCTCCAGCCTGAACCTCCCCTGGCGCAGCCTGAGACTGTGTCCTCTTGTTCTGGTGCTGGCTGCCTGGGAGAAGAGACCAACCTCTGCCTGTTTACAACCTCCCTTCAGGTAGTTGTAGAGGGCAATAAGGTCACCCCTGAGTCTCCTCTTCTCCAGGCTAAGCAGCCCCAGCTCCCTCAGTCTCTCCTCATAGGGCTTGTGTTCCAAACCCCTCACCAACTTCGTTGCCCTTCTCTGGACATGTAGAGATGGAACTCCACAGCACTGCAAACGTTCCCACTTGAAACATGGAGCACTACCTGTGTACATCATCCCAGGACAGGGTGCAGCACAAACACCAGCTCCACACATGATTCTTTCAGTGTGAACCATTCCTTCTGCGAGCTTTCCATGCGGCACCAAATGAACTTTCTAAACTCCCCAGCTGACACTGTCTCCAAGTGCACTTTCAAACTGAACTGCTGATCTGTGTGTTTTATTTGTACACAGCGTTTTACCCCAAAGTAAACAAAACACTGAGAACCATAAAAAACTCTGATATCCATTCCAACACAATATGGAGCCTAAGCTACAATTGCCAACAGACACGGAGCTGCCTTTGAGAAACATTTTCAGTGTCATCCAACATCTTGACTTATCTCAGATTCATAAATTATAGAATCATAGAATTGTTAGGGTTGGAAGAGACACCTCACATTACATCAGGTTGCTCAGAGCCTGGCCTTAAAAACCTCCAGGGATGAGGCTTCTACCACCTCTCTGGGCAACCTGTGCCAGTACCTCACCACCCTCATGGCAAAGAGCTTCTTCCTAACATCCAATCTGAATCCACCCAGTTCTATTTTTGCTCCAATGAACACTGAAGTTGTTCCATATTAACAGTTTCAATCCAAATTAATTCTTCCCAACATCCAATCTGAATCTACCCATATCTATTTTTGCTTTAGTGAATATTGAAGTTGTTCTGTATTAACAGTTTCAATCCAAATTAATTCTTCCTAACATCCAATCTGAATCTCCCTATTTCTATTTTTGCTCCAATGAATACTGAAGTTGTTCCATATTAACACTTTAAATCCAAATTAATTCTTCCTAACATCCAATGAATACTGAAGTTGCTCCACATCAACAGTTTCAATCCAAATTAATTCTTCCCAACATCCAATCTGAATCTCCCCATTTCTATTTTTGCTCCAATGAATACTGAAGTTGTTCCATATTAACAGTTTCAATCCAAATTAATTCTTCCTAACATCCAATCTGAATACTGAAGTTGTTCCATATTAACAGTTTCAATCCAAATTAATTCTTCCTAACATCCAATCTGAATCTCCCCATTTCTACTTTTGCTCCAATGAACACTGAAGTTGTTCCATATCAACAGTTTCAATCCAAATTAATTCTTCCTAACATCCAATCTGAATCTCCCCATTTCTACTTTTGCTCCAATGAACACTGAAGTTGTTCCATATTAACAGTTTCAATCCAAATTAATTCTTCCTAACATCCAATCTGAATACTGAAGTTGTTCCATAGCAAGAGTTTCAATCCAAATTAATTCTTCCTAACATCCAATCTGAATCTCCCCATTTCTACTTTTGCTCCAACGAATACTGAAGTTGTTCCATATCAACAATTTCAATCCAAATTAATTTTTCCCAACATCCAATCTGAATCTCCCCATTTCTATTTTTGCTCCAGTGAATACTGAAGTTGTTCTGTATTAACAGTTTCAATCCAAATTAATTATGCAATGTAAGCTGAAGTTTACCCTGATGGATGGTTGATTTGGGAGACAGAGAAAACGAAGGAAAATTAACTTCCCAAGTACTGCCTTAACGTTTGCATAAACGTTCAGCTGCAACAGACCGGTAATCCAGATGTCCCCAGTATCTCTGTTACTACACTGCAAGTAATTTATGGTCCCTCTGCTAAGATCCATTCCATACAGCTTGTAACAGAAATAAAAACCAATTTGGGGTGGCAACAAGAAAAGCAAACACAGCAGATTGTCCCAGCTCGTGTCACACTTGCCATGCTGTCACTCGCAGTTGGTAACAACGATCCAGACGACCCTCGGCGTCCCATTATTTTGGGGTGGAATCCCATTGCAACCCCTTGGTTACTTCAGCACACAGGTCAGAGAAAACATCCTGTTCCTATAGGTCATGATTTATGCATCAAAGTTTAAAATGTACATTGGAAAAAGGTTACAGGCTCAGCTGAAAACTGCAAGTCCTTCTTATGGACGATCTCCAATAGAAAAATCACGTCCCAAATACAACGTGCAATTACCGCCCAGCCAGGTAAAGTACTTATCTGGAAGCTGAGGAGGGGTTCTTGGTTTATTTTGGTTGGGTTTTGTTTTTTTTTTTTAAATCTCAAGACTTTGTAATTATTGTTTCGGCATCCAAGAATTCCAACAGTCAGCAAGGTGCTGCCAGAAGCTCTTCTCCTGCAAGGTGCTCAGCACTCTCCTTTCCAAGAAAATCAGCACTCGCTTGCTGGTTCTGGCAGCATTCCCTATCACCTTTGGTGTGCTTCTTCCACACCTCTGTTCCTTAGTTGTTCAAACCAGAATAAAACTCCTCTCTTTAAAGGGTGATCTGAAAGCAACAGCTGAACAGTATGATAGAATACAATTAACCAGGTTGGAAGAGACCTTTGAGCTCATCGAGTCCAACCTATCATCCAACACCATCTAATCAACTAAACTATGGCACCAAGTACCCCATCCAGTCTCTTCCTAAACACCTCCAGGGATGGCGACTCCACCACCTCCCTGGGCAGCACATTCCAATATCCAATCACTCTTTCTATGAAGAACAACTTCCTAACATCCAGCCTAAAACTCCCCTGGTGCAGGCTGAGACTGTGTCCTCTTGTTCTGGTGCTGGGTGCCTGGGAGCAGAGACCAACCCCCACAGGGCTATAACCTCCCTTCAGGTAGTTGTAGACAGCAATAAGGTCTCCCCTGAGCCTCCTCTTCTCCCTGCTAAGCAACCCCAGCTCCCTCAGCCTCTCCTCATAGGGCTGTGCTCCAGACCCCTCCCTAGCTTTGTTGCCCTTCTCTGGACACATTCCAGCAACTCAACATCTTTCCTAAACTGAGGGGCCCAGAACTGGACGCAGGACTCAAGATGTGGCCTAATCAGTGCTGAGTACAGGGACCTAGATGATACCTAGAAGGGCAAATCCATAATGTCTATTCTGTGTGTCAGATCCCATTGGAGCTGGGGGAGGAGGCTACACATGTGTGCATATACATAGAGAGAGAGCTTCCTTGCAGTATCAACCCATTGCTCCTGTGCTACAGGACTCAAATGCCCTTGCACTTCTATAGCAGGGACTTTACAGCATCTGGAATGAAACAAGAACACTGCAGCAGAGGCACTGGGGCTCCTTATCTTTCAGGACTGTATTCTTTGTGGAGTCATCAGATTTACTTCTGAATCATGAAGACACTGAACGGGACCCTAGAAACAAAACACACAAAACCCCAACAAAACAAACAACAACAAAACAACAACAAAAACCCAACAAAGCAATCCCCCAACCAACCAACAACAAAACCAAGCCAGACCAACATGAAATAAGCATTGAAAAAAAAACCCCAACAACTGCCTGTTTCAGCAGGCACAGAACATCCTAAAGCACATTTCTTGGTAGGCTAGCATTGCACATGTGCTTCCCCAGTGCATGTGAAAGGTACATGAAATCTAACACTGTGGGATTTCTTACAGAGCTGTGTCTGTCTTCAATAAGACATTCTGCTCTCTCACTGCCACATCACCCCAGCAGCCCAGCACAAGGACACAATATTCATTGCAACAAACGGCAGAAGAGAGAGCGGAGAAGAAAAGCAGAAGTGAAATCGTGTCGGGGCTCCTTCCCTAGCAGCGAGGCAGTTTTCCACTCTTTCTCACAGGGTCTGCTGTTCCTGTTTTGCTCTGCCTGTTTTTCCTTACTCTCCTCCAGTGGCTGCCTCTCCTAGGTGTGTTTCTAAATGAGGCAGAGGCAGCGTGTTTGTGTGTGCACGCCGCGTGTTTACAAGAGTTATGGTAGCAGTTCTCAGCAGTCCACCGAGAGTTCTAGGAAATGGCCCCTGTTATTTTATTCTGGGTCAATGTCAGCTCATGTCAGGCTGTAAAGATCACACAGGACAGCTCGCTCCATCTCGTGGTCCTGGCTGGAGGCCTCAATGGGAGAGGGAAAGGGAGCGAGCTGTGAGTGGGCGGAGAGCCTTCCCAGCACTCTACCAACCACCGCACGAGGAATTATGATAAACACCACTCTGGAAACCAGATACAACAGGACATTGTGTTCTTCTTTGGAAAAACAACCAGACTTCGGCTCACTTAAAGTAAACAGTTAATCCTGTTTATCTTCCCCCCCCCCTTCTCTCCCTTGATGAGTTGTTAACAGAACAATCTCTTCTGCAAAGCAAGTAAGAGATCTGTCCCTTAAATTCGGACTGATTTTCTCTTCCTTCAAGACAGGGAAGGGGGGAGGGGGGGAGGAAAAAAAAATCAATCTGATATGTAAACTCTCTACTATCAGCAAACAGTGGGGAATAACAATCTTTCTTGGCTCAAACTGACTTAACAAAGTGATGCCAAAACTGAATGAAACCTTTCCCTCACTTACATATTTTATTTTGGAAAACTGAAGTCCCAAACACAGGGCTCTCTCTTCAGCCCCTTTAACTGTTCCTTTGCTGACAACAACAAGCGAAACTCGTTAAACCAAAACAAAAATCAGGAGTGCAGACTGGCTGGGGGGAGTCCAGATGAGCTACCGAAGGGAGGGTGGCTGTTCCCAGGTGTTCCTCTGGGAGGTGAAACAAGAGGAGTCAGAGCAATGGACTGCAAGTGAGGTAACAAACTGTTATCCTCCTTTCCCAAAGTTATGCTTACTGTGCAGATTCATCACGCCCCTGACTTTCAATATTAAGGGTGATTAATTAGAAAAGCAGATGGCATTGATTATCTTGTTTTGCTGGAGTCACCAGAGTCTACCTATTAACTGCTTCTTAGTGTGCGTGGGGGAGTCCACTGAAAGCTACAAGCTTTCCCAAAGGGAATTCTAATTTTTAGCAGTCAGAAGCTTAAATAGTTCTGAAAGTCAACATCGAAAGTGTGCTCAACATCCCCAGTCAGTAAAAGTTTGTTGGTTTAGCTATTTATAATCACAAAAATACATGATTTGCAAAAACTGAAGGAGGAGAAGGAAAATATTTCCCTGTTTTATTTTTGCTCATCTTGCAAGCTCTAAGATTCTGTGCAACCAATGTCATCAAGTGCAAAAAATGTAAGCTCAGGTCTGGGAATGAAAGTCTGAATTTCAGAGATTGGTTTGGGGTTTTTTTTTTAAACCCCCATTACACATGTACAACTTGCAAGTTTTTAAACATTATTTTGCTGTCTTTTGCATTTATTGCTAAATCTTTTGCAGCAGTTGCTGAATCTACGTTGCTCTGTAGCGACAGAGCAGGACAAGCTATTTCCCGCTGCAGAAACAGGGCTGAGGAGGTGGCTATCAGCAGCCTGGGGATAGATCCCCAGAGGAGCAGCCTGAGGACTATCTCCCCCAGTCCACCACTTTGCCCACAGTGTCCTCCAGCCAGTACTGGAAGAGCCAGTATGCCTCCAGCCAAGACTGGAAGAGCCAGTATTGGAAGGACAGGACTGCTGCTGAACACTTCATCTTCCAGGTGCACCCTGTCAGTTAACCCCTTCCTTCTCAGTGCTGCACCTGTGCAAGAAAAGCATCGTTGCTCTCTTATGAATTTGGGTCAGTTCTGCCAAAGACTGGCCCCAGGCTGACAGATAGCCCACAGCATCACCTATGAAAGACCCATCTTATGCTGAGGTCCTGCAGCTTTGAGCAGAGCAGTTATTAACTGCAGGGAAGAAGCAATAGCTTTGGTAAAACCTCTCTCAGGAAGCTAGAGGAGAATGTGGTGGTGTTACGGTCTCTGCTTGTTGGAGAAACTCCTGGGTGCAGGAAAACAAGGCACTAAACTTAAATCATTTAAGGTGCAGTTATAATCCATGTATAAAAGAGAACTCCCTTTGGCTCCCCGAGTTTTGAGCCCCTGCAGTCTGGCCACCATCACACCCTGCTTCAGGAGGGAACGTATCAGCCAAGAGGAATGCACATCAGAGGTGAATCCATTGGAGATCGTTAGGAGGTGAAGCAACAGCAGGAGGAAAACACAGAAGGTGAAGAAAATAAAGATCAGGAGAAAGGAGTCTCTCTGATATTACCTCTTCTCCACTTCCTTTCTTACACTTTGCTCTTTTCCATATCTCTGGTAGTCAGAGATTAGGGGGGAAATGCCGGGCTGAGGCAACACCAACACAATCCCATGGGTGACCTACAAGCATCACTGATGGAGCACTTTCCCCAGACAGATTTGGATTCTTTTTTGGTATCAGAAACGATGGACACAGCAAGTGCTGCTGAAAGGGAAGTGCAGATGGCAGTAGTTTCCCAACTTGAAAATTAAAGAGTTTTGTTATCCTTTCAAGCCATTTGAACCTCTCAAAGTGAGAAATCCTATTCTCTGCTACAGGCCAAGCAAAGCTTTATAAATTACTTTGAAATAAGCAGTACACTTGGGCCATTAGCCAAACCTCACTCCAATTACCTTCTTCCCATTGATTTCGTGTCACGCTGTATAGCAGGCAGAGAAAACCCTTGGGCAGCACAAAGAGCATTCCTACACCTTGATTTCATTCAACCATTCATGCAAATTCCAGGTTTCTTTGTTAAAATCAGCTAAACTGAAAACCAGTCAAGGACCAAATGATGAAGTCATTTTATTAACACCACACTGACAATTTCCTGTAATTTCAAGGAATGGCTTTGTTTTTTAGCAGGATCAGAACTTGGAACACAGCACACAGTATATGAAGAGTCTTAAATCTACCACATTCTGATTTCACTATTTTTTTTTGTGCTTCATATAATTGGGTAATCCTAAAACACACACACAGAATCTCTCACTTCTTTCATCATTTTAGTTATCTTTGGATGCCTACGAAGACTTCAATTATCGTGTGTGCTAGTGGGAAGTGTTTTAAAAGAAAGAGAACCTCTACTGCAGCCTCTTATCACAATTACCCTGTGCAGATCACAGTGTTTATTTTACATCTCATGCATGTGGAGAACTATTTTATTGTAATGATATAATCAGCTATTACACTGGATTTTAGGTAATGAAATCCTGGTCAAACAGGGAGAAACTACATGCGTGGTATAATTAATTCTGATCTTCCCTTCTCCTATAAAAACAGGCCTGAAAGTAAGAACCTGTTCAAAGTATCAGTACAGCATAGTTATAAATAATGAGAGCACTCATTATTTATCTCCCAAGGAAAGGAAATAAAACATATATATAAAACAGGACCAAATCTAATAAAAAACTACAGGAAGAGTTTAGAGACAAAAGATAATCATGTAAATTAGAACTGGATTAGGGCCCTTAGTAAACCTATCTATTCATGCCAGAAGAGGTGATTTAATATTCTGTGGTTTAGAGCCTGGTTTTGTGTCTTATCCAAGAGAGTATCAACAATAGCACATTGTTCTCCTACCACCGTGCTGGTGTTACAACCTCTGGTGTGATTCAGCACAGACGTGAAGGGAGAAGCAGAGCTGAATACAATCTGGATTTTCCTGAGCTGTCACCCAGTGCAGGCCAGCAGGAGATACAGCATCCCAGCCAAGATAACCAGATACCTTTTGTCTTGAAAACATGCAGTTTCCTGTTGATAGTGTTCTGTACAGTCACACTTGTCTCATTCTCTTTTTCCTGTCACACATTGCTCCTCTAATTCACAGTACTTCTCTGAGGAAGCATTAGGACAGGGATGGCTTCTCCTATATGCCAGTAAAGCATCTGAAGCACCACACAAGACCTGATCCTCAAAGGAACATCAGCGTCACAAAACGATCAAAGCTTTGGCATAGCCATTCAGACATCAGCTGCTGCTGCTTAGCCTTAATCACAGGCAACAGTACTGTCACTTGTATTTTCAGAGCAGTATCAGCATCTTAGCCACTGCATTCTTCCCTCCCTGGCCCTCCACTGAATAGGAACTCTTTGCATGGAAGGGTCTCAAACCAAGCTGCTAGGCTGCTTCACCCTGGCTTCACCCCTATTCCCAGAACAAAGCATTCCAAAACCAGCAGAAGGAGTTTTGAAGGTTGCTTCAAGAGGGTTCCTTCCAGCTGGACACAGAGAACCACCAGTACATAAAAGTGATTATATTTTGCATAAACATAATTTTTCATGCATTGTCTGTTGTCATGGGACACATGGTGTTACCTCCACTGCATGGGAATGCACCAGAAGAAATGCAGACAAAGCCTTTCCCCTTAAGAAGGGCAAACAAAATGCCTTTTCTGAAGGCCATTTTCCAAAGCCATTTTCTGAAGGCTGGGGAAGGACTTCTCAGGATGCCAGGTAGTGATAGGACTAGGGGGAATGGAATGAAGCTGGAGGTGGGGAGATTCAGGTTGGATGTGAGGAGGAGGTTCTTCCCCATGAGAGTGGTGAAACCCTGGAATGGGTTGTCCAGGGAGGTGGTCGAGGCCCCATCCCTGGAGGTGTTTAAGCCCAGGCTGAATGAGGCTCTGGCCAGCCTGATCTAGTGTGGGGTGTCCCTGCCCATGGCAGGGGGGTTGGAAGTAGATGATCCTTGTGGTCCCTTCCAACCCTGAATGATACTATGATAAACATTTCACCTAATTTCTACCAGTGCAAGAAGTGTGAAAACACCAACAGGAGAAAAATACAATAAATGACAGCACAGCAGGTGAATCCCACTCGGATCAATCCAAGTATTTTCTTTTACCAATTTAAAAGGGGGAAAAAACCCACCATAATCAAGTTTAAAAAACAAAAATCAAATAAAAACTGCAATGGACTTTCTAAACAAGTGGTTGCAGAGTAGGAAAATGGCATTGTTTCAAAACACAGCACTTCAGCAATTGCACATTTTTTCAATTGCTTGTACAAGCTCTTCCTAAGTTTCCATGATTTTTTCTTTCCAAGATGATCTGACAGAAGATTGTTTCTTTGAAAAGTTCCAATCCTTTCTTTCCTAGAAATAGGTTTCAAAACTGTCATGCAGCAACTATCCACTAATTTTCGAGGCTCTGTTTTGACAAATCATAATTACCCAGCATACTGAAGAATAATTATCCAGCATGCCTACAAGTAGAAGCAACGCTGAACTGTGAGAGATAGAATCATAGAATCATGGTTAGGGTTGGAAGGGACCTCAAGGATCATCTAGTTCCAAGCCCCCTGCCATGGGCAGGGACACCTCACGCTACATCACAGTATCACAGTATCACTAAGGTTGGAAGAGACCTCGAGGATCATCAAGTCCAACCTATCAACACAGACCCCATGACTAGACCATGGCACCAAGTGCCACGTCCAATCTCCTCTTGAACACCTCCAGGGATGGGGACTCCACCACCTCCCTGGGCAGCCCGTTCCAATGACGAATGACTCAGTGAAGAACCTCACCTCGAGTCTAAACCTCCCCTGGCGCAGCTTGAGACTGTGTCCTCTTGTTCTGGTGCTGGTTGCCTGGGAGAAGAGATCAGCCCCTTCCTGGCTACAACCACCCTTCAGGTAGTTGTAGAGGGCAATGAGGTCACCACTGAGCTTCCTCTTCTCCAGACTAAACAATCCCAGCTCCCTCAGCCTCTCATAGGGCTTGTGTTCAAGGCCTCTCAGCAGCCTTGTTGCCCTTCTCTGGACACGTTGAAGTGTCTCAATGTCCTTCCTGAACTGGGCCATCAGGTTGCTCAGAGACACATCCAGCCTGGGGCTTCCACCACTTCCCTGGGCAACCTGTTCCAGTGCCTCACCACCCTCATGGTGAAGAAGATGGGAATAAAATGTATGTTGGTTTTATCCCCTTTCCTCTCACAACAGCTGCAGAAATGTATCCGAACATGCAACATTTTAAATCAGAATCAAAACTGCCAAGAAAGCTGTAAGCAAACCTCTTCTGTGAGGAAATTTTAGATTACAGGACTTACACAAAATAAAAGTGGACTCCTTTGCTCAAATCTCTTCCTAATTGTTGAAAGCAGCCTATGAGAGCTATTTCTCCTTTCTCCCTAGCTTGATGTGCTGCACATTTTTCACTGCTGCACACACTCACCTCTGTACACACACTAATCCCAAATTCCAGTATTAGCCACTCATGTAACATTTGGAGACTTGACAGGGTGCTTGGTTGCATGGTTCAGTTGATTAGGTGGTGTTGGATGATGGGTTGGATGCGATGATCTTGAAGGTCTCTTCCAACCTGGTCCATTCCATTCCATTCCATTCCATTCCATTCCATTCCATTCCAGGTACTCCTTTGTTTTTTTTTATTACACAGTGTTTTAATCTTCCAGCTGGGCTGTTAATGTATTACAGCACTGAAAGCCAAAGTTTATTCTTTGCATGGTTTATATTATAACTTTTAATTATGATGGTGTTATTAAGTGATAGGGAGCTGGGGTCAATCAGCTTTTTAAATGCATCCAGATGAACAACATCCAAGTGTAAATGCATCTGGATGAAGAACACCCAAGTGTAAATACATCTAGATGAACAACATCCAAGTGTAAATGCATCTAGATGAACAGCATCTAATTGTAAATACATCTAGAGGAACAGCATCTAATTGTAAATACATCTAGAGGAACAGCATCTAATTGTAAATACATCTAGAGGAACAGCATCCAGCTGTAAACACATCATCTAGATGAACAACATCCAAGTGTAAATACATCATCTAGATGAACATCCAATTGACAAAGTGACAGGAATGTTGTGTGGAAGTCAGTTGTACTTCCCTAATGGGCAACACTTTCTTTTTTCCTAGCTAAAACATGTTAGTTAACAAATTATTATCACAGTATATTATGGTGAGTAGGGTAGGAAAAGAACCTGAAAGTAAACAGAGTTATTCCTGTCTCACATGCACAAGTCAGCAAGGGTGTGACAGAAATCTTAAAGCATCAATACAGATGTCTCTGGTTGACTTTTCTAGGGCCAGTGCTTATAAACCTTGGTAAGAAAGCAAGCAGCTGCCAGGTGCCAGAGAGGAACACTGTCTGCAGTTATTCCAAAAGGAGGATGCATGGACTTATCACTTCCCAACAACTATTTCAGCACCCAGACAGAGGGTGCTGATGCTGACCTGGAAGGACACACACTTGGGAAAAGCACTCTCCTCATCAGCTGTATTTTTGACTACTGGGAGAACAAGAGAGAGAAGTCATCTCCTTCAACAAGGTCTCTAAGGTGTTGTAACAACGTTTCTAAGGGTTTCTAACACACAAATGGAAGCTACCGTGACAACTGTTACAGTATGGTAATTACCACACTGACCTTGCTCTACTGACTCACTTTATTCACGCTGCCAGAGAAGATTGTCTAACACTGACCACTGCGCTCAGAGTTGTGAAGTGGTTCAAACTCTGGGTATTTGTGGAATGGGTTGCACAATTTCAGGGAGAACAGATCCTCTGGATTTTATTTCCTTTCTAGTTTTCTTGCCTGCAGGTTGGCTTGACTAACATTAAATTGGGAAACAATTAAAGCATCAATAGACTATAATTCATTTGTCCTGCTCACTGTGCAAAAAGGCACCAGACTGCCCAGTTTGGGAGAAATAATTAACATTAAGATGGACTGAATTCACATCAGAATCTTCAGATATGGGTTTTACCTATTTACTTCTCCTTCAGTGGCCTTAAAAATCTCCAGAGAGATTAAAAGTTACCTTTAATACTTTATAGGCCCAAAGTAAAACCAGCTAGAAATCATTTGGCATCTCTTCAAAGTGTCTCATCAGATAGTTTTACAAGAGTACAACCTAACTGGAAAAAACTGAAATGGTAAATTGTGGTTTACAAAAATTACACAAAAGAACAGTTACTGAGTGGCCAACAAAGCTGTGTGTTGGCAGCACAGCACCAGTAGTTTCTCCAGAATTCATCACAACAAGCTCCCTGCTTTCCGTGTTGGCATACAGGGAAACAGATGGTTCCACTACAGAAGTATCTCCTGCAGTTCCAAATCTCATGTAAAGGGAGATTTCAAAGTAATTTATCTAAAGCCTCCAGTGGGCAGAGATAAAGTGCCACACATTTACACATCACACAAAACGCTGCTCACAAAGGGATGCTCCTAGAAAGGAAAGATATTATCTCTCAGCATTGGAGCAGCATTTTAATGTACATCAAGGAATTTCCAGACAAGCTTTGGACTTCACCAGGTTTTAGTCAGAAGTTTTCCTGAGATACAATCATGCCAGCAGGAGAAGGCAAGGAATGCCCTTCCATTGTCTTTCCAACACTTTGTATAATCAAATCAAAGCACAATGACCCGTGAGGAGGCCAGTTTGCAGTAGGTGGGTGAGACACAGAAGAATACCACGTGAAAAGAAATAAAGATATCTACTCTCTCTGATGCCACAAGGCAAAACAGCTGGAAGAAAACAGAATTAGCAATGCTCAGATTCAGAATATGCCATGTGTCTAGAAACAGACAAAACCACCCTCCATGTTCAACTTGTGGCCTTCCAGTATCTGAAGGGGGCTTACAGGAAGGCTGGGGAGGGACTGCTCAGGATCTCAGGTAGTGATAGGACTAGGGGGAATGGAATGAAGCTGGAGGTGGGGAGATTCAGGCTGGATGTGAGGAGGAGGTTCTTCCCCATGAGAGTGGTGAAGCCCTGGAATGGGTTGAGGCTCCATCCCTGGAGGTGTTTAAGACCAGGCTGGATGAGGCTGTGGCCAGCCTGATCTAGTGTGGGGTGTCCCTGGCCATGGCAGGGGGGTTGGAACTAGATGATCCTTGTGGCCCCTTCCAACCCTGACTGATACTATGATATTCAGAGTCGTCCTGGACTGAAAATTAACACAGGCTATCTCAGGACACAGTGAGCTCCTTACATTGTTTTCAAATTTCTAGTTGAGTAATAGAAGAAATACTAACATCTCCACCTACACTTCCTCATAAACCAAACCTTTTAATGACCACATTCAGCTAGGAAGACGTCCAGCTTCTCACGAAACGCCTTTGAGCGCCCTGCAGATTCCAAGAGAATATTTTTTTCTGCAGCATGTGCTTCTAACCATGACTTGAAATCATGTTCACTGCAGGATTTTTCTGTCAAACCATGAAATTCTGTCATTTTCATGCAAAATTTTAAACTAAACCTATTTTTTTCCCCATATGCAAATGCAGATACACACACACACATATACATATAGCTATCTCATATCAAACCTGCAGACTGACAGTACTATTTGTCAGGTGGTATCAACATCTGCAAACTAAAAACTCCACAAATTTAGCATCCACAAACTAAAAACCAGTTTCATGTCAGGAAGTATTCAGTGGAGATAGCAGGGGAAGGTTCCTCCATCCTACACATTTGATTCTCCACTCCTAAGGTGCAGTACACTGTCCCTCCTCCTCCTTCAAGAGTGTGATGGCAAAACAAGTTGAGGCAGGATGGGAAAATCAGATCTGGGAGCTGATCTGGCTTTAACAAACAAATCTCAGGTGCAAACCCAAAGTTATTGACCTGGAGTACAACATCCAGCTCTGGAGTTTTCAGCACAGGAAAGGCATGGACTGGTTGGAGCAGGTCCAGAGAAGGCCACAAAAATTATCTCAGAGGAACACCTCCCCTGTGAGGGCAGGCTGAGAAAGTTGGGGTTATTCAGCCTGGAGAAGAGGAGGCTTCAAGGAGACCTTATTATGACCTTTCAGTACTTAAAGAGGGTCTACAGGAAAGATGGGGATAGATGTTCTAAGAGGGCCTGTTTTGATAGGACAAAGGGTGATGGTTTTAAATTAAAAGCCAGTAGATTCAGACTAGATCTAAGGAAAACATTTTTACAATGAGGGTGGTAAAACACTGGCCCTGGTTGCTCAGAGAGATGGTAGATGCTCCATCCATGGAAACATTCCAGTTTGGGTTGGACAGGGCTTTAAGCAACTTGATTTAGTTAGAGATCTCTTTGCTGACTGCAGGGGGGTTTGGACTAGATGACCTTTAAAGGTCCTTTCCAACCCAAACCAGTCTGTGATTCTGTTTTTCTTTTGCATCAGTTTGCTGACTGAGCATTACTAACAGCTGTTCCAGCTCCACTGAATGGGCACTCCAGCACGTAGTGGTGACAGGACAGCTCACCAGGGAGAGAAGAGGTGGGGACATGGATGTGGAGTGAGACTAATTTTAAGTTAGTTTAGAGAGAGAGAATAATTTATCATGGTCTTCCTCAACAAGAGATCACAGCCTCAGTCACACCCCAGATGAAGCACAGAACCAAATGGGCCTTGTGCCACTGCTTGAAGGTCTATCACTACCCTCCTGCCTCAAGTGTTGGTTCTTTGGCTCGCCTTTGATGGAAACATTGGTCTGGATACCACCACCTTGTAAGAATAACTCTTGCAAGAATAATTTGTACACAAAAAAATATTTACAGAAACAATAGCATACCATGGAACACTACAAACAGTATCACATTTTAGTTTTATAACTGCAGAGGAGACAGACCAGCTTAAAAATGCAAGCCAAAGAGGAAGAGCAGAAACACTTCAAAAACACTGAGAGCCAGGCTAATGGAAAACATGTTAGAAAGCCTACAAAAAGTTTGCTTATTTGCCTATTTTAAAGTTCATTTAGTCTTTTCAGAGTGCCAGTTTGTATTTACAGCTATACACTATGAAAGCACACAAACACATCACCTAATTTCCCTCAGCAGAATTAGCTTAACTAACTCTTGAGTATTTAAAGCTTCCAAAGTGAAGCCCAAGCTTTCAAACAGCAACTTGTGCCCAACTGCCAGCCCCCCCTATTTCTGACTTGTATTTCTTCTGTTCTATCTTTTGTACAGCTCACTGAATTTCTTCTTCTTATCTAAAACTTCAGCTGTGGATGCTATTTAATGGTTTGCCTTGCTGACCATTTCCTATTTTGTTTATAAATCAATTTGATAAAAAAAAACCAATCCCCTAGTGGTATCTGCAACTGCTGAAAGAGATTCAAGTGAAAAATGACTGTGTTCAAATGAACATAGAGAAGAATTACTGTGTTCAAATGAAGCACAGCCAGCAAGTCAAGGGAGGTGATTCTCCCCCTCTACTCCGCTCTGTTGAGACCCTACTTGGAGTACTGCATCCAGTTCTGGAGCCCCTATTACAGGAAGGATCTGGAGGTGCTGGAACATATCCAGAGAAGGGCCATGAGGATGATCAGAGGGCTGGAACTCCTCTCTCCTCTGAGGACAGTGTTGGGGCGGTAAAGTCTGCAGAACAGAAGACTCCAAGCAGACCTAATCATGGCCTTCCAGTATCTTAAGGGGACCTAGAAGAAAGCTGGGGAAAGACTCTTTAGGGTGCCAGGTAGTGATGGGACTAGGGGGAATGGAAAAAAAATGAAATGGGTAGATTCAGATTGGATGTTAGGAAGAAGTCCTTCCCCATGAGGGTGGTGAGAGACTGGCACAGGTTGTCCAGGGAGGTGGTGGAAGCCTCATCCCTGGAGGTTTTGAAGGGCAGGCTGGATGTGGCTCTGAGCAACCTGATCTAGTGTGAGGTGTCCATGTCCATGGCAGGGGGGTTGGAACTGGATGATCCTTGAGGTCCCTTCCAACCTTAACAATTTTAATGATTCTATGATATTAACTTTATAATTTCTATTTATTTCAGCCTGAGGCAACTCAGCTGGCAAGTGAGACTGCTGCAGACACTGCTCCCTTTAGTTTATCCCTTTGTACTTGCAAGAACTACAGACACTTATTTTCCTTTTTTGCCCCATAATGAGCAAAATCCTACCTCCTTGAACACTTTACAACCAGGAGGTAGAGACAAAACCTGTGACTTTTTTTCTATTGCTGATTTAAAGAGGAAAAGAGAAAAAAATTAGAATAAAAAGAAAGAAAAAAAAAATCATATTTGCTGTTTTTACAGAACTAAATGGACAGAAACTGTCAGAGTGTGGGACATCACTAAGCATAGGCCAGGGGATTGGCAGGAATGACTGTGTTGTGCAGCCTACAAGCTTTATTTGGTTTTCAGGCCACATTCCTGCAGGGTGAGACACTCTCAACTCCAGAGCGCGGTGGGTAAACAGTTATGGGAAAAAATTATTAAATATTTCCTTTCCACAAGGTAGCAGGCAAAACAAAAACAAAAACAAGCCCTGCACACAGTGCTGGAGGTGGTCTTCAGCTGTCAAAGTTCAGCAAAGGCAAAGGAGGTATCCGTGCCTCCTTTCTGACAGGCACTCGGAGCTTTTATTATTGGGAGACTGATCTTCCCTCCTCCTTTTTTCCTTCATAAGCTCATACTATGTGTTTATTTTCAGATAGAGGCATCATTATGATCCATAGGTGGAGATGCACACCACATGGGCTGCTCCATCATATGGAGATGACAGCAGTGATTTGGGTCCTATGGACGCTTGCACTTAGCATTACAGAGGAAGTGAAAATACTCACAAGGGCAAGTACTACTTACTCCAACACCTGATGTAATCCATAACTACTGGTCACTTCCCAAACCTCTCACTGAACTCCAGTAGCCTTTGAGAGCTGTTTGTTGCACTTCAGTTTGTGACACAATGTTTTATATGTTCTTACTCCAAAAGATTCTGGAAACATGAAGCCCATCTGAAGGCTTTCTCTAAATACGAAGCGTGTTCTGCTGGCGGAGGATTTTGGAACTCTAAACAGCTAGGAAATGCAGTTTATTCACCCTGATTAAACAAGCCATCCTGCAGATGGGTCTGAAGCTTAAGAGGACGATACACAGAGCTGTAGCAAAAGGCAGAATACAGGTTTTTCTCCTGGCTTTAGCCCTCGGCACTACAGCTCATTTATCTAAGTTAGGTTTGAGAAATCTCCAGGAACACCTAAGAACATCTATCAGATGTGTTTTGATCAGTGTGTACAGAGAGCAGAACCTCACTCTAACTCTACAAGCAGGAACATGCTGGGCTGTCTGTCTGTGGATCAGGGATTATCAAAGCTCTCTTCCTTCTCTGACCAAAGACACAAACTTTCCCTACCAAAAGTTCAAACACATGCACACCATCCCTGCTGCACTTTAAACCTCATGTGATTTTTACCTATTGGAAACCAGAAGGTCATCTCCTCTCCTTCCTGATATTGACAAAATTGTGCATGTCAAATGGCTCCTGAGCTGAGAGAGACCAAACTCCATGTCCTGTTGTCCTGGGTATGCAGATGGATTGGTATTACCACTAAATTACTGGCTTTCACATTATGATTTTGGGATTAAACCTGCCCCATTTACACCTCATGACTTCAACAACTGTGGGATAAGAGCCTCATGAAGCAGAACTATTCCAAAAAGATAATTAAACCATAGGCAGTTCCTGAATGCAGAGCACATGGGAACACCACAGAGCATGTTGGTTTTGCCAACAGCAAAGAGCGAGAAAGTAGCTCTAAGTCTTTATGGCAGGAAAAAGTGGATTATAAGCATTTAATTTTAGCATTCATAGACTCACAGAAATACAATTTAGAATGCTAGAATTGTTAGGGTTGGAAAGGACCTCAAGGATCATCTAGTTCCAAACCCCTTCCATGGGCAGGGACACCTCACACTACAGCAGGTAGCTCAGAGCCACATCCAGCTTGGCCTTCAAAACCTCCAGGGATGAGGCTTCCACCATCAACCTGGGCAACCTGTACCAGTGTCTCACCACCCTCATGGGGAAGAACTTCTTCCTAACATCTAATCTGAATCTACCCATTTCCATTTTTTTTTCCATTCCCCCCACTCCTATCCCTACCTGACACCCTAAAGAGTCTTTCCCCAGCTTTCCTGTAGGTCCCCTTAAAACACTGGAAGGCCATGATTAGGTCTTCTTGGAGCCTTCTCTTCTGCAGACTGAACTGCCCCAACTCTCCCCTCAGAGGAGAGGAGCTTCAGCCCTCGTAGAGTTGTTAGGATTGGATGGGACCTCAAGGATCATCCAGTTCCAACCCTGTTGCCATGAGCAGGGACACCTCACACTAGACCAGGTTGCCCAGAGCCACATCCAGCCTGGCCTTAAAAGCTTCCATTCCCCTAATGGAAGCACCTCAATTCCTGTCTTTTGCCACCCTATCAGTAACAGCAAGAATTGTCAGCAGAATTACAAAATAATGGAAATATTAGGAAAGTAAAAGCACTCTGACAATGTAAATAAGACTCCAAAAGCCCTACACGATGACGGATTTGTTTGGGTTTTCTTTCAGAAGAGGAAAGCATCTTCGCGCAGGGATCACGTCACCTTTCCTTCCCCTTCTCTCACAACACATCAATATGAGGTTAGAAATGCTCTTTTATACCAAAAGAAACAAAAAAAAGAGAGAGATTTCTTAGTTACTCATGAAATTACTCACACTTGGCCAGTGGTTTGTACCAATAACAGAGAGAGATGTGTTTTTCAGGTGGGGAAATCCCAGCAACCCACACGCACAAGCAAGGAAGGTGCAACACAGAATCACCAAGGTTGGAAGAGACCTCAAAGATCAAGTCCAACCTGTCACAACCTCTAAGAGAGCAGATGAGGGGAAAGG
Source organism: Melanerpes formicivorus (assembly GCF_026170545.1). Taxonomy (NCBI): domain Eukaryota; kingdom Metazoa; phylum Chordata; class Aves; order Piciformes; family Picidae; genus Melanerpes; species Melanerpes formicivorus. The sequence goes on along the minus strand of NW_027142394.1, from coordinate 4,774,796 downwards.
AAAAAAAAAAGGAAGCAAGGTCAAATCTTGGGTCAATCCCCTGGGAAAATCAGCTAAACCAGAGTGTGAAGAATTCCCTGACAAGGAAAGCAAAACTGCAAGGCCCAGTCACCCTCTCCCTCCTGCCCCTCAGAGCAATCAACAGCTTCCCAAAAGCCCACACTTGTTTAAACAAGCTTGTTTCTCCTACCCTCCCTCATTATCTGGTCAGAAATAACGACTATATGATTAATAAATAGTTACTCAATTACCACTTTACCCAATCCCCACCAGTTAATCACAGGCACACCTTTCAAACCACAATATAGATTAAAAAAAACACAGCAAAACCAAACAGACAGACTGTTCATCTCCTCCTTTTCCCACATTTTTCTTCCCCTCCTCCCTTTCCCACTCCCCTTGGATTAACACTTTGTGGGATTTATTTTCCTGTATCAAATAAAAAACTAGGGTCCTCCAAGCCTTTTTGTTGCAAAGTGAATAGAATCAATAAGGTTGGAAAAGACCTCAAAGATCAAGTCCAACCTGTCACCCAACACCCCATGACTAATAAACCATGGCACCCAGTGCCACGTCCAATCCCCTCTTGAACACCTCCAGGGATGCTGACTCCACCACCTCCCTGGGCAGCACATTCCAACGGCTAACAACTCTCTCTGTGAAGAACTTTCTCCTCACCTTGAACCTAAACTTCCCCTGGTGCAGCTTGAGACTGTGTCCTCTTGTTCTCATACTGGTTGCCTAGGAGAAGAGACCAACCCCCACCTGGCTACAACCTCCCTTCAGGTAGTTGTAGAGAGCAAGAAGGTCTCCCCTGAGCCTCCTCTTCTCCAGGCTAAGCAACCCCAGCTCCCTCAGCCTCTCCTCATAGGGCTTGTGCTCAAGGCCTCTCCCCAGGCTCGTTGCCCTTCTCTGAACACATTCAAGAGTCTCAATGCCCTTCTTAAATTGAGGGGCTGGTCCCAAGCTTGCCAGCTGCACAGTATTCTGCTCTCACCTTTTGGTGACTGCTGAAGCATTTCAGTTCTAGCAGAACTCCTCAAAAAGCGGTCCCACATTGCCCAATGTCCCTTGGCAATGCTACTCATCTCCCAGCTGCTTTCCTAGGAGCAGCTCCTTCACCCAGCTCAGTTTACCCATCAGAGAAAATTTTCATTCACCCTGAATGAAGAAATGGTTTTAAACATGAAATGGCCCAAAGAAATACAAATTAGAAACATAGAATCATGGAATTGTCAAGAACCTCAAGGATCATCTAGTTCCAACCCCCCTGCCATGGGCAGGGACACCTCACACTACAGTAGGTTGCTCAGAGCCACATCCAGCATGGCCCTAAATACCCCCAGGAATGAGGATTCCACCACCTCCCTGGGCAACCTGTGCCAGTGTCTCACCACCCTCATGGGGAACAAACTCTTCCTAACATCCAATCTGAATCTACTCTTCTATTTTTGCTCCATTCCCCCTAGTCCCATCACTACCTGACACCCTAAAAAGTCCTTCCCCAGCTTTCTTGTAGCCCCCTTCAGATATTGGAAGGCCACCACAAGGAATTGCCCTATTCCACATGCTCTGTGAGTGGGATATACTGTATGCCATATGCCAAAAGGGATTTGTATGGAGTGCTGGCATTTTTTATGCTCCCCACATTTGGAACACCACACTACACGGAGTGCAAGAGGATAAGATCATTTAGGTCAGCAAAATAGGACCTTACGAGTGTGTAAATTCCTCATTGGTGCATGCAAGGGAAATAGCTGTGAGCACCAGGACTATTTGTATCTGCAGGTATTTGCTTTACATGCCACAGCAATTCTGCAAACAAATAGTGACTGTTTAGCAATAGTAATCTCTTTCTATTGTATAATACTGAACTGAGGAGAGGGAGAACGAAAGATAAGGCTTTAAAGTCCATGGATAAACAGCACACTGACTGCAAACTAACCACTACAGAAATCCCAGGTTTGTGCTGTGAGGAGAGAAATCCATGGCTGACAGAACAGCTGAGAATGGAAAGGGCAGCCTGAGGAAAGGCTGAGGGAGCTGGGGTTGTTCAGCCTGGAGAAGAGAAGACTTAGAGGGGACCTTATCACACTCTACAAGGAAGGAAACTTACTTAAAATGAAACTGTGGTGGTGGTAAGACTCTTCTCCCAGGCAACTTGTGACAGGACAAGAGGGCACGGTATGAAGCAGGGGAGGTTTAGGTTAGATATTAGGAAGCATTTCCTCACAGAAAGGCTGATTAGGCTCTGGAACAGACTGCCCAGGCAGGTGGTGGAGTTGCCATCACTGGAGGTCTTTATCAAAAGACTGGATGTGGCACGGGTTAGCTGATGTGGTGGTGTTAGGTCATAGGCTGGACCTGACCATCTCAGAGGTCTTCTCCAGCCTCAATAATTCTGTGACTCTGTGATCCCCAAATCAGAACTGCAAGAGGCTGAACTGCTCTGGGAGAAAACAAACACACAGCTTCTATGTATCATTCGTACTTGTAAATACGCACACACACCCCACGCGTTCCGAGTCCTTGGGTTTGGCTTTTCTTGATCCATGAGGCAAACATAAATAGAAGTAACTAACTCTTCCTGTGTTAGGAATCTGAAGGTGGCAAGGTTAAGTGCTCTGAAATCAACAGATGACACATTCAGGTTTTGCTGTATAGATCCTGCACAGCAGGAAATGTGGTGTAACATCTCTGGAGTATTTTGCACCTGTGCTTCTCAGCATGTGTTTAGACAACAACGATTTGTGTTATCAGGGTCTGTGGCTTAAACAGTCTGTTACCATTTCAACTGAGGGGACATCTGAGTACGAGTGGAAAGCTGTCAGCCTGGGTCTGTATAGCTAAGTGCCCCCCAAGCTGCTGCTTCAGACACATGGAAAGTATCATGTGATGCTGCTATGGAGGTAGCTGGTCCAGTGTGGTCTATGCCCTAATTGGGAGGATGGTTGGAAAGAACTTTACTTCATCCCTCTGCCTCTCACTTTGAAATATTTCCTGCCTCAGGTGGCATGAACATTTTGGGCTGGAGGAGAAAAGGCTACTTCTTATTTCTCTCCCCCTTCTCCCTTTCCAACCCCAGCTGTTTCCACCGTAGAGCAAGCTGTAACTGCTGCCAAAGAAAACATGGCATTTTCCTACCTTGAGGACATTCCCCTTTGAACATCAAAAGTCTACAGCAAACAATGGAGTTGAAACAGCTTTGCAAACAAAAGGTCACAAGAATTTTTCATAATGGAAAATAGACTATCTACAGGCAGGGGTTGCTTCTAGCTCATGAACAACACTACATGTGCTTGCAAATACACCTCATTTGGAGCTGAGCTAGTCTCTGCGGAGATCTTGCATGGTCCCAGTGATGTAACTCGAATTCATCCTCCCTCCAGCCATTTTGTAATCACCTTAATTGTCAGATCTTAAAAGGAATAGATTTTTAGTTCTTTGGGAAGGGAATGCACAGCCAAGCAAACTGTAGGGTGTTCTGAAATAGCAGCTCAGAAATGAAGCAGCACATGAAGTAGGGGAAAGGAGAAAGGGCATGTGCTACTGGAGAGCTTCAGGGAGAAGAGCTGAGCATGTGATAAGCTCTTGATGAAGCTGTGCTTCCCAAGCCCTAGCCAAAGGACAAATGAGCAATGCAGAGAGCCCTTGGCTGCCAGCAGCTACTGGAGCCATACTAGAGGCCTCCATGGAGACTTGGCAGGATGGGATTCTGCAACAGCAGGAGCCACATGTTTTCTGGGCCCCTGCTCTCTGCCTGTGCATACACACCCAGCCCTATGAGCACAGCAGTGTCCTGTGGGGTCACATTCCCATGTGGACACCCACCCCTCTTGCCCAGATGTCCCCTCCATTCAACTCCCATTCAGCAATGGCATCACTGCCACCTCCTCAAACACACTCTGGTGGTCTCCCCTCTTTCCTGCCTCTCAGAAGTGGAGGGGTCGGCAGGAACTCTGTGATATCCAGTTGATGCTGCTATGAAGACAACTAGTGAACTCTTAGTCCCTAGACCAAAGGTGGAAGGTGACTCAAAGAGCATTTAGTGGGAAGAATGCTGGACAAGCAATCACTGAACAAACTTTCTGGTGTTAAACCTTAACTAGAATAAAATCCCTTAAGGTGTGCCTAACAAAATAATTGTACTGCTGGAAATTAAGAGAGTTTAAATGTTCACCCCAGATATCTGGCACTTGTCTCCCTAAGGATTCTGTACACAGGTGAGCCTTCAGCAAAGAGGGAAACTCTGATTATCTGCATTTTTCTCTATTGCTGGGGCAGTGGAGGGAGGCAGTCAGGGGCATAGATTGAAAGCTCTGAATTCTCAGGACAACTTCTTATGCTGCAACTCAATATTGTTTTAATTTCATAGTAAAATTTGCTTTGGATTCCTTTCTTATTTTCCCACTGCCCTACCGAACAGTTTAGCAGAGACGAATCAGCAGAGCTGGTGACTGGAGGCGCAGTTGAGCATTTGCTCATTAAAAGAATTAACCCTATCATACCTTTCACAAATCACCATCCTGCCAACTCCCATGGGAAGCTGCGCAACACCACCATCACTCTCACTGCCTGCAGCTTCTCCCAAGATTTCAACACCTTTCTGTACATTCATCCTTGACCTAAAGTGCCCACTATGGGAACACTCCTCTAATCTTCCCTTCTTCTTATCCACTTAATAAATCCTGGTCAGCCAACACTTTCTCCACGTGATGGATACAGAAAACCTCTGAGTTTGACTAATTGCAAGAACACACACTCAAACACACTTAGAAGAGGCAATGCTGAGAACAAAATGTCTGAGTTTGTAGATTTTAAAGGTAAGACTTTAGATTTTACACATGGGACTTACACTGGTGGAGAAAATAGGTAGTTAAAGGTCCTTGATAACCAGGGGGGGAAAAAAAGATATTGTTAAATCTTTGGTGTATAAATACTATTCCCATTTTACAGTTCTCAGTGTTCACCATGAAGTGGCAATTGGTTTATAGAGACACTGGAACTTAAGAGTTTAGCAGAGCCCATTGATTCAGATTAAACAGCTTAAAATCAGCTCAACATTTCCAAACAGAACTAGAAATGAAAAAGTTTTATTGCTAAATGATGCCATATGAATAACACCACCACAGATCTTTTCATCACTACTCTGCCATAAGGTGGACATGCTGGTTATCACAGAAATGTCCAGAAACCTCAATCAAGTTTGTACCCCACCAGACTAGGCACATGTTGGCTTCAACTGCAGCACCTCCTTAAAGCTTCCTCTTTTTCAATGTCCATTTCATTTGTACATCTGTATCCCAGGACAATGTCTCCTTTGTTTTTAATGCAGGCAACACTAATGTAGTAGCTTATATACAGAGAGAGAAAAGATGCATTAAGTTATTTTGCAAAGGGGCCAAGGGAGTTTTATGGCAATTATTCAGCATAAGGAGCAAGGTATATGGGGAATAGATGAGATAAAATTAGTAGCTGTCAAGTCAGTATTACCTGATGACAGAAATTGCAGCTTTATCTCTCTCCTATCCATGCCTCCCACATATCATGTGCCTCATTAGGATGCTATGGACAGAACACAAGAGAAAAATACCATCCTCAAGCCATCAGAAAAAAGCCATTTAAAGAACCAGGGAGAAACTCCTGCCAGATTTGGTCAGAAAGACTTCACTTGATTGCAGGGCATAATCATGTACTGTCCTACACTGTCATACCATGTGAGGGACGAGAAAGTCCATGCTGTAATCAGGTGCCCTGCCAGAGTCAGAACTGCCTCCCTACCTCCAAACACGTGCTCTCTCTGTGCTGGAAAAACTAGCAAGACCCATCAATTAAAGAGGACTAACAAATGACTCAGGGAAGGGATTGGCCAGTCAGGATCTGGCTATGTTTGGTTCGTTAATCAGATGTCACAGAAGCATGGGCTTTGAGAAAACACTAAAAATACCTCTGCCAAATGCCTGGAGGAGAAATACACTGCTTTTAAGGCTACACAGTCTTGTACTACAGCATTTGATAGCCCAGTGTATGTCCACAATATCCAAAGCCAGCAGCACGATGCTCATTGTCCCAGCCACCTTTGTGGGATTAAACTGCTTTTCCCAATTTTCCAGGTCTCTCCAGCTAAATTCTTACATGGAGGTTTTAGTTTCAGTCACAAGGGTATGAGGAGCAAATAAGAAAGGACCCTGAATGGCAGAACAGTCAATTTAAAACAAGCCCAAGGGCCAGCACATGGTGACACCACATAGGTCGTTTCCACATAATAAAAACTGCTCATGAAGCACTTAGAAGAATAATAAATATGAACAAAAATGTTTTCTATCAGATCATAATGAACAGAAGTCCCCAGTAGATTTGCCAAATGGTGCAAAACATTCCAGTAAAATTTGCTGGTTTGCCTTAAAAGGAAGAATGTGAGCACATCAAAGCTTGACTTTGCCTGAGTAAGACATTATTGTTCTGGCCCTCGAGAGAACAGTGACTTTGAAATGGAATTAGCTGAGCCTTCACCCACATTTGTCAAGGTAATATGGAGCCAAATCACAGTGCACACTCTGTAAGGAAGTCTCCATACTGCTGATAGTTTTCCCACCTGTATTTTGAGGGTACAGGTGTTGGCACTGAACATGTCTAATTCATGAGCTCTGCTTCCACAGGCTCACAAGGCTTTCAAGAGCTTGTCACATTCTTTTCAAGTGGATCATTAAGGGTGGTGTACGTAAATGGATGGGTGGAGGAAAATTATCTGAAGGGGAGATTAGAAGTGATTCAATTTTGGGAGATAACCTGGCTTTTTGTCTTGGTAAGACTATAGTTTGACCACGTGAGTTGACACTGGCATCTGGGGCCACTCAGCAGTTTCACATACAGATACTCTTGTGCAGATGAAAAAGAATAGCATGATAAAGCTTCTCTTTGTGAACCATAAAGGTATAATTCTGACATGATGATGGCTGATGTAATCAACATTTTCATGAGGAGGATAGGCTCAACAACAAGGCAAAGTAAAGCTTTTTACAATGAACGTTTTGAATTCCCCCGGACTGGAGGAGTTCATCACTGACAACCTGTGTGACAAAGATAAAAGGAATGGAAACTCATGCTGAGACCATTTTACAATGGCTCAGGAAGCTTTTCTAGTCTCTGTAGAACAAGAGCAAGTAGAGGCAAAAGACCTGGAAAGAAGAGGAATAATAATGGTGGCCTTCAGTGCAATCTAACCTCCTCAAGAGAAGAAAACTTGAGAGGGAAGCCAGTCTTGAAAGTTTCATTCCAAAGCTGTAACTATTAAAATAACTCAATTAGCTGTGAGAAAGCAATAAGCTCATTCCACACCTTCCACACCAATGCAAAGCAGATAGACAAAGCTTTCTACTTCTTCCTTAGGTGCCTCTGCTGTTGCACGGACAAGTGGAGCTGTCAGGGTAGTCTGGGGAACGCTGACTGACCCGGAAAGCAAAGTGTGGTCCTGACGCAAATACCAGAGGCCATGGTGCACTTCTTGTGCCTCCCTCACCCTTGGTTTTGCAGCTGATTTTGTTATTTATTTTTCAATACCCTTCTGACTATCTTCCAGAAGAAGAGGAAAGAAAAAAAATATACACAAAACTCCCAAAACAAACCAAGAACTGGGTGAAACCAGAGAAGGACAGCTGAGCCATCAATTCCTCTGGGCCAAACCATCAGGTCCAATTCACCCTGTGCTACTGCCAGCCACTTACATCATTCATAGCAAGAAACGCAGCAGTCCAAACTGGTGTGCTCAAGGCTTACAGGAATACTGCTTATTCCCAATTCATCCTAAAAAGCTAAACAGAAAATCCTCTTTATCTCTGTGTAGCTGCAGAGCATTATTGTAAAAGAATAGCTTTCAAACAAACAATGAGCCATTTAAGGATGCAAATCTCAGGATTTGCTACACTGGAAGCGTTTACACAAAACCCCCTCTTGAATCCGTGAAAAATCCTTCATGCAAAAGGTGCATGCTCTTAATATACAACCTATGTCAGCACAACCAGCCTTCATGTAAACACAGGGGCATAAGCACCATGAGCAACAATTCTGTTTCCATCAGAAGCCCTTTTATCCTGCGTAAGAGGTCTGCACACTAATAGATGTCCCAGGCTAATGCTAACTAGCTACAGCTGGCTGCCGGCTATAAAAAGCATTAATGAAAACATAAATACTAACTCCTCTGCTTCCCCCAGCCCCTACGTCAAGGCTGCGCACAGGCATCACTTTCCAAGCGGTCTGTGTGAATGAACTGGCTGCTCTCAACCAGCTCGCTCTGGTTCTCCGAGGTTTGTTTACCGAACAGCCTGTGCAGAGCCGGGCTGCGCATGGGGGGACGCAGGGGGAGAGACACACCACGTGGCCGCCGCCTCGCCCAGCAGATCCTCCCGCAGCCCTGACGGCTGGGGTGAAGGAAGGAAACATCTATGAACCGAGGGACTGACCTAGGGGCACGAAAATACCGAGTCACAGGGCTGGAGCTGCACGCAGCCCGAGCCGCGCAGCGCTGCGAGGGCTCTTGGCTTTGCTGCGCTGAACTCACTCAGGATAAATACTGCATGCCCTGACACACAGGGAGCAGAGGAGTGACGCTTCCTAACGTCAGAGCTCCAGGCACTCTCAAAACTTACCACACGGGAGCTGCATTTTTATTGCACCAAATAGCAAACAAAACTAAAGGGAAAAAAAAAGAAAGAAGAGAAAAGACCCAGATTCATCTGCTCTTGTGAGGCCCCAGCTCAAGTACCACGTCCAGTTCTGGTGTCCCCGTCGTAAGGAAGACATGAAACTGTTGGAGTGAGTTCAGAGGAGGGCTACAAAGATGATCCAAAGGCTGGAGCACCTCTGCTATGGGGATAGGTTGAGGGAGCTGGGGTTGTTCAGCCTGGAGAAGAGAAGACTCTGGAAGGACCTTAGAAGGATACATAGAATAAACCAGGTTGGAAGAGACCTTCAAGATCGTCACGTCCAACCCATCAACCAATCCAACCCACCTAAACAACTAAACCATGGCAACAACTAAACCATGGATCCTACAGAAAGGCTGCAGAGGGACTTTTTGTAAGGACATCTAGCAATAGGACAAGGGAGAATGGTTTAAAGCTGAGAGACAGTAGGGTTAGGCTGAATCTTAGGAAGAAGTTCTTCAGTGGTGAGACTCTGGAATAGATCATGCAGTGTGGTTGTGGTTGCCTCCTCCCTGGGGGTGTTCAGTGCCAGGTTGGATGAGGCCTTGAGCAGCTGAGTCTAGTTGGGAGTTGTCCCTGCCCATGGCAGGGAGGTTGGAGTAGATTCTCTGTAAGGTCCCTTCCAATCTAAGCCATTCTATAATTCCATGATTATCCAGTATGTAGAAGAGGACCAAGGAAAAAAGGCTGTGTGCAACTCCGGGGTTGTAAATTCAGACCAAACTATCAGGAGAGTGAAGTGCTACAACACTCAGTAATTTTTAGTCAACCATGCTGCACACACACACATTTTTTTCATTATTCTCTGTCCACTGGACTGTTGCTCTGCTATTTTTTAAATAGTTGGGTTTATCTTGAAAAGGCTAATCCCAGGTCCTTCTCCTTGGTGCATGTAATCTGATTTCTGACTCATTTAATACAAACCCATGACCCTGGCAGAGTCCCTTCCCTCTTAGATGTTGAAGAGCAGTCTGAGAGCCATGGGTTTTCCTGACTGTGGAGGCATCCACTTCAAGTACCTGCTTTCTCAGGATGTTATTGCTACAATTCTCCCCTAAACCCTGGCAGTCTAAATACAGATGATGAGTCAGATACACAGAAGGACCAAGGTATAGCTGTGAACTCCTGTCACAGATATTCTTGATTATGACTAAACAGTCCAGGATTCAGCAAGAAAGTTTTGGCAGTTTTTAGCTCCCTTGCAAAGGAAATAGGCACTTAAATTAAATGAAGACATGAAAAAAAGACTAGGCACTGAATGTTTTGTTGCTAACAACCTCCTGCACTTTCCATGTACGTTGTATCACTATGGTCAGTTAATTTACAGCTCTATATCGAAGATATGATATAACTTGTACCAATCATTAATCCCCCTGCACAGCTTTCAAGTCACAGAGAATTTACAGAGTTTGGCATTTGTTCAGAAGCAGGGGGAAATGCATAATCCCATCATTAGAGGACAAAGACAAGAACAGCTGTAGCTGTCATATGTAGATCATATTTGAGTTCAGCTGCAGGGAAAGTCACTGCCTTGGAGAGGAAATCCACAGCAGGGACTACCTAGGCTCAAGGGAAATTAATGAGCTGCCATAAAGGTAACTCACACCAAATGGTATTTCAGTACCTTGCGACCACCCTCATGTTCCTCACATGAGGACCTCTGCTCCATGCATTCATCCTTTCTCCCATGACCCAGCATGCACTCCCATACCCAGGACTCTACTTCCATGATCTCAATCACACTTCCCACCTCTGTGAAGCTGAGACTCCAGTACAATCTCTCAGCCCACTTCCCTTGCAGTTCCCCTGTTTGTTCATCCACAAACAGCAGTGAATATCTCCTTGCTAGTGATGTTCATGCAGCATGACTGCACAGCTGTGGAAGGGACAGTAGCCCACTGCCAGGGAGGCACTTCTAAGTATGTGGTTGCCTTTGGTCAAGAGAAATTGGGGAGCTACTGAGAAATATGGAAAAAAATTTATACTTCTAGCATGTCCTTAAAGCCATCTTCCTGGGTAAGAATGATGATGTTGCATAGGATAAGACGAGATCACACAGTGACAGCACAAGCTCCAAGTGCCAGACTGCAACACAAATGCATGAAAAGTGGAAACACTGTAGAGGCTTCACTGCATTTGGCACTGGAACTTCACTCCTACCTGCTATCTACATTTGGATGTATGTGAAAGACAGTGGACAATCACTTCCTGAGCAGAGGACCCAGCACAAAGCCTGCCTGCTGCTGTCACTTCCACCTTGACCTCATTCCTTCCACTGCTGCAGACACAAGGAAGGCTACATGGAGCAATCAACATCCTCAGTCCACTCTGAGGTGGCCATCCCAAGCCAGCTCCCAGATGCAGCCCTTACACCTCTAGCTGCACAGATCAGTAAGTCCCTCTGAGCTGGAGGAAGCAGCTGCACAGAGATATTTACAGTTGGCTGGTGCTAACTGCCCGATGGCTCAGATTAGCACCTCCAGAAGGGCAGGATCTGGAGCTGCTTCTGTGAGATCCTTCTCAATGACTGGCACACCACCAGAAGTAATGAGTGCCAGAGTTGGAAAACCACTGATACAAAGAAATAATTCTGAAAGTCCTTATAGAAAATCCTGCTACCACGTGGTACTGAATGAAAAGAGCCCACAACACAACTGTGACCAAAAATTACACCCTGCAACTTCATGACGTCATTTTTGCTCCATGTAACCGTGAAATCCCTTTGAAATGCATTTTGCATTCAGTTCTAACCTTACACACTTGTAAAGCAGGTTGTCCAGGACCTCACTCTGCAGCCAAACACAGGCCAAACCAAGTACCTGAATTCAGTGAGTTACAAAATCACTCTGAACACACAGTATGTATCAGGTGAGTCATTTCCTTTTTTTCTTACTGTAGGGCTAAAATTACAAGAAGGAGTGAAATCTGTTCACTGCCACTCCACTGGAGGAGTCCTTCTATTGTGAAGTTCATCCTAGGCCTCTGCTCCTCACTTTTCTTGTTTGAGGAGTATCTTCTATGTCCCAGCAATACTATCCCTTTCAAAGTCTAGCCTGTTTTAATTACTAGAGCATGCCCACAATTTAAAACCCATGTAGGACAGTGTAACCCTGACTCCAGACTCTTTGGGGCAAACGACCTCCTTCTTCTCAAAAGAGTAAGAATATGCTCTGGCCACCTTTCCAAGAAGTACTGATTTGTTATACCCAAAGCTTTTACAAAGCTGATGGAAAAAAACCTGATTTCTAAGAACCTGCCTTCTCAGAAATGTGTTATTGTATTAAATCTACATTGATGTTTCTTTGCACATCCAGTGATCTATGCAGATACTTAGGGTTATGCATACAAAGAGTGTTTACCAGCCCAAGTTGCACAGAAATAACATGCAATATTTGGGTGGTTAAATTTCTCTCCCAACTGTTAGCTCACTGTGTGTCCACTGTGCCCAGCTCTGGGCCCCTCATAGGAAAGATGTTGACTTGCTGGAACGTGTCCAGAGAAGGGCAACAAAGTTGGTGAGGGGTTTGGAACACAAGCCCTATGAAGAGAGGCTGAGGGAGCTGGGGTTGCTTAGCCTGGAGAGGAGGAGGCTCAGGGGAGACCTTGTTGCTCTCTACAGCTATCTGAAGGGAGGTTATAGACAGGTGGGGGCTGGTCTGTTCTCCCAGGCAACCAACACCAGAACAAAAGGACACAGTCTCAGGCTGCACCAGGGAAGTTCAGACTGGATGTTAGGAAGAAATTCTACACAGAGAGAGTGATTGCCCATTGGAATGTGCTGCCCAAGGAGGTGGTGGAGTCACCATCATTGGAGGTGTTCAGGAGGAGACTTGATAGGGTTCTTGGTTTAGTTGATTAGATGGTGTTGGATGATGGGTTGGATTCAATGATCTTGAAGGTCTCTTCCAACCTGGTTTATTCTATTCTGTTCACCTAGTTAAATTATCACATTTATCACTGCTCATGGTCCTTACCACAGTAGCTGGAAAACAAATCTCAGAGACACAATCTAGCTTTCCAAAAAGTTTTGGAGAGCTTCAGCACAACTTTAACACTTCTTCAAATCAGGCAGTCAGTGGAAGATGGGGGGGTGTAAAACTCACATGGAAGACTCTGTTCCTGGTTCTATCAACCACATAACTTTCAGAGATACAAAACTTCAAGGGGAAGAAAGGTCAACATGAAGGCAAAGATTCCATACCTTTTACATAAGCCATCTTAGAATAATTCTTGACAAATTACAGGTGCTGGAAAATTCCTATTCCTGGTTTAAACCAGACAATGTACAACAGCACATACCTTGATCATGGCTCTAGGGCTGGAAAATTACCTCTTTAAGTTGTCCACTCTCTACTCCCTAAGACTGGTCGCCACTATAGGATAACATAACCCCCCCCATTTACATATTCCCTTGAAAGCAGTCAGGCAGGTGGATACAGCCATGGAACAGACAGCTGTGGGCAATGAGGTGTTCAGGGGCAAGAAAGCTTCCCCAGCTTTCAGATCATCAGATGTGGGAGGTGTGCAGAGATATGCTTACAAGGTAACTGGTGATGAATACACAACTCAACTTAGTGATGCTTCCATACCTCTATCTGTCTCTCTGTGCTATTTACATATCTCTGCAACCTCTCCATCATAGGGAACACATCAGAAAGTAGATCTACTTTTCCTTGACCAAAAAAAGTCTTGGGGTGTTGTGTGGCTATCTTCTGAGGACGTACAGGTACTTTACTAATCAGTCTAAGCAGGTATGGAGGAAATAAAAGCTAGCAAACAGTGTCTCCTTTTTGCCAGCTGCATACAGGAGCCTGCACACAGTGTTGGCCATCTGACAGTTGGTTTCTCTTCTGCCCATTTGCTCTCCAAAGAGACTGAATCCCTGCTACACGTGTGGTCTGTGCTGGCTGCTGACTTCTTGAGACTCTCTTCTGTATCAGCAGCTTTTCCCACTGCCCTGACATATTTCAGAACAATGGCAAATTGTTTAATTGCCTGTGCCTGGTGCAGGGTTGAATCACAGTGGTGCATGTAGAGGGGTCTCTTTTTTTCCCCCTCTTTTCCTTTGTACTGAGTGTATCAGATAACAGAGCTTTCACCTTGCCCTTGGACAGAATAGGATTATGTAAATATTTAGCACTGAAAAATAAACGGGAATGTCAAATTAACAAATTGGTGTACTACAGTGGCACTGGAAGAAGCCCAAGTTCCATCTGTTTGCAGCAGCAGCAGGGAAAACAGACTTTCAGGGCAACTGCATGGGGAAGCTACACTCTTAAATGTGAAATACAATTGAACGCCTCAGCTGGACAATGTGATACTAAAGCTGTTTTTCCAGCAGTCCTTTGTGCTTACTCTCTCTTTTGATGGCTCCAGTTTGAGAATTATAAATAGAACAGGGTGAAGGCAAAAGTGAATAGCCCAGGTGTTGGGAAGCTTTAACTGTGAACATCATAAAGGGGAAAAAAAAATAGAAGGGGGGGGAAAAAAAAAAGACCAAAACCACAAGAAACCAAACCCAAACTTCAAAGCAGAAACAGGTTACTAGACCTTGAGCCACAGCTGTCAGAACTATTACAAAGTCTGTCAAGTAGCAATTAGACTACTTTGCAAGAGTATTAGAAGTAGCATCACTTCTGAGAAGGATCTGAAAAGGGGAAATCAGAGAAAACATCTAGCTGGTGGAGTACACTCTACTGCACTTCAGTTACCTCTTTCCTGTTTATTTCCCACTTGAAAAATCACATCCCAGAGACATAATGTAATTTTTAAGAACTTGCCTTTATGACCATTCCATTTCAAATGTTTTGTTGGGGGGGGGAAAAAAAACACCCAAACACACAACAACACAAAAAACAAATGGAATGCTGTAAACAGACTTAACTCAGCCACAAAAAACATTGGGACAGATGTTAGCATCTGTGAGCATGGATCTTTCACAAAGCCTTTTCCAATCTGGGTTCCTTTCAAATGAGAATACCTCCAGGGTTGTTTTTGTTGTTGTTGTGTATTTCAATATGCTTCAGAAAGTTTTAGCTAGGCTCTCCATACCAGCAGGGTGGCTCTTCAATGTGTTAGTCCACCTACTCGGAATGCCAGATGCAGCACCTGACACTCAACTTGCTGCTTGGCAGATTAACCCGTCGACTGGATTTGTGCTAAGATAAGCAGCAAAGATTATTAGATGAAGGAAAAAAAGGAAATCAACTTAGAAATGAATTAATTTTACTGGACTACCACTTGCCAATAAAACTGTTTTACACAGAATTACAAAGGAACAGACTATCAGAGGCTTGCAACTTGCTAGAGCAAAATGAATCCCAGCAACTGACTATCTGGGGGCCTGCACAGAAAGAGAAATGCAGCTTTCCCCACACTTCTATTCCTTCCAGCCACTCCAACAAATCCTCACCTCTTCTGTAGGTTGTGCTCCACAAGGGTCCTGCTTGCAGGGCAGCAGGCCTTGCCACTGCTCTAAGGTACGGCAAATGGAAAACAAAGAGCAAACCCAAAAGAGCTCTTGATGACTAGTGCATAGAGGCAGATCATGTTATTGTTTAAAGGAGATGTACTGCCTTTCTTTTGTTCCTGGAACAGAAAGTTAGAGCAGGCTGGAGTGCTAACCTTCAGGTAGGAAGGAGGTGAAAACATGCCAAGAGAAGCGAATGGAAATTTTCTCTAAGCACCCACAAAGACTTTAAATTGTAGATTCACAGCTACAGCTAGCATTGTTTTGTATTAGCAGTGCTTAGCTTTTCCTTCTTCTCAGACAACACCCATTTCTGTCCAGCCTCCTCACCCAAATCTTTGGAGCGCTCTGACCAGCTTAACTGCCTAATAGCCCTAAAAATGCAGCTATTTTCGTTTCACTGACGACCACACGTCCAGCCCTGTCCTTTAAGGCACAAAATTGACCAGCTCTATTTTTTAACTGAACTCACGTGGCCCTGCTCAAAACAAACAGATACTGGCAAGAGCAAAATCTAAATTATACACTGCTTTATCCCAGGAACACAAAGTACAAGGCCAATGCGAGTGAGTCAGACACCTCAGCGCCAGTGAGCTCCTCAGGTTGACAGGAGTCTCTTTGGGATCCTCATCTGTGTAAGCCAGGCCTTTTCCAAAAAAGCTTAAAAAAAAAAAAGTCAAAATAACTTGAGTTTAGACAAACATGTGTTGTGTCATTAGCAAAATTCTCTGCCTCATCTGAGGGGAAAAGGCAGCACAAAGTATGTCAGGAATGCTGGAAAGAGGCAGACAGTCAGGGCGAGTCATATTTTCTTCATTCCCCCCCCCCCCCCCCCATGAAACTCCTTCAGCATGAAAAGTCCATTTGCAAAAGCAGTTAATTATGGGGGGAAAGGCAAATGATTTGACAATCGTGCAGGGAACATGGGAGCAATTTCTGTGCAACAGAAGCCAGAGAACTCCTCAGTCTCTGCAACAATTTCTTAGCGTCCTTGGAAAATGCTTCAGATACTTCAGCTAAACCGTCTGAAACCCATCAGAGGTATCTGTTTGTCTGTCAGTAAAAGGCCATCTTTTATAATGTGTATTTATGAACAATAAAAGGTAGATGCATACAGCCAACGCCCTAGCTTCAGTGCTTTACTGGTGTTAGTTTTAACCAATTAAATGAATCCATTTCCTTACAATGAAAACAGAGGCTTCTCCCACAACTTGCCAGTCTCTTTCTAGCAACTGAATGCCTTGAACAAAGGCATCACTTCCCCTGCTCCACGTTTAATTTCATGCCTCTTTCCAGCTTACCGTGGGGTTGGGTTTTTTTTTGATGCTTCCCTGTGGCAACAACATCTAGGTTACTGTCAAGGGTGTTACAAAAGGAGATATACAATAAGCCAGCCTGTCCAAAACACAAATCAATGATATCATCTACCTTGATATCTAACTAGAAACTTCTGGTTATGAAACAATGACTTATCTCGCTCATCTTGCCTCATAAAACAACAAACGTTGCTTTCATGGCAGTTTTACTTTACAAAAAGAAGTTTACAAAGAAAAGGAAAAAAAAAGAAGAAGAGGAGGTTTTTCTTAATTACAAAAGAATGAGCCATCAGGTGGTTCAAAGGATTGCCAGAGGGCGTTGGACCCTTTTGCTCACTATCAGGTGACAGACAGAGACATTTTCGATAGAGGAGGAAAGTCTCCTGTTGGATGCTTATCAGCCATGGAAACAGCAGCTGATAAAGCAGCATGAGGTGTTTCCCACTCCTCAGACTTTAAAAGAAGGCTTCATTCTCTTTCTCCCCAAAAGAGAAAGTGAGTTGATTCTTCTCTTCAGGATCTAAAACACAGTGTGATAGCCGCAAAGGAGAAGCACCGAGCTCTTTTCCGAGCTGGGAGATCTACACGATTTGAGGAAGTTCCAAGAAGCCAGTTGAACAACTGCACATGAGAACACCCAGCCACAGCATGTACTCACAAACAACACTCTCATCTCTTACTTTATTTCTATCTTGAGTTTGACATAAAGAAGTGCAATCTGAGATTTCTGGTTTCTCTCACCCCATTCCTGTGGAGGGTGTGTGCTCAGGCAGGTTAAGTACCTCAAACTGTGTGACTGCAAGTTAAGTGTACTTCTGGTGAGAAGTTGGAAAGGAAATATGGAGAAATTGTTTGAACTCTGCTAGAACTATGTTGGGAGAAATCAGTTTGAACAACAGAGTGTCACCTTTTGATCAAAGGTGGAAGAAAATCTACAGGGAGGAACAGTACTCTCTTCAAAAGTGCACATTGTTATAGGGCTGGTAAAATACTTTTCCTCTCAATTTTCAAATATATATATATATTACAGCAAGAGTGAACTAACAAGGAAGGAATGAGTTCACACAACAAGGCACACTGATTAATTAAACAAAAAAGGTAATGCAAGTTAAGGTCAAGATAACTATTATGTGTGAAGGAGCTTTCAGCAAAAATACAGGGACAAGGCTGCTGATAATGACTTTCCTGTGGGTGATGACCAAGCCTCCTTTTAGGAAAGAGCAATCTTCCAGAGTTCCTCCTGGAGGACTTTATTGATCGGTGAGTGCTGTTAATTATCCAGTGGTAAGAACTGGGGGAATTCCAGTATTGCAAAAGCTTGGGAAGAAGGAGCTGTGAGGACGCTACCATCCACCAGCAGGGTGGCTTAGAGGAACTCAAATTCTTCAAACCTTTGAAGAATTCCTTCAAAGTCCATTGCAAATTACACCTGGAGAGTTCTCAATGGGACCTTTTAAATTAATTGCTTAACTCCATTCAGGTCCTAAACTCTACAAGAGGAGAGATCTAATGTCCTGAAAGGCTGACTTAGAAGCTTTATGTTAAGCTCTGCCACTGTAACTCACTTTAATAAGCTTCCTCAGTGAAAACACAATCAAATGTACCTTACCTTTAAAAGTTTTCAGCCAGCAGGAAGGAAAAGTTAGTGCAAAGCCAAAGGGAAGAAACCAGACACAGTGATCTCAAGACCCAGCGTTGCTGAGAACATCTTTGAACAAAATCAGTCTTGGGTTTCACACCAAAGTGTATGTGTACACTTATGTTTCTGTAATGCATCTGTGCAACCCCCCCTTTTAGAGAAGTCTTCAGTTTCTCCATCTCTTTATATCTCTCTTGCATCAAAAGGTCATTCTATGAGCACAACTTAGTAGCAGAGCATACTGGAAACTGAAATAGGTAAGTGGGAAGTAACAGTTATTCTGTGAAACTCAAGGAACAATGTAAGATGATGATAATCACTGGTTTTAAATTAATTTCCCATTAACCTGGTTTCAGTCTTCCTATCATCTCTTGAAGACATCAACATTAGAGCCTTCCCTGCTCTGGGCAGGACTACTTCTGCATCACACTATAGCTATTAAAAACTGACACCACCTCCCCCATGCTGAGTGTGCTTATTCCCTGTGAGCTGACAGCTAAGAAAGGCACATCCAAACTCCTTCCTCTTCAGTTTCTTATATAAGACAGCCCCAACAGGAAAATTCCCAGGCATCTTATTACTCACCTAACAATTGGTGGATCTGAATTTATGATGGGTGTTGCACAAAGAGGCTTGCTTCCTTGAACCTGGCTTCTGCAACCTTCTCTCGCAGGCAAACAGTACACCCTTTGGATAACGACTTGTACCTGTGCTTCTCTCCATCCCACGGCCCCCTGGCTTTCCACCATTTCAAGCAGAGAATCATTAACAGCTGAGGGATGCTGTTTTGAATCACAGCTGTCAGGCATTTGTGGGCCACAAGCAACCTGGTGATGGAAAATACATTAATGGAGATATTTCAGGGGACCCTGAAACTATGTAGTAGTAGGGAGTGAAAATACAGCATGGAAAAATCACTGCAGGCAGTGCAAAATCACTTTCAAAATGCTGCACCTAAAGTGACCTGTAGACTGATGGCCCTCACTCCAGAGAGTAAAGCACACAGTGCTCTCCTCTCTTTAGCTGGTGCTCTGGACTGAGCTAATTCAGTGCATGAGAGATGAGGGTGGCACCAGCAGGAAAACAGAACTGATATGAAGCATTTATGAATCTTCCCCTTGAATTTAACTCATTTTTAGTTCTTTGTCTGTTCCTCCTTCTCCTACAAAAGGAGCAAAATCCATCCTGAATGCTTCAGGACTTTCAGATTAAGCTGCAAATGAGCAGCTGCCTGGTGTTACAGAACAGCAAGCTCAGCCCTCAGATCTCCACATTTCAATCTAAAACGCTTCATTGTAAAATAATTAGACTAATGATGAGAAGTATAAAACTTTAGAAAGTGCAAACTTTAATTTACTCTTTCACTACTTCCAAAACCTATTTCCCAAGTTTCAAATAAAAATTTTATTGGGGAAAAAAAATTACACCCCATTATGCCTTAATCTAAATGAGTAATTCCATTAAGGCTAATTCTAAAATAAAGCTCTCCCAGTAAAAAGCTGTCTGCAAGTACAGACTAACACGGTCCATATAAAAAGACTCCTTCCCAGCACAAGCCAAATTTCTGTTTCCACAATGAAACCTGTTTGTATAAAAAGCTGGGTGCCAAGAAAGGTTTTCAGAGCACTGCAGACTGAGCCATAAGTATTATCCACCAGTAGAGGAGAATTTGAAGTATTTAAAAGAAAAGTGTGGTATGAGAACTACCCTTTATCTGCAAAGTGGTTGCAATAAAACTTGTCTGAGTTTCAAATGAAGTGGTTTTGTTTGTTGGGAACCATAAGGGGAACCAAGTAAATTGTTCTGGTTTTGTAATACCACAGCAGAAGCTTTTTACAAGGTTGAGCTGAAGCAAGAAAGGAGATTAGGATTTGATTTGTGTAACTTTTTCATTCCCAGTCCTGCAGTGGAAATTATATATAAGGCAAATACAAAATGTTGACTCTCAGTGTTGTTCAACCAACTTGCAGGGCCACACTTTTCAAATATCAAGGATGGTTTGGGGTGGCCAATACAAAGCCTTTACAAAAGCCTTACTTTCAGAAAGCCAGATCCCTTAAAACACCTCAGCTTGTAGAACCAGAGCTCAAGATAGGCACAGGCAGAAGTCATTTTAGTACAAACGAAGTCAAAATAGGAAAGAAAAGAAACTGAAGGGGTGGGAAAGGAAGGAAAGGATAATATCAATTAGAAAGTGAGTGAAGAACTAGGAGTGGGAAAAGAGAATGTGTATTTTAAATAACATCTTGAGTGAGACAGCAGAAAACAGATTTGATTTCAGATAAAGCTTAGCTCTTCAGCTATAAAGAGAAAAAATAATGAAAACCCAAGGTACAGTTACTATTTAGCACAGCAGTGAGACTTCAGTCAAACAATCTCACAGCAGTTCAGCATTTGGATGGGCCAAAGGCCTCTGCTGAGAAATATTGTTAAAGCAAATACTGCAGGTTATTCATCCTTGGCTAAATGAAAGGGGAAACTTAACAGGTCAGTAATTTAGAGTCTTTGCTTTGGGTGTGATTTCCAAACATCTGCTCACCACCTTCTCACCAAGCGCTAAACCGGGAACCAAGTGGACCTTACCTGATGAGCTGAAGACTGCTGGGGTAGCTCATCATCATCTAGTCTGAAAGTCAGTGCCAAAGATATAATATTCTTCTTAATGAGCATCTTCCTCAGACACTGTGTGCCCTCTTTCATTTCCAAATGGTCACTGGGTAGCACCTTCTGACTGAAATAGGTATTCATGATAACAGGAACAGCTGCCTTCTTGAGAAGCAGTTTTTGCCTGGAAAAAGAAATAATTTCAGTGGCATCAAATCCATTACAAGTGGAACTGTTTTAAAACTTTGTTCTGTTGTATTTCTCTCCTTTTTTTTCCCCCTAAAGCTATCATTAAAACACTCAAGGGTGCATTGTGTAAATTGCAAGTAACCCACCCCGTAGATACACTGAGCTTGGATCAGCTGTGCTAGCTCAGGAGAAGTGGAGCTTCACTGAATCCAGGAACCACTCACACTACCATGAGGGTGCTGGAACAGCTTGCTCAGGGAGGTAGCTGAGGCCCCATCCCTTGAGATATTCAAAGTCAGGCTCGACAGGGGTCTGAGCAACCTGATCTACTGGAGGGTGCACCTGCTCACTGCAGAGGGGGCTGGACTTGATGATGTTTGGAAGTCCTTTCCAACCCAAACCATTCTAACAGTCTATGATTCTAAATCTGCTGAGCTGAGGAGCCCTGTGAACCCTATCTGGCTTCACACAAACACTGTGGTGTCTCCATATTGTCAGTGCAGAACCAAGAGCCCTAGGAGCCCTTGTATGCAGTCACTGAGGTAGAAGCCATGACTGATAGATTATTGATCCTGTTCTGTGTTAATTCAGGGTGCTGGTTTTGCTGGACCCACTGTGGCTGTTCCAGACCAGCACATTCCCCTCTGGTGGTTACTTCCCACTTTTCCAAACTCATTCTCACTGCAGCCAGCAGCCAGCCCTTTTGCTCTTTCTCCACTCTTTTTCTAAAAGCAAAATCCTATGCTTTTCCTACTATAAATTGTATGTTATCCTGCCTGTGTGTTTGCTGCTGTCATAAACTTGCTCTCCAAGACCCAGTTTTGGTTTCTAGTGCCAATGTAAATTCCCAAACAGCTTCACATGCAGCAATCCCTTGCCCAGCAGATTAAGGTAATGGCTGCAAAATCTCTAAACACACAATAATTTAATGCCAAATCATGTCTCAGTGTTGGGATTTCTTCATATGCTCATCTCACAGTTACACATCTAGAAACACGCTTTTGATACTCACAGGGCAGAAATCTAATGAAGTCAGCTAACAAAAACAATCAGTAATCTAATTTTCTAGAGGCCATCAAAACAGAAACAAAATTCACTTAGTGACTTTATAGCAGGCTGTGTTTTCCTAGTATTAAGATTTTTATCACTTGGGAGTAAAACAAAGCCTCCTGCCTTGGCAGCAAAGCTGAGCTGCCCTGAGTTCAGAAGTAACCCCAGGCCTTCAGTCTCTAGACTGCTCATCAGTTGTCTTATGGAAATGAACCGAGTTTTCATATGTATGACACTGCCTGTCAATATGCAACCATACAAACTTGAAAACCACAGCAAAGCAAAACACTAAAAAAGTATATCTGATCTGAGTCTATACAATGTTTTGCCCTTGGTCTACTTTATAACAGACTCCCTCATTCTCTTGAGCGGATAGTGGAATGGAATGGAATGGAATGGAATGGAATGGAATGGAATGGAATGGAATGGAATGGAATGGAATGGAACATAACGGAATGGAATGGAATGGAATGGAACATAACGGAATGGAATGGAATGGAATGGAATGGAATGGAATGGAATGGAATGGAATGGAAGGAACCAGCTTGGAAGAGGACTTTGAGATCATCAAGTCCAACCTATCACCCAACACCATCTAATCAACTAAACCATGCCAGCAAGCACCCCATCAAGTCTCCTCCTAAACACCTCCAGGGATGGTGACTCCACCACCTCCCTGGGCAGCACATTCCAATGGCCAATCTTTCTCTCTGGGAAGAACTTTCTCCTCACCTCAAGCCTAAATTTTCCTTGGCACTGCTTGAGACTGTGCCCTCTTGTTCTGTTGGTGGTTGCCTGGGAGAAGAGACCAACCCTTCTCTCTGAACACCCATGGAAGTTATGACTTGAAAGAGAAAATCAGTGAAAAGTGACAGCATAGAACTAAGGACTGAACTTCACCTTGACTTCTTATGGCCACCTGTGAGCTCTTTAGAACTAAATGAGCAGTAGCTCATCTCAAGCTGTTCCAGGGGAAGCTTAGGCTCCAGGTGAGGAT
The DNA here is from genome assembly GCF_026170545.1 of Melanerpes formicivorus. Classification (NCBI taxonomy): domain Eukaryota; kingdom Metazoa; phylum Chordata; class Aves; order Piciformes; family Picidae; genus Melanerpes; species Melanerpes formicivorus. The sequence continues at coordinate 4,751,830 of NW_027142394.1, read as the reverse complement.
AAAGTTCTTCACAGGGAGAGTTGTTAGCCATTGGAATGTGCTGCCCAGGGACGTGATGGAGTCACCCTCCCTGGAGGTGTTCAAGAGGGGACTAGATATGGCACTTGGTGCCATGGTTTAGTAGTCATGAGGCGTTGGGTGACAGGTTGGACTTGAAGATCTTTGAGGTCTTTTCCAACCTTATTGATTCTATGATTCTATGATCCATAAGGGACACAGAGTTCTTTGCCTCCAGGTGGATTTGCTAATGAAGGTCCCTGTCAAGAAGAGCATGACAGCAGCTCACCAGGCTGCCAAACTGACACTGCCTGATAATTTTCTGCATTACAGGATTAAAACTGAGGAATTAGCTTAGTCAGCAAACCAAAACAGCTCTGATCTTAGGAAGAGTTTTAAACTGTCCCTATCCCCCCCCCTTTTTTCTTTTCTTTTTCCTTTTCTAAAGAACAAACATGTATCTAAAGCTTGCCACAGAGCAGTTGGGTCTGTCTTTATCTGCAGATGGGGAATGAGAATTTTAGCACCTACTTTCTCGAGACGTCTGTGTCGAGACCCAAAGTAAACAGGAAATCTCTCTGAACACGGGACTGTGACGTCACTGATGTCAGAAGCATGTTTGTTTGATCTAAATCATCTCATTCTCTACAATATACTGACGTTAGTAGCAAATTATTTGCAGGAACTCTGAGGTTTCTGGTTTTATTTTTATTTTCCTCTGCAGATATGTGTTTTTTTTTCCTTGCTGCTGTTGGTTAAGGCAGGTAGGTTTTACTGACACATGGATTACATGTGCCATGGGTTTGCTCTGCCTATGCATTCCATGCCTTGAGTCCTTTGGTAGCCACCAAAAGCTTTTTCATCTCAGTGTTCACCATATCATTGTCATTTATCTAATGAGTACATTAATGGCTACTTGGCTTTTCTGCAAAGCAAAGCAGCAGCATATAAACATTTTTGCCTGCATATATACACTTTCTGCCTAAAAACACTCTCCTTAAGGAATCATTTGTTTTACACCTGTAGAGATGTCAGACTTAGCAGTAACTGGAATGTGTCCAGAGAAGGGCAACAAAGCTGGGGAGGGGTTTGGAGCACAAGCCCTGTAAGGAGAACCTGAGGGAGCTGGGTTTGCTTAGTCTGCAGAAGAGGAAGCTCAGGGGAGACCTTATTGCTCTCTACAACTACCTGAAGGGAGGTTGTAGACAGGTGGGGGTTGGTCTCTTCTCCCAGGCAACCAGCACCAGAACAAGAGGACAGAGCCTCAAGCTGTGCCAGGGGAGGTTTAGGCTGGATGTTAGGAAGAGATTCTTAATTGAAAGAGAGATTGGCCCTTGGAATGGGCTGCCCAAGGAGGTGGTGGAGTCACCAGGACTGGAAATGTTTAAAAAGAGACTGGATGAGGCACTTAGTGCCATGGTTTAGTTGATTAGGTGGTGTTGGATGATAGGTTGGACTCAATGATCTCCAAGGACTTCTCCAACCTGGTTAATTCTGTATTCTGTAACTCTTCAGCTAGGCCAGAGGAATAATCACAAGAGCCTACTCGAACCTTCCCCAGTCCTCAACGGATTGATTCCTCCCAATAGGAATGGAAAGGACCAGCAAAAAAAAGTAGAACTAATAACCAGTTGAAATTAAATAAATAAGAAAAAAGTTTGTATATACAGTATATAACAAAGCTATAATTAGTGTAATATAGTATAATATAATGTAATATAGTATAATATAATATAGTATAGGATCATAGAATCAAGCAGGTTGGAAAAGACCTCAGAGATCATCAAGTCCAACCTATAATGGATGATAATATAATGTAATACAATAGAGTCATAAAATTATTCCCAAGTTTTGCATACACATAACCCACACTTCAATATAAAGAACAGAAATATTAATATGATATTAATTAATTGAATGAAAACTCTTTCCTTTTCCAGAAGCTCTTCCTAATACAGCTCAAAGAAGCTCTGCAGGATGGGAATCTTGGATCCTCACCAAGGCAGGACATTCTGCACTGCTGTTGTACATCGCTCACACTGTTCTCTTTGCGACAAAGGCAACCATGTTAGAAACACACACACAGAGAACCAGTTCATTTTGTCTGCTTGAAAGATGCAGACTAGGGCAAAGAAAGCCCTATCAAGGTGGAACAGTTGAAGAAAAAACATTGAAAATGAAATCACTTCCTCAAGCAATCCCTGAAGTCCTGAGCTGCAGGTGTTGCTCCTGGTCCTGAGACGCCCAAACCTATCACCTCAACCTTCTCTACCTGTCCCAGCGATGGATTCTCTACAGCCAGAAGCCCTGTTCTGTAGGACACAGAGCACACTGTGGCATCCTCTTAACAGATAAAGTGTTACATGGGCACTTCAGGCCGCCTGTGACCGCTCTTAAATTTCCTCTCTCTGCTTCTAAGATTTAGGAGCTAATTTTCAAAGGACGAGAGACATCGTTTCGCTGAGCGAATCACACGGAGGCAATGGAAAGAAAACCAAGTTCACTACAAACTTCAAACATGCCAGTCCTCTCTTGCATTTTCTGATTTTCCTCTCGTTCAGCAAAGTATGTTTAAATGTTGGATTAGCAATCAACTTCCTTGATGAGTGCCTTTAGAGAAAAGGTCATCTGTAATGACCTGAAGTGGAGACTGTGAACTTTTTACACTACAGGGCATTTTTTTTCCTGGTATGTAGACAATCAGCAGTTGCTGTAACTGGTCACATGCTGAAAGAACATGAGGCAATAGTGTTATTTTTTTAGTTTTCCAGCAGCAGCAGCTTGCTTCTCTCTCCAAGGACGTAGCTTGCTTTTGTTCTTCCTGCCTCCTATGATGAAACGGCCATCCGGCAGCGCAGCAGCACTAATCGTGGCAATCGCAGTCTAGCACCATGCAAGCTGCAAAGCACTGCAGAAACTCACAGCATGGCACAGTGTGGAGCAGCTGAAGTCCCAGCCCGAGGCAGGGGCTCAGTCCTGTTGCTGGCTAGCTGGCAGGTCTGTGCTGTGGTGTGCCGCACGCATCCAGAGGCTGTGCCCACGAGAAGCGGAGCCTCTGCGGCAGCAGCTCAACGCGCAGACCACAGCCTTCCGCTCCCTTCCCCTGACATCAAACAGCAGTGCTGGTTCATGAACTCGAGATGACTCTGGATCACTTGAAATTAGTGAACATATTTTTTTTGTTTGTTTGTTTGCTCTCCCTGGGTATTTTATTGGTTCTTTTCCCCCCTTTTCTTTCCTTTTACAAAGTGCAAAATGCCTACAGCATTAACTGAACACTCTGAACATTTCAATGACCTACAACGTGCACTGTAATTATGAAAGAGGCTGAGTTGGAGTCTCAGAGCAATGACTGCTGCGTAAAGAAGGTTTAACACCCACCAAGCAGAACAGCAGTAGTAGTACACGCAGGGTAAGAGCCTGCCAGGGCCTTATGCTGCTGCCCAGAAACATGAGGAATCATCCCCCATAGGATTACCCCTGAGGGCCCATCCTTAACTTCCTAGGAATCACTTTATTTTGTCCATTATGAAGGCAGTTGCTGCCTCTCACTTAGTGTTGAGCGCCATTTGTGGTATTTTTTCCTGGGAAACTGTAACATGCCCAAGAAATGCCTAAGCACTGAAACAATGATAATAATAATTGGAAACCCCACCAAATTCCCAAGTCCAGACAGATCTCTGCCCACTTATCAGCCAAGGATAACTGTCTTGGTAAAATGCAGCCCAAATTGAAAGCTTATTTGGGACAAATCTACTTTCTGCTGGGCCTAGAGACTGCCCAAACACAGAATTTTCATCTGTAAATGAGTAATCTCACCACTTGCATGTAAGTCTCCTTCAAGTCCCTTACCATCACTTGAACATCTGTATAAACATTGTGTCTGCGAGCTCACACTTTCATAATGCAAACCTTTTCCCCCCTGCCCCAACCTCAAAAACAAACCCAAAAATCAGCTGGTGTCTTTCTTTGAAATTATCTTATTCAAGGCTACATATTGTTGTGGCTCAAGTTCTCAAGGCAGAGTACACTCTTTTCTCCACTAAGAAAGAGCATTAACCATCTAGGTCAATGTCCAGAATCACATATGTCAATGACATGACTCAGTTGTGTCAGGCTTCCAAAGAAATGCAGCTTCAGCACCTCAGAACAGCAGCTCTGCGGAAGATGCAACAATAAAAACATAAAACTCAACTCAAGCAATGGCAAAAATGCCTCCTTCAGTATGTGGTTGTAGCCAGGAGGGGGGTTGGTCTCTTCTCCCAGGCAACCAGCACCAGAACAAGAGGACACAGTCTCAAGCTGCACCTGGGGATGTTTAGGCTCAAGGTGAAGAGAAAGTTCTTCACAGAGAGAGTTGTTAGCCATTGGAATGTGCTGCCCAGGGAGGTGGTGGAGTCACCATCCCTGAGGTGTTCAAGAGGGGATTGGACATGGCACTTGGTGCCATGGTTTAGTAGTCACGAGGGTGACAGGTTAGACTTGATAATCTTTGAGGTCTTTTCCAACCTTATTGATTCTATGATGCCTTTTGTTTGCCAACAGCAAGGTATCTGTTGTGTTCCCCTACTGGAAAACTGTTTTGTCTGAGGACTCAATCCATGAATACAACACACAAAGAATACATAGCACATACTAGTATAACCCAGTCTGTTCCCATTTGTCACTCAGCCCTGAGTAAAAAGCAAACTCTTAAGGAAATTAATAAAACCACACAAGTAATGGGGGGAAAAAAATGTTACTCTTTATTGCAGCAGCATAAGTTCTTCCTGCAAAGTAATATTTTTCTTTTCACCAGAATTATTTGCAGACCTGAGAAATTACAGTACACAAAGCCAACATCTTTATCACTGTATCATTTCAGTAATTTCAGAGCAATCACATAAGCTAACCACTGGCTGGCCACAGTGCTGCTGCCTTCTGAAACGTGACACCCTGCAGCACAAAAAGAAGTCCTATGGAAATTGTCACATTGACGAAGAGCTCTGCTATAAAAAGCCTGTGGTTAACATTCTGCACTACTGTATCACACCCCCAGTGCTCTCACCTCGGTGCCCTGTGTGCTAACTGAAGAGGATGCACAAGTCTTCTGGTGTAGGAAAGCACAGATGGATATCAGGGTTAATCTCATACACCTCCGGGAAGTTACTCTAGTACCAGGCTTTAGCAAGAGGGGAAAGGAGGGAAGTTTCTCAGAGCTCTCCAGCCACTTGCTTCAGCTACCTGACATTTTCAGTGTTATGGACCACAGTTTATCATGGCAAAGCACAGATGGATATCAAGGCTAATCTCATACACCTCCGGGAAGTTACTCTAGTACCAGGCTTTAGCAAGAGGGGAAAGGAGGGAAGTTTCTCAGAGCTCTCCAGCCACTTGCTTCAGCTACCTGAAATTTTCAGTATTCTGGACCACAGTTTATCATGGCAAAGCACAGATGGATATCAAGGCTAATCTCATACACCTCTGGGAAGTTACTGTAGTACCAGGCTTTAGCAAGAGGGGAGAGGAGGGAAGTTTCTCAGAGCTCTCCAGCCACTTGCTTCAGCTACCTGACAATTTCAGTATTGTGGACCACAATTTATCATGGCAAAGCTTAACCTCTGGCACCACCAAACACAAACCTCCACTCCCAGGCTGTGCTTAGACACAAATCGGCGTGAAAACCCCTTCTTGAGCTCACTGGGGGTAAAACTTTTGAGAGAATTTGCTAAAAACCTCCTCCCAGCTGCGACGCTGAAACTTTCCTAACACCTAACACACAAGCTGGGCACAAAACCAGTTTGGAAAGAAGTCAACTTCTGTTGTTTAAAAAGCTGCACAAAGCAAAGTGTTAAGCGAGAAAGTTGCTTCAAAAAACAAAACCAAACCACTCCCCCACACTCAGCATGAGGGTGTTACAAGTAACTAGGGAGATATAAATATCATGGTTATCTTTTCATAATCAAGATGTTATGAAAGAATTCCAATCTGTGTGTTTAGTCCATATATCAACTTGTGTCTGACTAGCCACGAGCTCATTACTCAGATGACTTCTCTCTGCTCCCAGTGCTAAACTGCACGTAGGGTTGGAGGTGGCTGAGGGAGGATGGCCGGAGCCACCAGGAAGTCCAGGGGGACTCTGGGGGATTCTGAAAGGCTGAAAAGGGAAGCAAGTAAACTGCAAAGTGACATCCTGCTCGAACTTGTGGTGAACAAGAGAGATAACAAAAATGGCCATACTGGTGTGAGATCGGAGACTCCTCCGATCTAGTCTAGCTTACAGCAGTAAACAGCAGATGTTTGAGGAAGACTACAGAGATAAAAGCAAGCATCTAGTGAAAGTTCTCCAGAGCTCTCTCTAATAACTTCCAAAAACTTTCAGTGTAGGAACTTCCTAAGCCAGAAGCAGTATCTTTGCTGCTAGCAATCCTTGGTAGACTGTTCTGCCAGGAGCTTATGTGTCTGCTTTTTGACCATTTGTATATTTAGAGCATCCACAACATCCTGCAGCATTCACAGTGCTCTACAGTCTGACTACAGGCATGAGAGAAACCACTTCCCTTCATTTGTTTTGATCTGTCACCTAGTGGTTACATTGCTGCCCCCCACTTCTTGCTTTTAAGAGACAAAGAACAACCACCCTTCTTGATGCGCTTCCTAATACAGACCTTTATCACACCTTCTCCCAGCCACTGCTTTTTCAAGGTGAAGAGCCCTAGTCATGTTGGCCATTTCTCAGAGGGAAGCTGCTCCATACCTCTCCTTGTCATTTTTCTCTGATAATTTTTCCACTTCTGGTACACATTTTTGCTTCAGGAAACTGAAATTCCAACCTGAAAACGCACCATCAGTGTCTAAAGTGACATCACCGTGGTTCTGACTCCATTTCTAGCAAGCCTATCCATTCTATGTGGCTTTCTGATCACTAATGAAAACTAAGAGTTACATTAATGAACCTATCAGAACACTAAAAACACATTCCTGGATACTAAGGCCATCATTTCAGATGTGCACTTTGCATCTCCCTAAAAATTTCATAGTGAAGAGAGGTCAAACCTTTCCCCTAGTTCTGGAGCACTCTATAGGAGGCTGAACATACATTCCTGTCCACAGGATCATGAGGACTAAGGTGTTTCACTGAAGAGGAAGAAAACCTGCACAGTATTCTGTTGTACAGAAGGTGTCCAGTTCTTTATTTCCTTTGTAGGCTCCATAACACAACAGAGAGTTGGGGCAACAGGTTACACCACCAGTTTCTCTGCCTGTGCTGGAAAGGTAAGGAGTGTGACCACTCTCTCTCTGTTGCACAGCATCACCATCACCACTCCCTGGTATGAGGAGAAGCTGTTTCTCAGGCCAGAATAGCTCTGCAATATCTACCCATGCAGCTGAGGGCAATGTGGTAGAGTTTCATAGTTTCATTCAGGGTTGGAAGGGACCACAAGGATCACCTAGTTCCAACCCCCCTGCCATGGGCAGGGACACCCCACACTAGATCAGCCTGGCCAGAGCCTCATCCAGCCTGCTCTTAAACACCCCCAGGGACGGGGCCTCGACCACCTCCCTGGACAACCCATTCCAGGGCTTCACCACTCTCATGGTGAAGAACCTCCTCCTCACATCCAGCCTGAATCTCCCCACCTCCAGCTTCATTCCATTCCCCCTAGTCCTATCACTACCTGAGATCCTGAGAAGTCCTTCCCCAGCCTTCCTGTAGACCCCCTTCAGATACTGGAAGGCCACAATTAGATCACCTCAGAGCCTTCTCTTCTGCAGACTGAACAGCCCCAACTGCTTCAGTCTGTCCTCATAGGAGAGGTGCTCCAGCCCTCTGATCATCCTTGTGGCCCTTCTCTGGACACCTTCCATCACCTCCACATCCCTCTTGTAATAGGGGCTCCAGAACTGGAGGCAGTACTCCAGGTGGGGTCTCACCAGGGCTGAGTAGAGGGGGAGGATCACCTCCCTCGACCTGCTGGCCACACGTCTCCTGATGCAGCCCAGGATCTGATTGGCTTTCCAGGCTGCAAGTGCACATTGAGAGCTCATGTTGAGCTTTTTGTCCACCAGCACCCCCAAGTCTCTCTCCTCAGGGCTACTTTCCAGCCAGTCACTGCCCAGCCTGTATTTGTGCCTGGGATTGCCTCGACCCAGATGCAGGACCCCGCACTTGCTCTTATTGAACTTCATGAGGTTGGCTTGTGCCCACCTCTCCAGCCTGTCAAGGTCCCTCTGGATGGCCTCCCTTCCCTCCAGCGTGTCTGCTGCACCACACAGCTTGGTGTCATCAGCAAACTTGCTGAGGGTGCACTCAATGCTTCAGAGCTCAGAATTCCTGACCAAGGTATGGAAAGTCAGGGTTCTGGGTGAGTTTGTTCAAGTCTGGAGGATTATCAGAGACATCTTAAGAAATAAATTCCATTTAAAAAACACACTGTTCAACATTCTGTGGAGATGATTAAGAACAGTAGTCTTTTCTCCCATGGAAGTTTGGCATGGGCTATTGGCAAAGACTCTTGACGAGTCCATGCTTGCATGCATGCTCACAAGTGTCTTCACATGCACAGTAGCAAGAAGAACAAACACCTATCCCTGAGTAAACTATTATTCAGAAAGACAGCTCAATGTATGTATATACTTGGTTTTATGTAAGTATTTCATTAGTAGATCTACTACTAAAAAAACCTTCAAGGCAACAAAAAAAAACCACCTCCCATCAAACTTGTTCTTGCCATCCTCTCTTGTTCTGGTTCTCATCTCTGGGTACTTCCTATTACTCCTTTCCCAGGACAAATTTAGGTCTGGCCTGATGAGGTCACTTCTTATACAGACACTATCAGCACATTAGCACAGGGACAACAGCTCCAAGTAGCAGTAGTTCTGGATCCTCTGGTAACACAAAGGGCATCAGAAAGGGTAGTGAGATCTTGCTTGGGGAGTACAATAGCAAAGCAAAAGACTCCCTCTGAGCTGGTCAAACTCTGCTCAGCAAGAAGGTGAGCAGCAGCCTAGAAGTATCAATGAGCAGGGTCAGGCAAAGGGAAGTGGATGGATCCTGGCACAGTGGGCTGCTGTGCAGAGCTCCAGAGGTCCTCTAGGCAGGTTGTAGAACAAGTTTATCTGCACTGTAGTCGACTCCAGCTTCACTGAGCTGAGAAAAATCTATTTATGGGTTTTGTCAGTGTATTTGCTGCTACCACTGATAATGTGTAACAAAGGTAAAGGTGATGTGGCTACGCCAGGCACCACAGCAACCCAGGTTAGGCAAAGTCCTGCCTGCAGTAACTCACCCACCATGGTCACCAACACTCACAACCAAAGTGGGAACCTACTCAGTGAAATATCCTGGTGTAGACACAGCCTGAGTGAAATTTGCTAGTGCAAGGGAAGCCAGGCAGCTCAGCTTGCCACAGAAACACTGCTGGTCTGGGAGAAACAAAATACCTTCCTTCTTTTCAGGGTGGAAACCAGCCCTCAATTGTGCATGCACTTCAAAGTTATCACTCACAAGAATTACTTTAAGAGTGCCATTTTGCTTCTGTCTAGAAGCACTTATCTTCTCCATTAAATCACAATAGATGGACTCTATCACATTGCTCACAGTTGAAACAGGGAAAAACCTTCTGAGAAGTAACACCTAAATTCAACACTCAACACAGTCAACCATGTCCCAGAGAGAACACCCTGGTCTGCAGCCACCCTGCTAGGTCCCACCTGCTTTGCTCCTCTAAGTGCTGGCACTCTGGAAGGGAGGAGAGAGCTTCTCAGTCATCATATTCATGTGCAATTCAAGATGGACTTCAATAAAAAGTTATTCTCCTGATCAGCTGCATCAGAACATGGAAAAAACATATCACTGCAGTACCACTAATGCATCCTTGCTTTAGTGCAAGGAAATATATATTAGGAGAGAGTATTTTAACACATCTTTGTACCACTGTTTGTAAAGCAAAGTTACCTGTGTATTTTCCTCTTTATCACTTGTACACCTGCATACCTGAACCCAGAGCAAAACTGGCTGGTACAAATGCTGCATGAAGAGGATTCTCCGGGTTGATTTCCTGTATGTAAATGCGCTCAGCTGATAAAATGTTCACAGCACGACTCCTGGACTATGATACCGGAAAAGAAGAGGAGATACAGGAAAAAAGAGGAGTTCCCTGGCTCAGTTAATATCGGAGGGAAGACACAGGGGACTCATCGAGGGGAAAGAGGCCATTCTGTGACTCTAGGGTGTGCACACACACACACATACACAGGGCACACACATGCATGTGCAGCCCCTCCCCTGCCTTACCCCTGTCCCGGTGGGGCGGGTGAGCTGGCGCAACATCCCCTCCAGGGAACAGCTCTTGAAAGATCTGACACGGCATTTTTACATCCAACCAACTGCATGCAACATTCCTTGACAAAAAAATATTATCTGTTTGCTTGCTCGAAGCGTCACAAAGATAATATTCACGTCTGTGACCCTGACTGTCTCTGGTCAAGAGGCAGAGAGATTGTGCAGACCGCATTGCTTTCCAGCACCCCTGGGACGGCCGCCAGAGAACAGTGCTGTGGGCTGAGGAGAGGCTCAGAGTCCTGGGCCTGCAGCTCATGCTGCCTGTCCCTGAGCTCACTGCTGAGAAGCACAGAATGGTAGGGGTTGGAAGGGACCTCTGGGGATTATGGAGTCCAAGACCCCTGCCAAAGCATGTTCACCTAAAGGAGGTCACACAGGGACATGTCCAGGCAGGGTCTGAATGTCTCTAAAGATGGAGACTCCACCACCTCTCTGGGCTGACTGTTCCAGGGCTCCACCACCCTTAAAGAAGTTTGTCCTCATGTTTAGATGGAACTGCTTATGTTCAAGTTTGTGCCCTTTGTCATGTCATTGGGCACTACTGAATAAAGACTGGTCCCATCCTCCTGACACCAATCCTTTAGATATTTTTCAGTATTGATGAGATCTGCCCTCAGTCTTCTCTTTTCCAGACTGACCACAAAACACACCTGTGCCCTAAATTTGGAGAGAGGATGTTACTTTTCCCTCTCAGATCCTTTATCCCCAGATCACTTGTCTTTCCATGTCTTCTTTATCATTGTTGTCCTCCAAATTCCTACACCACCACCCTCTTAATCAGCCAGAACACTCCTATCTGCTTTCTCCATTGTGGTTACATGCACATGTAGGCTGAAAATCTTAGTTAAAAACAATCTGCTTTAAGCACAGCTTTGTTGTTTAGATCTTATTTGGGCAACCAGCTCTACAGAGCCAAACAGCACTACAGAATCTCATTTCTGATTCAGCTACTGCAGCTCTCATTCTGAAGTGAATTTAACTCCCTGTCCTGCCCCAAAAACTCGCCTATGTGCGCTTTAAAAGAAACCCTGCCAAGTGCAGACCTGCAGCCTCTTGCCCTTAGGAGTCCTTGAACTAAAGTTTGCTGAAGGCTGGCAGGTTAATCCAGGGGAGAATCTGTCTGTGTTTGCCCACTCCTACTCTCCCACCAACACAGACTCCTGGAGACAGGGTACCCAGATAGGCAGAACTTCTATCTCATCTGATAGGGCTGGTCTGCTCATCACACCCACCACATTTTGCCTCCATGCCAACAGAAAAGCAGATCCTGACAAGCAGTCAAGCACTATGTGCTTTTTTAGTGTGTCACAAGCTCATCCTGTCACGACAGTCTTTGGTTGAATACCTTCTGCTTCCACAGACCATGACCACAACTGATCACATCATGGCAGTAATGAATGCATGTCTTCTATGGCTATGTAGATGAGGACACAAATCCCTCGCTTTATAAACTCACCACAAAGTGCATGGAAGGCTCAAGATGCAAGTGGATTTCACTTCATTTCATTTTAACCTTGTTTTGGGGCTGCAATTCTTATGTAAGTCTACTTTCTAAAGGTTAAAAAAAAAAAGATGGTTTAAAATAAAGTCAAGACCTTAATAAACCTAAGAGTGTCTGCCTAACTGAAAGCACCAAAATATGAACCACCCACAAGAGCTCTCCATAAATGTAAGCCCTCCTCACCCAAACCCCTCTCCTATCACTTCAGGAGGTAAGTGGCCTCTCCAGAGCACCCTGAATGCCTGGCTATGTCTGATCAGGAGAGCACACAGTAGCTCAGAAAGCCTCTTGAAGTCATCCAGGGAGTTCTTCTTCCATGCTGTCAGAGAGTAATCCAGCTGAAGGACACGCACCAAGCACAGCTATGGCAGCTTAGCAGTCATTTGCACAGACTTTCCCAAGCTACCTTTTGCAGGCTCTTAATAAAGAGGCCCAGCAGCCATCCAGCAATTTTTAAAAGGTGGTAAAATCTATTACAAACTACATGCTTCTGTGCAAGGCTGGCTTACTCCTGTTTGGGTAATACAACCATGCAGAGATTGCTGTTGCATTCTAATAACATCATACTGGTAAGGAGGGCCACAGGAAGGGCAAAAAGAGTTGTGACTTTTTGAGTAGGCATAGAGTAAAAAAAGGGCTCTGCCAGACCAGAAAACACAGCAAAAGGACACTGAAAACCAGTAATTCATGCAGCAGAATGAGTGGCTGGTGAAATTCTAAGCAAAGACTTGCTTAGAGCAGAATCATAGACTTGTTTTGCTTTGAAAAGACCTTTGAGATCATAGAATCATAGAATCAGTCAGGGTTGGAAGGGACCACAGGGATCACCTAGTTCAACCATTAATCCAGCACTGCCAAGTTGGGTGCTAAATCATGTCCCTCAGCACCACATCTCTGTGTCTTTTAAACACCTGTAGGGCTAGGGCATTCAGCCATCTCCCTAGGGAGCTTGTTCCAGTATTTGAGAATCCTTTAATTGAAGAAGTGTCTTCTAATATCCAACCTAAACCTCTCCCAGTGCAACTTAAGGCCATTTTCTCTTGTGTTATGACTTGTTACTAGGGAAAAGAAACTGACCCCCACCTGCCTCCAACCTCCTTTCAGGTAGTTGTTAGAGAGCAAGAAAGTGTCCCCTGAGTCCCCATCTCTCTGTCTTCTCGGAGGCAGAGCCTTTACCATGCCTCCATCACACCTAGGCTTAGACTGTAACAAGCAAGCAAGCTGCACTTTGTGGAAGGTTGATAACATACAGTGAACACTGCAGGTAAGAAGACTGAAAAAACCCAACCCAAATCCACCACAAACTCAGTATTCAATGCTGCCTCCTTTAAAAATTTGTGTTCTGGCCTTTCTTCCCAGAAAGATTCTTGGCAGCTGTTTTGCAGTCTCTGGGTATTTCAGCAAGGAGTGCCCATCACCCCGTGGTGCTGGATCTCAGAGTGATGACTAACAGTGTTGTGATTAAGCACCAGCTGAACAGGCACGGCCACAAAACCAGACTGTGGCTGAGAGCTCATGGTCCCACCCGGGATCCCCCCAAGCGCTGAAATCTTCACACTCTTCCCCTTTTAGGCAGGAAGAGGGATGGCACTTCCAGAAAGCACAGAACCTAGAGTCACCCCGGGATGACAAGAAGTTTCCACAGTGAGACTTATGGGCGCTGCCCAGATGCCCAGGCAAAGGACTGAATTCAGCTCTATCCTGATCCACACACAGGGAACCTGCAGGACGAGGACCGCGGGTATGAGTGGCCCAGGCATCTCGTGCCCATACAGAAAATATTCCACAGGCCAGCACATTCTTCACATAGTTTTTTGAAATAATTATTGCCATGTAGATTAGTAGAATTTATAGTAGGCAAACAAATGAAATAAATACATTCCTTTGCCATGTCCCTTATCCTCACCTGTTTGCTCTGAAAATCAATTCAGTTAGTTTTACTTTCAGTGCCCCTCACTGCCAGATTAAGGTTGCTAAAGGGCACACATTATTTGATAGAAGCAATTCTATCTCCTGGCATATCCCTACGTGTTTGTTTTATAGAATAGAATAGAATAAACCAGGTTGGAAGAGACCTTCAAGATCATCGCGTCCAACCTACCACCCAACACCACCTAATCAACTAACCCATGGCACCAAGCACCCTGTCAAGTCTCCTCCTGAACACCTCCAGTGACGGCGACTCCACCACCTCCCCGGGCAGTCCATTCCAATGGGCAATCACTCTCTCTGTGTAAAACTTCCTCCTGACCTCCAGCCTGAACCTCCCCTGGCGCAGCCTGAGACTGTGTCCTCTTGTTCTGGTGCTGGCTGCCTGGGAGAAGAGACCAACCTCTGTCTGTTTACAACCCCCCTTCAGGTAGTTGTAGAGAGCAATAAGGTCACCCCTGAGTCTTCTCCTCTCCAGGCTAAGCAGCCCCAGCTCCCTCAGTCTCTCCTCATAGGGCTTGTGTTCCAAGCCCGTCACTAACTTCGTTGCCCTTCTCTGGACTCGTTTATGGCGTGGAAATCCCTCTGCTGTTCTTCTCACAGAAACGGGATATAAAAGTTACACATGGAACAAAACAGGACCAGCGGATGCCCTCCTCCCAGACTGTAAACATCGCAAGAGACTTTTGTTTGTTTGAAAACACTTGCCCTAAGTGATAATCCTGATGGGGGAAAGGGAAGAGGAAAAAAAAAAAGGAAGTAATTTTGCTTACTCTCTGCCTTCAGGTGGCTCATTAAAACACCTCCTACAGAAGAAGAGGATATGACTCCTTCCTGACAACGCTCCGCTTAGGCTAACCATCTTCGGGGAAGGATCCTGGCAGCAAGAGCATAAACTCAATTCCTTGTTTTAATTTCAAATTTAATTTGTCAGCAAAACCAAAGTTCATAAAGGAGGCAAATTTTGACAAATTGCAACTGCCACGAGCTCTGCTGAGAGCAGGATGTAACATGAACGCAGTTCTTCAGGAGAACAAATTAGCATCGCTGCATCCAAACAGAGAAAAAAATGCTTACGTTAGGAAGTTTGTTCTCCAGTTTGCCAACTCTTCAGCCTGGGTGCTAAGGAGAATGTGCTAAAAGGGAATCTCACTTCTGACACGCACATGACAAAGTGAGCTGCAGCGCATCTACTGTACGGCAGCAGGACGAGACGACAGTTGTCCTGTTAGGGGTTTTGGCTTGCAGTTAGCCCTTTCTCTGTTGCTGTAATACCTTAAATCTGGGCACATTTGTAAACAGAAAGAGGCAATGTAAACAAAGCAACAGGCTCTCCAAACACAGCCCAAGCCATCTGAGCCAAGAAAGAAAATGGTTGTTTATGAAAAGGGGATTATTTATTTGTGTATCTAAAATATCACAGTATAACTTAATATAACAAGAGCATATGCCCTAGGTATACAGAAAGACTGTTTGCTGCTCACTTCAGCTACAGCATACTGATAAAATGAAGCCTTTCAAATGTACTGTCACATGGATGGGTAGAGCAGAACAGTTTGCAGGGAAATGTAAAATATTGTATTAGGCACTAAGATAGCAGTAAACAGCTGGAGACGTTTCAAGCCTAAAACATTTATGAGACATTTAAGAGTGGGATTTGGCATTTAAACCCGGGATTTGTCTAGTTAACCTTATGAACCAGTCCCCTAGCCTCTTTACAGCTGATGAGCAGAAACAAACAACTTCAGAATGAGGTTCATTGGATGTCCTTAAGAGGAAAGGAGACAGGCTCCAGAAATGCAAATTTCCTTCCCCCTTTTCCTGCAGAAGGGTAAGGGGCCCATACCTGCACCACCACACCACAGGCATCTTGAGCCAGCACAGCCTAGAGCCAAGTGTGTAACCTGGCAATCCCCTTGCCAAAGCAGGAGAAGTGAATTCTGCAGAGGTTCTCATATCATCAGCTCCCCACTGCTGCAAGCTCACTCATCACCTCTCAGAAGGCTTCACTGGATTGTGAAAAATTATAATGAAACCTTTCTGTAATTAAATGTACCTCCTGTCCAAGAGGGAGATCTTCCACTTCTCCCTGATGCTGGAAAGAGGGATGTCTTCTCATTATTTGCTTTTATAGATAGACACAGCTAAGAGAAAAGATCTCCATTCCTATTTCTGCCTTTCCCACACACACTTTTCAACTACAACACTGTAGTACAGTGGTCTGAAAGTGGAACTAAGTCACTCGCTGAGAAATCACACAGGTTTTTCCATGTCCCCGAAGGCCAAATCGGATGTCACGCATCAAGGAAAACACCCACTGAGAAACAAACATGGTATCACACAGAAGGATTACATTCCACATTCTCCTACATGTCTCCAAACTGTGGGAGCTAAACTGACAAATATTTACTGGAGCTGAATACAGCCCCACGCAGACAGAGCACAAGTGACTGAAGAAGTGCACAGCACAGCAGGCACAGAGAAGTTACAGTCATGGCCATACAGCCGAGAGCTGTAACACATCCATGAGTAAACGGTGTGCTGTAACCAATTAATTCTCTTCCAGACCCAGCTGCTGTGGCTGAGCACCACACTTGCCCCTCACAGCTCTTCAGCTCCAGGTAACACCGGGACTTCACGATCTCTATTTGAGAGCTCTGATCCTTTCAGTGCAAAGCCAGCCGGGTTAGCAAACTGCCTCAAATCATCAGTTTCCACTCAGCTCTCAGATTTCTCATAACATTCGCAAAGGACTTTCACACATTCCTCTCCAGTATCTGCTGGCACAGGGCAAGGATCTCCAGCAGGACAGCAGGCGGGAGCGGGCGTCTGCCACCCGCAGAGCCGTCAGCGGTCAACGGCGATCCGCAGCACAGCCAGGCTCGCTGCGGCTGGAACCGGCCGCCTCGCTTCCCTCTGCCTTCTGCTGCTCTAGGGTATGCTTGATCCCGCTGAGCCCACTTAATGCAGCAGAACAACAGACAGCTGTACTCCCCTCCCCATCTTTCCACCCCCCCCCTTTTTATTTTCCTTTTTCTGATGAGTTTTCCACTGGTTTAGTGATAGGAACCACAAGCACCCAAGCCTCACAAGATGCCACAATGCTGCCAGCATATGCAATGGCTAAACTTTACCCTAGAGACACACTTTACATAAGGCAGAGATGTAAACCACGCTGGGAAAGGGGCAAAAAAGCTGCTTCCACATTTGTTGGGGATGAGCAGTTTATTTTTCCACTGTCATAAAATCATAGAATTGTCAGGGTTGGAAGGAACCTCTGGACATAGCACTTGGTGCCATGGTCTAGTCATGAGGCCTATGGTGACAGGTTGGACTCGATGATCCTCGAGGTTTCTTCCAACCTTAGTTATACTGTGATCATCTATTTCCAACCCCCCTGCCATGGGCAGGGACACCTGACACTAGATCATGTCAATCTGCATTAGAGTGGAAACTGTACATGCAGATCACAGCACACCTTCTGAACACTTCAAGCAGCCATGATTTACGAGCTGTGTTTCTGGGCTGTGGTTTGTCATCCTGGGTTTTTTCCTGCCTGATGAGAGGGCAGAACAGAGTGAATGAGGATAAACTAGAGAAATAAACAGGAGCCCAAATCCCTCACTGTCTACAACAAAAACACGTCACTAGCAACCACAAAGGATATTAAAGTCAACAGATAAAGGTCAGATAAAGCACAAGATAAGGGAGTGCGCACATTAATATCTCAAAGATGCTATTACAAGGTTGATCAGTTATGCTGGCAAGATTTAGGGTGGAGTTATTTGGTGCCTAAGAAACAAATTCAAAATAATTCATTTTTACTTTATCAAGAAATATAAATCAGCCACAAAATTACTGCTTTACAGATGAAACGAATATAATGCAATCAAACCTAAGTCTTAGAGGCATAGCTCTCTCTAGGGATTTTCATACTGGCATGGCTATACGCAGCACAGGTGAGGGTGCTTTGCCTTAATTCAGCCACAGGTTCACTGCACTGCCTTTTGCACAACCACAGGAAGTCAAATGGAGTAGTTGCACCAGAGTTTAGCTGCTCCAACGCAATAAGGAACCCCAACATTTTTTAACACAGATAAGCCCTGTGCCA
Organism: Melanerpes formicivorus; assembly: GCF_026170545.1. Classification (NCBI taxonomy): domain Eukaryota; kingdom Metazoa; phylum Chordata; class Aves; order Piciformes; family Picidae; genus Melanerpes; species Melanerpes formicivorus. Next base: position 4,733,968 of record NW_027142394.1, on the reverse strand, counting down.
GCTGATAGCAAAGGGAAGAGTCTTGGTTTATTACATCCCCCCCCCCCCCCATTCAGCTACCTAGAGCAAGGGGTTTTCCTCAGCTGCTTTCAAGAACACTACCATACAGCATGAACTAGATCTGTCTTTATTTTTCATATTGAGAAAAATCAGAAGTTCAGGATTTGCACTCTGAGTGTTCCTGCAATCTCTCTTCATCTCTGATCCTACTGTATTTGTATGACTGAAACTTAAAGCTGTGAAGAAAATACCAGCTGCCTGCTTCACCTAAGAGCTGGCTCCAGATTCTCCATGACTGTCCAAGACAAGGGTGGCTGATTCCTGACCTGAGGAGCAAATATTTAGGTTCATGCCATTACAATACAAAGAAGAAATGCAATTGGCAATATTTGTTCAGGCAATCTTATTTCTGAAATTGCAGCTTTCACGGAAAGAAATGTTGAGAAACATATACAGGCACAAACCAAAACACAAAGCCTTTCCCATGTCTGTGTGGGCTCTTGTTAGTGTTCATTCTTGAGCCTGCTCAACTTAGCCAGGAGATAAGTCACAAAGGCAGGGTTAAGTCTAAGTCTTCAGCTGGATAGATCAAAGGGAAAGTTACCAGGAGCATAACATAAATCATATTTTAGCATTTAGGAGCCCAGTATATGGCTAAAGAGAATTTTAACTCCACCTTTCCCAAACGATTATCTCTGCTATGTATCGTCCACACAGCAGGAGGCTTAATTGCCCAGACGCTCTGCCAACTCTTTCCTCCTTGTTGAAGCCAACCACACACATCTTAAACACCTATTTTTTCAACAAAAATCCACTGAAATGCACACTAGAGAGGGTAGTTGCTAAATGTTAAGCGTGAAGTTTCCTGTTTCACTAATTACACATTTATATGGCTCCATGAGCCTGTTGGTACTGCAGTGTGTTGGCAATATCCCTCCCTTCCCAGCCTTCAAGACAAACGCAATCATCAGTTCATCACTTTGTTGATTGTTTGAAGTTGTATGTGGGTGTACAGGCCTCTATCAGACAAAGAAAGTGCATAAGGAAATTGAGGTAAAGCTAAACCAAAATAAAGACTTTCAAAGTTAGGACTGAAAATGCTTATTACTTGCAGCACTTTCACTTGAATCGCTGTAGCAAAAGAAAAAGCCACAGTCAGCTCAGGAGCTGCATTTCCAAAGTGCAATAAACTTCTCTTGCTGCCATTCACCTTGCCACGGTGTTTTAAGAAGGGACAATTTAACTCCAAAAACTTGTATTTCCTGCTATTAAACAAGATATTTTTATTTTTGCTCCAGTGTTCCTGCTCCACTGTAGCTGATATGCCACAGAAAATCAGGCAACAAGAGGTTGATTTATGCTGGTACTGCAGATCTGAAGAGGGCAATCATGTTTAGTGCAGGTACAAACCAGAAAGGAGAGCATAAGAGACTTCTCTGAATCTCTGCTAAACAGACACATTTGCTGAATCAACTGAGCACTTTTCTAAGCACATAGCTTCAATCCTCAGGACAGGGATGCCCTTCTGACACCACAACTGGATACCCTGCATGGGCAGCTCTATGTCTAAAAGTGCAGCATGTCTCCTCTACTGAATAAGGCACTTCATAAAATTGCATTACTCTTACTGCATCAAGCATCTAAAGATGCAGGTGGCAAGGCAGCTGAAAGTAATATTTAGCTCTTCCATAGCACCTTTTCCTATACATTTTAGATTACTGCACAAAGATTAAAATGCTCACACAACAGTTTTAACAGACAGGTGCCTTC